>NC_060148.1:49394185-49709185 GCF_021461385.2 Schistocerca piceifrons
ATAGGCTTTCAGAAATAAAGGAAAATAGTTAAATGTGACATAAGAAACATGGCTCCCCAAACATCAAAATAAATCAATAAATTAAAACTAAGGAAATACACTTTGCTAGTGTTACAAAATATTATAATAACAAAAGATATATTACTTTATATGTTAGTTCCAGCTGAATCACTATCCGATGTACTCCAGAACTACACAGGTGTAGGCTCATTGTACTGTGCCATTATTACCAACTATGGGCATTGCGGCAAAGCCTTCCTCGTGTAGTGTCAGATCATGAGAGCACTGCTGCAGAATTATATCATCTACAAGAAGTGTACTGAAATAGAGGTTAGTTGGATTGATACACTGAGTGGGCTTTGTAATCAACTCCTGAGATACAGGGGGGAGGGGGGGTGGAGGTTACATACAAATAATTACTCAATATCTACTGAAATCAGTAGGCCTGTATGGAAAACGGCATCCACAGTATTTCACTCACGTCAACAAAGATGAGCAATGTGGCTTGCAATGTTAGAGATGATGTGCTTCTCAGAAGGTCAAGTGTATGTAGCATATCTTACATGGGGCAGACTAGGAGAACAGTCGAGGACAGGTTCACTGACACACCCAACTAAAACAGCTCAGAAAATCAGCTGTCGCTGAGCACTGCCTCTGATATAATCTCAAGATGAAATGCTGTAAGGCCAGTGTCCTCGTGTAAACACAAAGTTTCTGGGACACTGTAATTAAGGATTCTAGCAATACAAAGAAGTCCAAAAGTTGTAGTAAACTGGAATGGAGGTATCAGTTTAAATTAGGCTGGGCACCTTGCCCACCAGGGGGGGGGTAAACACTGAAGGCATTTGCATTTCACGGAATATCAGTGCGGTCTCTGAAAAACAAAAGAGGATCACAGTGTGTAACTGGCACTGGGAATCAGCCTCAGCTACGAATAACTGTGTGACGTAGACAGTGCTTCGGTCCAGTTGTAGGCCAGGCAGCAAGTATGCATAGTGACCCAGCTAGCAGCTCCCAAAGGTGACGACTGTGTCTGTTGTTGAAATATCATACAGGAACGTGCATTTCACAACTCAGCTGATCACCTGGAAGCACAGTGTCAAGAGCTTCACTGTCCACGGTGGTGTCGGCCTGCAGTAGTAGTGGGGCAGTGAGGAGGTTGTGGACAGTGGGTGCCAAAAGTCACCAGAGCAGGCATGGAGCAGCTACTGCCACATCTCGTACACTTTCTACCTTCCATAGCATATAGGACTTATATTCATAAATCTTTTTAATAAAATATCGAGTAACAATTCAGCGATAACTTCAGCCTGGGATAATGTTAGCCACAGATAATGCAGTGTCAACACCACAACCTGCCTTCCTATGAAACTAAAAGAGAAAATTAGTGAAGATCAGCCTTGCACTACCTGTCTTAGTTAAGGCTGTAGATCATGAGAGTGTAAAAAGAGCACCGATGCTATTACACTGAACGATATAAGGATTGGTTCTAGTGTTTATCACAACATGTTCTCATTGCACACCTGGATATGCACAAAATGTGAACATATATTTCGTTATTTATTATTATTAATGTTTATTGCTGTTGTTGTGGCCTTCAGTCCAGAGACTGGTTTGATGCAGCTCTCCATGCTATTCTAGCCTGTGCAAGACTCTCCATCTCTGAGTAACTACTGCAACGTACATCCTACTGAATCTGATTACTCTGTTCATGTCTTGGTCTCCCTCTATGATTTTTACAGCCCCCTTCCCTCCCACCCCCACTTCCCTCCAGTACAGAATTGGTGATCACCTGGTATCTCGGAATGTCACCTATCAACCGATTCCTTCTTCTAGTCAGGCTGTGCCCCCCAACTGTATTTAGTACCTCCTCATTAGTTACACAACCTAGGCATTAAATTTACAACATTCTTCTATAGCACCCCATTTCAGAGGCTTCTAGTCTCTTCATGTGTGAACTCTATCTTCCGAACATGGCTACATACACTGATAAAAATAGCTTCAGAAACGACTTCCTAAAGCTTAAATTGATACTCAATTTTAACATAATTTCTCTTCTTCAGAAACGCCTTACTTGCCATTGCCACTCTAAATTTTATGTCCTCTCTACTCCAGTCATACTAAGTTATTTTGCTGCCCAAATAACAAAACTCGTCTACTGTTTCAAGTGTGTCATTTCCTAATTTAATTCCCATAGCATAACTTGGTTTAATTAAACTATATCCAATTATCCTTGTTTTGCTTTAGTTGATGTTTATCTTATATCCTCCTCTCAAGACACTGTCCATAATTTTCAACTGCACTTCCAAGGCCTTTGCTGCCTCTGAGGGAATTACACTGTCATTGACAGACCTCAGAATTTTTATTTCTTCTCCTTGAGCTTTAATGCCTACTCCAAATATTTCTTAGGTTTCCTTTTCTTCTTGCTCAATGTGCAGATTGAATAACATTAGTAATAGGCCTACAACCCTGCCTCACTCACTCAATGACTGCTTTCCTCTGTTCCCTAAACTGTTATAACTTCCACATGGTGTAAATAGACTCTTGCTCCCTGTATTTTACCCCTACTACCTTCAGGATTTAAGGAGAGCATTCCAGGCACAGCTGTCAAAACCTTTCTTAAGTCTACAAATACTGTAAATGTAGGTTTGCCTTTCCTTAATTTATCTTCTAAGATAAGTTGTAGGATCACTATTGCCTCATATTTTGCTGCATTTCTCCAGAATCTATACAAACTTGCCACCAGGTCAGCTTCTACCAGTTCTTCCATTCTTCTGTAAAGAATTTGTTTTAGTATTTTACAACCATGACTTACTAAACTGATAGTCTGGTAATATTCACACATGTCAGCAACTGCTTTCATTCTAATCAATACTAACTTCTTGATTATTCTTAACATTTCTGCATATATGAGTACTTCAATACATTTTTACTGTTCCTAATAATTTATTGAAAAGTTATTAAAACACTGTGTAACTTCCACTTACAAGCAACTATTAATGAAATGCAATGTCTCATAAAACGAGATTAACATAAAATCAGCAAAGAATATACAGAAAACATTCAAATATGGCTCATAATAGTGGAATGAAGCATCACCTGAGAATAAAAGGATGGAAGTATGAAAAAATGCACACTGTACGAGGTAGTTTAGTAAACGGAAAGAGTAGCGTTCAATTAAAATTCCATATTGGCAGTAGAAATGTTGGAACATGTGAGGCTATGCTGACCCTATGACTTATCTTAGAGAACAGATTAAGGAAAGGCAAGCTTGTGTTTCACAAAGTTGATTGGAATACTCTCTTTCAAATTCTGAAGGTGGCAGGAGTAAAATACAGGGAGAGAAAGGCTATTTACAATTTGTACAGAAACCAGATGACAGTTATAAGACTCAAGTGGCATGAAAGAGAAGCAGTGGTTGGGAAGGGACTGTGACAGGGTTGTAGCCTATCCCCAATGTTATTCAAAAATGGCTCTGAGCACTATGGGACTTAACTGCTGAGGTCATTAGTCCCCTAGAACTAAGAACTACTTACACCGAACTAACCTAAGGACATCACACACATCCATGCCCGAGGCAGGATTCGAACCTGCGACCGTAGCAGTCGTGCAGTTCCAGACTGTAGCGCCTAGAACCGCTCGGCCACACTGGCCAGCCCCAATGTTATTCAATCTGTATATTGAGCAAGCAGTAAAGGAAGCAAAAGAAAAATTTGGAGTAGGAATTAAAATCCATGGAGGAGAAATAAAAACTTTGAGGTTTGCCGGTGACATTGTAATTCTGTCAGAGACAGCAAAGGACCTGGAAGAGCAGCTGAATGGAATGGACAGTGTCTTGAAAGGATGATATAAGATGAACATCAACAAAAGCAAAACGAGGATAATGGAATGTAGTCGAATTAAATCAGGTGATGCTGAGGGAATTATATTAAGAAATGAGACACTTAAATTAGTAAAGGGGTTGTGCTATTTGGGTAGCAAAATAACTGATGATTGTCGAAGTAGAGAGGATATCAGATCTAGACTGGCAATGGCAAGAAAAGCGTTTGTGAAGAAGACAAATTTGTTAATATTGGGTATAGATTTAAGTGTCAGGAAGTCGTTTCTGAAAGTATTTGTATGGAGTGTAGAAATGTATGGAAGTGAAATGTGGATGATAAGTAGTTTAGACAAGAAGAGAATAGAAGTTTTCAAAATGTGGTGCTACAGAAGAATGCTCAAGATTAAATGGGTAGATAACATAACTAATGAGGAGGTATTGAACAGAATTGGGGAGAAAAGGAGTTTGTGGCACAACTTGACTAGAAGAAGAGATCGGTTGGTAGGACATGTTCTGAGGCATCAATGGATCACCAATTTAGTATTGGAGAGCAGCGTGGAGGGTAAAAATCATAGAGGGAGACCAAGAGATGAATACACTAAACAGATTCAGAATGATGTAGGTTGCAGTAGGTACTGGGAGATGAAGAAGCTTGCACAGGTTAGAGTAGCATGGAGAGCTGCATCAAACCAGTCTCTGGACTGAAGACCACAACAACAACATTGGCAGTTATATCGTGATGTCACACGCACACCACACCTGGGATCCACATGTTACACATGTGTACAATACGTATTATCCCCCACATTGCAGCGAGTACTTCTACCTGTACCGCGTGTCGTACCTGTGGGTTGTCATGCTGGGATTCCTGCTGACACTCGTCGTGGGCGCCGTCGCGTCGTGGGTGGCGGGCGTCACCTGCAAGGGGGACCGCAGCTTGCCGCCGCCAGACCCCGACCTCTTCGTGCCGCCAGTCCGGAGGGTGCTGCTCGCGAGGAGAGGGCGCAGGGTGAGTGGCAGTGGTAACAGTGGCAGCACTGTCTCCAGCTGAGCGATGTCCTGACAACTGATTAGGCAGTCAATTTCAGATATAATCTGTTTGAAGACACATTTAGTATTGGATTAAAACCTGTTTTAGTGGTGGAGTTGATTATAAAGTGTTTCTGAAATAAACCTCTTTCACTTGTATATGAACTATTATGTGAACACAAAAACTTTTGTGATTTCAAATCACATCTTCAGGTGTACAAGATAGGAAATGTACAATGAACATTATGATAAACAGATAGCTATCCTAATAACCTATGCTGACGACAACCAATATGAAGTACTCACACATCAGTGACATGTTTAAACCCAGATACAAAAAGGAGGGGTAGTCGACATCTCAAAGTAAGGTACTGTTACCCACAACAAGCGGGATGTAATTCAAATTGACAGGTTTAAAACTGAAATGTTAAATGTGCACCTACCTACAGTGAAAAGAGCAAAATAACAAAACAAGAAAAGTAAAAGCCCCAGCTAGATACATTGAACGCCCCTGGTTATGAATCCTCAGTTCATACTGGGAAGCTGCAGACAGCAATGCTTCAGCCTCCTCAGTGTGCCAGTGTGTTCATGTGTATCATGGAGGGCACTAGCATCACCGTGCACATAGCAGGGAAAGCTACAAACATTTTTACTCAATCCAAATATTTTGGGAATGTTTGAGGCCTCTGTTACACAGCATAATCATATAAATTATAAAATATGTCAGCAAAAAAATTGTAAAACCAAATAGACCAGAAACAACAAGCCCAGGATCAATAATCTAGCAAATATCACACTACATCTTTGAAAGGTGATCAAAGATAGACAGTATATTGTAACGTCTTAACTCCAGCTGATTGTTAAGGGTATGTTTGGGGTATAACTTTAGACTCTTCCACAACGTTTAAGATCTGGTCCTTCACTTCTCTGTCTAAGACTTTTGAATTATTGACTACACCTGTTATGGAATGGCGTGAATCACGTAAGCTGGTACTTAAAGTAGACTTTGAATTTCTCAGACTGTAGTGTTCTCGAAACATAATAGCAGACCCTCTGCCAGTCTGCCACACATACCTGGCAGGACAATTGTCACAACTGATGCAATATATACCAACAGTGTCGTACTTTTCACAGGCCACATACTATTTATTTACAAGTGTTTGACCAAGATTCTGTGGGGTAAAGAATACTAGCTTTATCTCTTTTGTCCTTTACTTTATTATTAAACTTAATTTATTTAATTTTATTATTAAATTATAGAGTGTCTTTCTTGACTGCAGACTTATTTAGTCTAGTGGCTTAAATGGCTCTCAAGAGACAAATCTTGGTACTTAGTTTTAAAAAAAGTCACATGAGCCATTCTGGTATGACCCCACTGGGGCCGATCTGACAACTCAGCTTCTGTGATGTAGCTACACAATATGCTCTATGACTTAATGGGCGCTGAGAGTCAGAAGAATGGCTCCACTATATATGCCGATCATTTGTCAAAGGTCGTCTCGCTCATCAGAGAGATTGAGCTTACAGGAAATGCCATGTGTCATGCTGGATCACATATAGCGGTGTTGGGGTGACCGAAAAGCTCAATATTTGTGCAAACAAGGCAACTTAAGGTAAAAGGAGAACCACCAAGAAACTGATAATAAAATGGGGAGAAAGTAAGAGCCTCACAAATTATATTTAGACATCGCAGAATGTAGTAAGGTACTGTTTCTCCACTTATTGTGATGTCACCCATTACATATACAGGGTATTATAGAAAATTGTTACATATACCTATAGGAGCTAATATTGGTCAAAAATGGAATAAAAGATGTGTCCGGAAACCAGTATCTGTTGAGATATGGCTCAATGTGTTCTCTCATTCCCATCTGTATGTTACATAGAAATATATGCTACAGGCATGCACTTACCATGCATTCTGATGCATTCTTCAGTGCTACTTCACAGTGAATAAGCGTTCTTTCAGATATACGGAGCACCATTTGGATTGTGTTTTGTGCATTGGTCATAAGCTACTGCAACATTTTGACATTGTTGATGGGTCGGGCACACATCAATGTTGTTAAATATCCCCAGAGCCAGAAATCCAACGGATTCAGATTTGGTCAATGAGGAGACCATGGTACTGGACCTCCCCAGTCAATCCATTACCCATGAGCATTGCAGTGAGATACTGTTACACAATCAGTAGAAAATTGGGTGGTGACCTGTCATGCATAAAACAATCATCATTCTGTAATGGTAATGTTCTCCATTAGTGCTAATAATTTATTGTACAGAAAACTGATATGCGGCACCTGTTTAACTGTATGGTAAAGTCTACGGCCCTAAGAGCCTTTCACTGACAATTCCCAGCCATACATTCATTCTGAAGTGATCCTGATGCCTTATCACTGTGATTGCTCAAGTATTGCATTGGTCCATACATGCATACTGTAGTTATTTACTATGGCATCTCTTGTGAATTCTGCCTCATCTGTAAATAAAATACAGTCTGAGAACTGCGGATTTTCAACAGCTCATGTCATAACAGGTATTGATTTTTGGACATATCAAAATAAGTACTTTCCTTCTATTATTCACCAATACTAACTCATATAGGAATATATGACACTATATTTAAACACCCTGTATTTAATGTATAGGTTGTTTGTTTTGGTATAGAACAACTGAATAGCTCCAAAAAATGTGAATTGTATGAAAAAATGTTCCAGATAAAAAGTTAATATTTTCAAAGGGGACATATATCTGTGCTGCCCACTAACTTCTCTCCCCACAATGCAGTGGTCAATTTTTTTATTTTCAAATGGAAATCTTCATTTTAACGCAGATTTGGAGTCTATGCCAAAAAATACCTAGGGTTTACCTGAAACTTTCTTTGCATTTGTGGTAGGTGGGGCAGTAATGAACAGATTTAAGATTCTCTGGCTTTTGCAATTAAGAACTGACTCATTTCATTCTACATTGCATTTGTGATAAAAGTGTAAACTTTACTCTTCTGAACAGTTGTTCTTGTGTTCAAAACTTGATTGCACAGTAAAATTTTTTTGTTTAGACCTTTGAAAATGTGGAAAAGAAGCTACTTTTACTATAACATGGGTTCTGTTCCCCACAGCACCAGGATGATGAATTTTAGTGAGTCCCCTCAAATCTCAATGTGTTCTTCCACATAATTCTAGTACACGCTTAAAATTTTGCTCATAAAACTAGAACCAGCTACATGTGTTGTTTTTTGTGCATTCAGATAGTTGTTAATCAAAATAACTTAATTGCTTAATGTATATATGTTTTCTCTACTTTTCTGTCTTTTATATTACTGTTGAAATTCAGCAACTGCATAATTTATTAAAATTAAAATTTAAAACAGTCTTGATTTTAACTACTTTTAAGATCACTGACTATGTTTTCAAAAATCTTATACATAATTTATTGTTCTGTAGAGACAGATTTATATGCATCTGTAAACAGCTGCTGCTACAGAGCAGAGGGCAGTTCGTGCACAACCGTGTACAGTCACTGGGCTGGTCAGTCAGTATAAAGTCACTTCTGCAAATTCCCAGTTGTACAATTACTTACAATAGACAAAATATTATTGCTACTTATTAATTTTTTTAAACTCCTTCTGAAAAGCCATTGGCACTGAAATGTGAATTTGTCTCCATTATCCATTTTTTAAATATTTTTTTTATATAAAGTGGTTTCACTGTTGAGTTCTTTAAGCATTCAGGAAACTAAACATTACTAAAAGAAGAATTACAAATTTGGCCAAGTACTGGACCAACATAGGCAGCACAGTGCTTTAGTATTCTGCTAGATAATCCATCATGTACCTGAGAGTTCTTAGTCTTCACTTATTGACTCAGTGACTGAATCTCCACCTTTCCAGTATCATAGAGGTGTATTTCAGGTAGCAGTCTTTGAAAGCCATTTCCTAAGAGAATTAGATAATTACCTGGAGAAACTAAGATTTTATTTAACTTACCCACTATATTCAGAAAGTTACTGTTAACTACTCTACATTGTACTTATTGTTGAAAGTTACTTAAAGTTCACTTATAACTTCCCAGCAACTGACTTATGAAGAAGTAGAAGAAGAAGAAGAAGAAGAAGAAGAAGAAGAAGATTTCAGAGTAACCAAACTAACGGGACTGTAAACTTAAAGAAAGGCAAAACTACACTGTACACAAACAGGCTTCAGTGATAGGCCTGGGTGTAGCTATTCTGGCCTGCTGTGAAGGTATTGTGATGTGGTTGTGCTGCAAATGTCTGCATATCATAGACATTTGCAACCCAACATTTACATTATGCACTGTGTGTCTTGTTTGGAAACAAATTTGTTCCATTTGCTGGCGATTCTTGCTGCCAACATCAGTAATGTCCATTTTAATCTTTCCCCTCAAGCTGGATTTTCAAACAGCTCAGTACTTTCTTAGGTTTCTTTTCTGGCAGTGTTAGCTGTATGTTAACAGTGGTGCAGAGTAGTATGGATCGAGTTGGCCAATATATCTAGTGTGAAGGTTCACTGAATGCAGTGGAAGGAACAATACAGCGATGCTATAATGAAATATTCTCACATGGATGGCAAACCATATCATAATATCTTCATACCACATCAGAAAAGCTACAACCAGTGAACAGTGGAATTCTGTGTCTCTGTGAGTTCAATGTCCTGTTAATTAGATTGCTCTGTAATCATCATCTCCTTGTAAAGTCAATTGCGGGCAGTTACAAGTGAAGTCCAAATATTTTTCCATGACAATAAAATATACAGTATTTAACAATTAGGTCCCGTATATAGCAGCTGAGTCAAATGAAAGCTTAGTTTGCAGCCCAATCCAGATATGAAAAAAAAAATTGTGTAAAGAGTTAAACTAGAAGCAATTATTCTGTAAAAAGCCACTGGATAGCATGGATTTCTCATACCAATACGCCCAGAATTATTGCTCAAGAATCTCTATATCACATTTTATTTAGGGCAAAACAGTAGTGGGCGAAATACTTATCCTTGTGGATCTCCATACTTAGTGCATTTCTCACTGTGAATTTGGTTTTATTCCTGTATTATAATTTGTTAATGTGATCTGTTTTCTGTAACTGAGACAAGACTTTGTTCACAATGCAACATTTTATAGTTTCTCTTGTAGAATTAAAAGATCTGTGCATCTGAAGGCCTTTTAAAAGTTCCATAAAATATTGACAGTTTAAAGTTTTACCTATTTGGCTCTAGCACAGTCAGTGGGTGCAGCCAGTATGTATGTGTGTGCAGGGCTCCAACCCGGTGCAGCTGACACGTGTGGCCGGTGACCTGTCCAATGGTGTGGGACCAGCTGCAGACACCAAGAGCCAGGAGGAGCCGCTCAATGGCATAGGTGGCCACCACGTCACCCCAATGTGATGTCGACAGAGTACAGTGGGGACTGCTGTGAGCTGAAAGGTGAATCCACATGGCATGCGACCATGAATGTATGTACCCTATACTTGAGGGATCATCATAATTTGACCCAAGATAAACAACAGACCTGGTACTGCCACTTATGGGACCTACATTTGATGTTATACAATTGTCAAGTTTGTTTCGTTCTTGTGTCTAAGTGCACCAGTGCAACCCTCTACTTTCTATTCTGAAGGTTAGATGCCATTTGTAGAAGGCATGATGTCACAGACTGTAGCAAGGTCACAGAGTATACTGACTGGATAATTTTTCTTGTTTACCTGTGCCAGAACTTAATTTGTGAGGTCATGCTCAGCTATATGTGTGTTAGTCCTTTCATTACCACCACCTGGTACCAAATTATACAGGGTGTTAGAAAAAGGTACGGCCAAACTTTCAGGAAACATTCTTCACACACAAATAAAGAAAAGATGTTATGTGGACATGTGTCCGGAAACGCTTAATTTCCATGTTAGAGCTCATTTTAGTTTCGCCAGTATGTACTATACTTCCTCGATTCATCGCCAGTTGGCCCAATTGAAGGAAGGTAATCTTGACTTCGGTGCTCGTGTTGACATGCGACTCATTGCTCTACAGTACCAGCATCAAGCACATCAGTACGTAGCATCGACAGATTAGTGTTCATCACGAACGTGGTTTTGCAGTCAGTGAAATGTTTACAAATGCGGAGTTGGCAGATGCCCATTTGATGTACGGATTAGCACAGGGCAATAGCTGTGGCGCGGTGCATTTGTACCGACACAGATTTCCAGAACGAAGGTGTCCCGACAGGAAGACGTTCGAAGCAATTGATCGGCGTCTTAGGGAGCACGGAACATTCCAGCCTACGACTCGCGACTGGGGAAGACCTAGAATGACGAGGACACCTGCAATGGATAAGGCAATTCTTCGTGCAGTTGATGATAACCCTAATGTCAGCGTCAGAGAAGTTGCTGCTGTACAAGATAACGTTGACCACGTCACTGTATGGAGAGTGGTATGGGAGAACCAGTTGTTTCCGTACCGTGTACAGCATGTGCAGGCACTATCAGCAGCCGATTGGCCTCCAGGGGTACACTTTTGCGAATGGTTCATCTGACAATGTGTCGATCCTCATTTCAGTGCAAATGTTCTCTTTACGGATGAGGCTTCATTGCGACGTGATTAAATTGTACATTTTCACAATCGACATGTGTGGGCTGACGAGAATCCGCATGCAATTGTGCAATCACGTCATCAACACAGATTTTCTGTGAATGTTTGGTCAGGCATTGTTGGTGATGTCTCGATTGGGCCACGTGTTCTTCCACCTACGCTCAATGGAGCACGTTATCATGATTTCATACGGGATACTCTACCTGTGCTGCTAGAACATGTGCCTTTACAAGTACGACACAATATGTGGTTCATGCACGATGGAGCTCCTGCACATTTCAGTTGAAGTGTTCGTACGCTTCTCGACAACAGAATGGGTGATCGATGGATTGGTAGAGGCGTACCAATTCCGTGGCCTCCACGCTCTCCTGACCTCAACCGTCTTGACTTTCATTTATGGGGGCATTTGAAAGCTCTTGTCTATGCAACGCCGGTACTAAATGTTGAGACTCTTCATGCTCATATTGTGGATGGCTGTGATACAATACGCCATTCTCCAGGGCTGCATCAGCGCATCAGGGATTCCGTGCGTCGGAGGGTGGATGAATGTATCCTCACTAACGGAGGACATTTTGAACATTTCCTGTAACAAAGTGTTTGAAGTCACGCTGATACGTTCTGTTGCTGTGTGTTTCCATTCCATGATGAATGTGATTTGAAGAGAAGTAATAAAATGAGCTCTAACATGGAAAGTAAGCGTTTCCGGACACATGTCCACGTAACATATTTTCTTTCTTTGTGTGTGAGGAATGTTTCCTGAAAGTTTGGCCGTACCTTTTTGTAACACCCTGTATAAATATTTTTGTGGATTTGTGGATGTCAGAGCAACACATTTTCTTAAGCAAGCAGCAGATTTCCAACTTTAATAGACAGTTATCCAGTGAAGAATCACAATACTACAACGTAAAAGTCCATGCAAGAAAAATATCAGAGCTATAGGATCTCATGGAAGACCTCATGGAAGAATTACAAAATGTGTGAAAAGAAATATATATACTCTTATATAAATGGTATGCAAATAAATGAATGCTAGCTTTCCAAGTAGTAATCAGTTACACCACTGAATACCTCAATATTATGAACATTTGTTGCCTGCTTTTATAGAAGGAGCAATAACTCCATACACCAAAATTCCAGAGTTTATTCCTCGAGTCATTACTCTTTCCATTCACTGCAGTATTTTCAAAAATGGCATTCCTGTGATGCAACTTCCTTGGGGGTGACAATCTCCCACCCCCTTGCATCAGTAATTACATAAAGATATCATGCATTGGACAAACCAATAATACCACTTTTTATCCACTGAAATAACGCCTTTCCAGCATTTCCATAGGTTTGATATAATCACGCTGTAGGAATGTCATTTTTAAAATGGATTATTTCTCTGTGTGTAACTATCTCCCTTACCTCACAAAAAAGACTTTGCATTTCAGACATAATACAGACAGAATTGTACGAGGTAATGGAGCAGGATGAAATGTAAATATGTGGTACAGTGGGCTGTGTCTTCTGCTGTGCACTTCATAATGAACTTCAGAATTAACTGAAATGTGTAATAAGTGTAATCAGTAGAGATGAAATCAGTGAAGATAAGAGGGAGGTCTCGAAAGTTCTCTGCCGCATACTGAAAAACGTGCATTTATGTTTCCAGAATGTTTTTCAACATAATCTTCTTTAACATTAACATATTTCATCCAGTGAAATTTCGTATTTGTAGTGTACCATTGGAAGGGCTGCAAGGCACTCTTCCACAGCTGGAGTTGCTTCTGTGTTAGGTGAAAAATGCTGATGAACAAGAGCAACTTTGAATTTTAAGAGGAAATGGAAGTCTGAGTGAAACATGCCAGGGGAATAGGCTGAACTTTCATCCAACACTTTACAGTGCATATCTAAAAGTAAATTATGTCAAGGTTGTCTATTTACTGCCATTAGGGAAACTCCATGATACACTGTCACTGCAAAGAAACTTCTAAACAAACAAAGATTACTGCATAACAGGTGTAAAACAAATAGTAGGGCTATAGATAGATGCTGAATGAAATGCATTTGGCTGTCAAGAGATCAATTACTGATGCCTTCAATGACTACCATAGCAGAATATTATGAAAATGACATTTCACAAAAACCAAAGAAATTCTGTTTCTATGTAAAGGCTGTTAATGCACAAAGTTAGTGTCCAGCCCTAGTGAATGAGACAGGAACTGAAATTGAGGGTAGCAGAGCAAAACCTGAAATGCTTAACTACATTTTCAGATTTACTTTGCAAAGGAAAACCCAGGAGAATTGCTCAACTTTAGTCCTTGTACCACTGAAAAGATGAATGAAAGAAGTATTAGTGTTAGTGGTGTTAAGAAATAGCTGAGATTATTGAAACTGAACAAAGCTGCAGGTCCGATTGAATCCCTGTCAGAGTCTATACTGAATTTGTGGCTGAGTCAGCCCATCTCATAACTGTAATCTATCATAGATCCCTTAAACAAAAAACTGTGTCAAGTTCTCCGAAAAAGGTTTAGGTCACACCTATCTACAAGAAAGGTAGTAGAAGTGATCCACAAAACTGTCATCTAATATCCTTGACATCAATTTGTTGTAGAATCTTAGAACATTTTCTCAGCTCAAACAAAATGATGTACATTGAATAGAATGACCTCCTCAATGCCAGACAGCATGATTTTCAAACCAAACTTTCACATTTCTCCCATGACATATTGAAAGCTTTGGATCAAGGCAACCAGGTGGATGTTATGTTTCTTGTTTTCTGAAAAGGATTTGACTTAGAACCACAGCTTTGCTTATTGTCAAAAGTATGATCATATGAGGTATCAAGTGATATTTGTGACTGGATTGAGGACTTTTTGGTAAGAAGGATGCAGCATGCTATCTTGGATGGAGAGTCATTGTCAGATGCAGAAGTCATTTTAGCTGTTGTGACGCAAGTAGTGTTCTTGTTGTATGTTAATGACCTTGCAGATAGTATTAATAGTAAAATCAGGATTTTCACAGATGATGCAGTTATCTATAATGAAGTACTATCTGAAAGAAAGTGGGATAAATATTTTATAAATATTCAGTTAGATCTTGTTAAGATTTCAGTGTGGTGCAGAGATTGGCAACTTTCTCTAAATGTTCAAAAACGTAAAATTTTGCACTCAACAAAATGAAAAAATGCAGTATCCTATGACTATATCATCAATGAGCCACAGTTTGGATTATCCAGCTCATACAAATAACTGGTTGTAATGCTTTGTAGGGATATGAAATGGGATGTTCACTCAGGCTCAGTTGTGGGTAGTTGCTGCTGTTAGACTGTGCTTCATTGGTAGAATACTGTGGAAGTGCATGCAGTCTACAAAGGAGATTGCTTACAAATCACTTGTGCGGCTCGTTCAAGAATATTGCTCAAGTGTGGGACCCATACCAGACAGGACTAACAGGAGATATTGAATGTACATTCTGACAGCTATTGAACTATATGAAATAAAATCATCATCAAATTCTGAATGGCTTGCGTTAGGATGTTCAAACTACACGGTTGGCTGCAGGGCATGATGGGAATTGGTATGTGAATTCACACATGCCTTTCACCATTTGCATGC
Source organism: Schistocerca piceifrons (assembly GCF_021461385.2). NCBI lineage: Eukaryota > Metazoa > Arthropoda > Insecta > Orthoptera > Acrididae > Schistocerca > Schistocerca piceifrons. Next base: position 49,409,220 of record NC_060148.1, read on the forward strand.
AAAAATGTCACAGCACAGTGTGCCTGAGTGTATAGTGCTTGTAAAGGCCTACCATACGAGCAATAGAACCCCAACTGTGGTCCGAAGGAAATAGTTCGAGCTGAAGACAACTGGTCCAAGTGTGCTAACAATCAACAATTTGATTTGCAAGTTTGAGAGAATGGGTAGTGTCGTGAGGACAGTGTCAGCAATATTGGTCATCCAAAAGGCTGAAAACTTCAAGAATATGCATGCTGTGTTTCAAACCGGCCACAGGAAATTGATGAGATGAGCTGCACAACAGGTGGGAACCAACCGGAGATACTGCGACAAATTGTTGTTGAAACATGCGTCTATTCCCGTACAAAATTCAAACCCGTCAGCCATTTAGCCCCAAGGGTATGGAACAGTGGTTGCGTTTCATCAGCACTATTGTACACAGAACTGACAAACAGGACTTTGATCTGAATATTGTTCGGTTTAACGGAAAAGTGCATTTTCATTTAGACGAGTCCGTCAACAAGCAAAATTGGTGCATTTGGGGGGACTGAGAATCTGCATTTCATTATCGAGAAGTCTCTTCACCTTCAGTGGGTGTCTGTGTGGTGTGCAATGTCCAGTCGTGGAATAATCGGTGCTATCTCTCTTGCTGGCACAGTAACTTCTTAATAGTATGTGAATGTTTTGTAAGACAATTTTGTCCCCATTATCTAAAGTGACCCTTATTTCTACAATAAGTGGTTCATGCAAGACAGAACTTAACCCCACGAAAGCAGGAGCGTGTTTGATGCCCTGGAGGAGCACTTTGGGGACCCCATTCTGGCTCTGGAGTACCCAGAGGCCACTGGCACAGGCCACGTTCCCCTCATCCAGATCCTCTGGATCTGAAAACATGTGACTGCATTTTGTGGGGCTATATTAAAGACAAGGTGTACACAATAACCCCAAAACCATTGCCGAGCTGGAAAACGCCATTTCGGAGGTCATCGACAGCATCAATGTTCAGACAATTCAACAAGTCGTGTACAATTTCGCTATTCATCTGTGCCACATCATTGCCAATGTTGGCAGATATATCAAACGTGTCATAACCTAAATCCAAATATCTGTAGTGACATTTACATGTTGAATAAAGTGTATGCATGCCATAGTTTGTAACTAATTTAACTTTTTTTCATATAGTTCAATAGTTGTCACCCTGTATACAGAGCAGGGCAGCTCAAATAATCACAGGTTTGTTTAATCCGTGGAAGATTGTCAGATAGATACTGAAGGACCTGAACTGGAAGACTCTCAAAGATAGGTGTAAAGTATCCCCAGAATGTCTACTGACAGAGTTTCAAGAAGCAGCTTTAAATGATTACTCTAGGGATATACTACAATCCCAAATGTATAACTCACACAGGGACTGTGAGGATAAGATTAGAATAATTACTGCATGCACAGAGGCATTCAATCATTCTTCCCACACTCCATACATGAACGGAACAGGAAGAAAGCCTAATAACTGGTACAATGTTATGTATCCTCTGCCACGCACCTCACAGTGGATTGCAGAATATGGATGTAGATGTAGATATGAATTTAAACTATGTATGACTCAATATAGCGAAAATAGTATCAAATATGCAACATATCTTCTCATTGTAAAAGAGACTGAGATTACATTGTTATCAGCCTTATTTCTGCAGCAAAGCTCTACAATTCCCCCCCCCCCCCCCCTCCCTGCAGATACTCCCCTACAACAATTCATTGCTGCCTCAGGATTAAGTCCTCTCAATCAAACTACTCTTTCTGTCAAGTTGAACAATAAATTTCTTTTTTTTCCATAATTTGGTTCTGTACCTCCACATTAGTCTACCCATCTAATCTTCAGAATTCTCCCATAGCACCATGTTTCTTCCCAGAAGTCCATATTGTTGACATTTGACTTCTATACAGGGCTGCAATTAAGAAAGATACTTTCAGAAGAGACTCCTTAACACTTAAATTTGTATTTGATGTTAATAAATTTCTCTTTTTTGTGAATAATTACCTTCTTATTTGCATTTTACATCCTCTCTGCTTTGGTCATTGTCATTTATTTTGCTGTCCATATAGCAAAACTCATCTGTAGCTTTCAGTGTCTCATTTCCTAATAAAATAGCCCCGCCCCCTCCTTATTTAATTAGGCTACATTCCACTAGCCTTGCTTTACTTTTGTTGGTGTTCACCTTGTAACCTCTTCTGAAGGCGTTATCCATTCCATTCGACTGATTCCCGCAGCCCTTTGCTGTCTCTGATACAATTATGATGTTATCAATAAACTTCGATTTTTTGTCTGCTCCCTAAATTATAATTCCCTGTCCAAAATTGTCTGGTTTCCTTTTCTATTGCTCAATGTACAAACTGAGTAACTTGGGATATAGGCTAAAACCTGGTCTCATTCCTTTTGTGTCCTTCAGTTCTTCTCACTGCAGTCTAGTTTGCTACAACCCTGACTCTTTCTTCTCATGCTTTTTAATTCCTGTACCTGTACTCTGGTTTCTTTACAGACTGTAAGCTTGTGCACCCTGAATTTTATTCCTGCTATCTTAGCAACTTAAAAGAGGAGATTCTCCTCTGATTTGGCTTGTATGATTCTTTCCATTCTTCTATAAATAATTTGCTAGAAGTTTGCCGTCATGAATTATTAAACTTATGGTTCAGTATTATCACACCTGTCATTTGCCTTCACACCTGTCACTTGCCTTTTTTGAAATAGCAGTTATAAAATTTTTCTTGATGTTTGTGGGTATTTCACCTGTAACACATGTCTTGAACACCAGGCAGCATAGTTTTGTCATGGCTGACTCTTCCAAGGAGCTCAGTATTTCTGGGGGAATTTCATCTATTTCCAAGTGCCTTGTTTTCACTTACATCTTTCAATGCTCTGTCAGACTCTTCTCACAATGTCATATCTCCCATATCATGTTCATCTACTGCCTCTGTATATTTCTTCCACATTTCAGCCTTCCTTTCTTTGCTAAATATGAGTTTGCCCTCTGAGCTTTTCCAAAGGTTTCTTTAATTTCCCTTTATGAAGCATGTATGTTTCCCACAACCACGTAAACTGAATGTTTGAAATCCAGTGTGTGTGACTGTTTGTTTTCCCTGTTATTGTGTTGCAGGTGCTGATCTGCAGGTTCCCAGCCTGAGACATTCCAGCCTTCTCTACAGAGGCTGCAACAACTTAGTCTATTTATTTTCTAGTTTTGTAAAAAAGGAAAAAAAAATGTAAACACTCAGTATTCCTCAGTTTGTAATAGCTGTGCTTTTTATTCTCAGTTCTCTTCTGTTCAGCTGAATTGCTGCAAATAATAAAGCACTGCAAAATCAGTTTTATAGGTGCATGAAGTCTCGACAGAAGCAGCCAAAGAGAGTGGGAGAGATTATATGAGACAGAAAAATGTTGCTGAAGTTAACTGGAGATGCAATACTGCGCAGTGTAGAAACTTTCACAAATGTAACATTTCAGTGGACTTATTAAATATGGGCAATTGCTTACCTGGTAAACTGTGAGCAAAGTATGACAATAATTATTACAATATTGGAAAAAGTTCTGACCAGCAAATCAATAATCGTGTGATGAAGATCAATACTACAGGAGGATGGAGGCATTGGATGGTGTAAAGATGGCTGAATAATATTGTTGAATGGCATAGAAAAGATGCCTCCAAAATAAAACTAGTTGCCTATAAAAGGTCACAGATACAAACCAATCACAAAATTTGCACATGTACGTTTTTCATCATATTTGCTGCACCGTAATTATTTTTCTAGAGCACATTGCACTTTAGAAGAATCTGTCTTGTCTTGTGTGTATGGGTTCCTAGCCAAAGTAAATTTTTTGAAGGTTAAAACCATTTTGCCATTTCAGCTTTAAAATTTTTTTAAATATGAATGTTTCTTTATTTCATCATTCACTCACCCACTGTCAGCTGATTTTTGGCACCTGTAGTAAATTGAGTAATTCGAAATCAAGCTGCATCTGTACTTCACTCTTTTGAATAATGCATCAGTTTAAATAGAACTCAATACAACACACTGCATTGCTATCTGCACCACTTCCACCACAGCTGAACTTATACAAACACATATTGCATAATTGGCAAAGAAATCAACAAATATGGTATTTCTAATGTGGGTTCAACTTGTACAGTGTAAAAAGAATTTAGTGGTAAACATGTTTTTCATCCATTCATTCACCCATTTTGTTCTGGCTCCACATTAGGGGTATGGAGTGAGTTAAAGTATTCATTAAAAGGTGTGGGTAGAGACATGAAATTTGTTGAACATTAGCTGTTGTGTTATCCCTGCTTTTTTCAAGTCATCTTTACTGTCATGACAAGTTCCATTGTCTGTATTCTAGCTTTACTGCTGGTTTTGTACAGCTCCACAACTTACCTGGTTAATGTGGTTGACTGCATTCTTTTAATATCCCGTAGAAGTTTAGTGCATATTTTTACATGTGAAGAAATACTGATCTAATTTAGAATCTCCTTGTTTGCTCCTTCATCCATCCTTTTTTTAACAAAATAATTTGTGATTACTTTCTTCTCTTCTATATTTCCTCAGTGCCTCTTTGCCCATTTTAAATACTTTGTTAGTGGGCTACGCTACATCCATTATGTTTTCAAAACTAGTTCCTAGAACAATTTATCCAAATATTTGACTCAAGAAACACTTAATTGTTTTGTATTTAGTTTCCAGAATTTTGTTTAGCAGAATGTAGTTGGACAAGAGCAACATTATTATTTTTTAAAGGAAATTACTGATCATCTTATCATACTACTAGCTGCTGTTTTTATCTAATAGTTTTGTGTAAATTTGCACAGAACAGTGTCAGCTGCCTACAGAACATTAAAGTTAAAGCACAGTTTAACATATACGGTCATGATATTCATTGCTGTGGGAACTGTTACCGTCTGCAAGCTGGAACAACACTAGTGCACATTGCAGCAAGAAAGCCTGCAGGATTGTTGCTTTTGACATTTTATTGTAATGTCTGTGTGGTTTCACCTTCAGCTGCATCTGTGGAGGCATATGTAGTACATTAAGTAATGCAGGTATTGCGTTCCAAACAGCTTTCCTACATTACATATTCTCTGATCCGATTGGAACTGTAATGAAAAGAGTTAACATTGTTGAGTAGATACTCAACATGGGTGTCTTTCTGCAAAAAGTCAGTTCTTCTGCTGTTTACTAGTACTTTCTGTTCTTAAGACCCTAACCCAAAACATCTCTCAAGTATGTAACAAGAAACATGTCTCCTAAAGCTTGTAATATTGTTATCACATATCCCCACATTAGCTGACAAAAATTAAGTGAATAGTCAACTGTTTCATATTACGAGTAGATGCAATACTATTGAGAACTTACAGTATTCAAAATGAATACAAAACATATGTGCAGTCATTTAGTAAGAATCTTGAAATGATTTAACATTGTGACATCAATCACGATGTTCATGAGTATAAATGAAAGATTGCAGAAAATGCAAACAAAAGCAATTCAGAGAACTTTTTCACACTCAATGCACATCTTCCTATTGCATTCCATGAATGTTGGCTGAGCACGATTGATGCACTTATGAGACCACCAGTTCTTTTTTTTATGCTGGGTACTTTATACACATCTTCTTCTTTTCCCTTCTATCATTTGGTATGCCTCTAAGGTGTCATCAAATAAATTCTCCTGTGTTTGAGATTTAATAGGCATTTGCACCAAAATTCGATTTCTGCTTTTAGTAGAACCATTCCTCTTTCCAAAATATTATGCTGAGCTGTTTTTCTTGTTGTAACAGACTGAATGTTTCTGCTTGAAATTATCTTTGCCATAAAATTACTGTGTTTGCTGTGAGTAATTGGCTGTGGTACAATTCAAACAGGCTCTCCTTCCAGTAAAGCAACGTCTTCACCGTTCCACTCCTGTTTTGTGGTGACCATCAGCTACTACAAAGTCAGAATCGATACTAGAATCATCAAAAATGTTATTCTTTTTCCCATTTTCCACTTCATCTTCTTTGGTTCAACTGCAGACCCCTTAGTCTTCTTAGAAAGTTGCTGCATGCTGAAGCTAAAAATAGCATAAATTCACACATACAATAAAATGCTATAAAATAAGAATATCCAAAATATCAACTGAAAGCAAAATATGTATTGACTAGAAACATGCAGTGTGTTGGACCCACCTAATTATTACACATAATGTGAAACGTGGTCACACAGGCACTCAATTTTGCACTAACTTCGAAATGATATGTCTTATTGCTAGGCTGACAAAGTCAAGCTCATTGATGAATGTTGCTTTACATGCCACATGTTTTAGAATGAATGTTTAAAATGAATGATGGGTCTGAGAGACTATTGTTTTGGGTCAAGGGTTAAAGAAAAAAAAAAAAAAACATGCTTCAGCAAATATCTCTAGGCTATAAGGGAACTATAAACAAACTATTCTGTAACGGACTGTTTTATACCTCCCAAGGCCCTTAGGAAACTAAAGAAAGACAAATGTGGTCTCACCCACTCTTCCTTCTTCTTCTTTCTTAGTTAGTGCTTATTTTTACGGCAGTACATGAAGTTCCCTATTGTAAAAACTGTTAGAAATCAACATAAATGATACTGTTTGCACTAGTCTGATACCATATTTGTAAACGTAGCTTTCTGTTGGCTTGGAACACTGCTGTTGCAATATATAACAAAAATGAGTCGGAATGTCATGACTGTATGTGTTAGACCCTAGTTAAACCTGACTAATTATCAGTGTTCGGGCATTTAAAACTCCATTGTTCTGATAACCTGTAAGTGTGATGGTACCACTGCACCTCAGTTTTGAATATTTGGAGATTTCCAGTTCTCTACCTGATGTCTGTTGGCAACATTCCAAAAACATTTTCACCAGAACATAAAACTCAGTCCCAAACCCCAGCCAGGAATCATAGTCTACCTGAAAAGCATTTTTACTTCTAGTATTTTGGCTGTTTGTCCTACATTCATTATTATTTACCTCAGATAAGACAAAAGAGTGAACATATGTTTATCTGTTGATGTTGGTTTTTCCACTTTACTCAATATTCTCACTATAGACTAAGTACTTTTTTGACCTCTGCTTCTCTGCGATAGAGCCTCAATTGGTAGTGAGTGTGCTTTGTGGATGTTTCCTAGAGTGGCTGCTTCTGCCTGGCGATCCGTGACTCATATCAGCCCGCATTGCTGCAGGCTCTCCACTATGATGGGATTTACCGTACACAGTATGCGAATTAATGAATGAGTGAAGATTATGCCACAGGCCAACACTGAGTGAAAATGTGCGAGGTACACTGTTACCAACCACTCAAATTCCACAGACTGTGTTCATTTTTTACCGCAAAACACAGTAAGTTTTGGACACAAATTGTGTTCTAAGAATTCTGGCTGTGATGAAAAACAGTGACAACATTGCATTGCAGACTGAAGTACAGAGCTGCAAAAATTAGCCACAAAGTTTACTACTTTACCTGTGTGTGCATCCACTGCCTAGAACCTCTTCCGAATCCTATCTAGTTTTCTTTTTGTATTCCACTAGTTATATAATCCATCCAAAACTGTCATCACATCATATTCTGGAAAATGTGGCAAAGGGACCAACAGCATCCAAATAAATGTCAAACCAATTTATTTTTTAATGTAAAGTATTACATCATCCTCCACAATTTGGCACCATCGCCATCACATTCCGCATGTCGTCATCCCTTGGCCGAACATCTTTCAATATATAGCCCATCTGTCTTTCATTAAAGTTGCATCCTGTCTCCAAGTCTCTGGTAATCTGTCCACTAGTTAACACTGTCTTCAGTTCCCACTGAGAGGCTATAGGATTTGCAGGGGGTACACTGATCGCACCACCACTGAAATAGGTGTGGGTTACAAAACTATCCCCAGTCAAAAATAAACTTTTTCAAGACAGTGGTAAAACCTGCTGAGCACACAGTTAATGCTTTCATGGCCAGTTGTCTTAGTTGCTAACGAATCTTCCAACTTGTGTGGTTAACGTTTTAGGTCTCGCATTTTGTCCAGAGCTGTGTTTTGACATCTTCAGAGATGCTCCTGGTGCCACTTTGTTTTGCCGAATGAAGAGTTAGGCATTGGAAAGAAATGTAAATACAAATATTTCATATACAGTGATGAAATGTTGTCCACAGCTATATAGAGAAGCCATCAAAGTACATAAATATGTGGATGATTATAACAGAAAAGAAGCCATGAGACTTAGTGGTATGTGGATTGATAAAAATATTTAATAATGAACATACAGCACTGGAATTGTCACAGATCATAGCCCTCTAGACAACACAACTATTCAACATAGTTGTCATGCATTTATACACATTTGCACCATCATTGAACCCAGGCATCAAAACCAATTTTGGGGAAAAAAAATCACACTTTTGCTTCTTAACCTATTTTTGTCACCATGTCTGTCACTGTGAATCACTTCAACAACACATCCTCAATTGACATCTGTGACATATGTTGGCACAGCAGTATCTGTTTCTCTGTAACCCAACTCTTTCACGCAATACCACACACAGCCGATGTTGGCTGCAGCATCACCACACGCTTGGTTCATGGATGACATAAAATCAGCTTTACAACAGTGGGTCAAGAAGCAAAATACTGAACCCCTATTCCAAACTGGCTTTGATGCATGTTTTAAACAATGGCATAGGTGCACTGTCACATTTTTAAATACCAGTGTTATGCAGGGACACTTTGGTCAATGATCTGTACTAATTCTGCTGTTCTTTGTCCACTATTAATTTCTTGATGAACAGTAGCTCCAAAGAATCAATAGTTAAGTTTCATCTTTGCTGGATGTCTGTCAATCACATTAAAACACGTACCATGCCCACTTTTCACAATATTCGTGTCACATGACTGACCTGGGTCTCAGCAAGACATGGCAGAATCAGAAGCAGCTGTGGAGATATCTGACTCTGCTCTATATGACATGTCAGGGCCAAAAACATTTGTGGACCATGAAAGTGCAACCCCAAAGATTTGCCAGCAATTAAAATCTTCTCAATCTGACTGTCTGCTGTCTTGTCTCCATTACATTTTGTATGTTACTTCCTAATCCTTCTAGCAATGTGCCTTTGGCATCTCAAGTAATGTAATTTGTGTCCTAACAAAAATTAATATTCTAATAAAATACAGTCTTCAGTGATGAATGTCTTGTCAGAAAATCACGCTTGGAACATATCAAGTTCCTAGAAAAACAAAAATTACATTAGAAATGCAGAAAACTCTGCCATTTATGTCGCCTCCCAACTAGTGTTGTCAGACTCACTCACTACCAACTTTGGTTGATTTTCTGCTTGTCCCAGAGCTTAAAAATGAACATAAACAGTCTCGACTGCAAAAAACTTTATTTTTGTAGTTACCGGTTTCTGTCAGTTACTGACCACCTTCAGACCACATATAATGCTGACAGGTGTTGGCAGAGAACAGAGCAGGCATTACAAACTGCATTAATGTCAACTGCGGAGTTTTGTGGAGTCCATACCACCTACCATCAGATAGTAACGGAAGGAAACTAGCAACCACAAAAATAACGGTTCTTGTGGTCGAGACTGTTTATGTACATTTTAAAGTACTAAGGAAAACTACTGTTCAAGAAAAATGTTCTCAAAAATTACTGTCCCAAAGCTATCACTGTTTTGAAGTTTTGGGTTGAGAAAGGAGAGATGAATTTGAGGTGGGCTTCTGACTTAATAATTTCGATCTCTTTCTGGTAAACTGTTGAAGAGATTTCATTTTGTTCCAGAGTGCAATAGATCTCGAAGATATGCCTAGCAGTTCTGGCACATACTGTAGCTGCATACATTCTCAATATTTTGTGGTTGTCACGTTTTTTCACTGGACATGTGAAAGGCTGAGCAACAGCTTCCTCCCACACGTAGGAATACTCTATATTACAGATACCGAAGGGTACCGTATATTGTATAGAGGAAGTAATGACTGTATCCTAGTCATTTGGTACTATGACAACTAGATTCTTCACAAAGGAAATTAATGAGAAATCCTGATTTGGGGGAAAAATGGCCTCTGTTGGGTTGAAGGTAAGCTATGATGGTCAGGTAGTGAAACAATGAGTGACTTTGAGCTCATGCTAGCTTTCTCACAAAAATAACGTGTGTCAGATGACAGAAACTCTTTCTGCCATAAACTTTTTGGAGACAGGATTTTTTTAACCATTTAACTGTGGATTAGAGATGTAACTGGGTGATGAAAATTTTGCGTTTCGGCTGTGGCTACTGTCATACATGTTTTCTCAGATGTACTTAAGGTGGGTCATCTTCAAGGATCTTAGGGACACATTTAAACATGAAAACCCTTCTTTTAATGGCAGAAAATGAGATGAGTCCCTACTTGAGTGTACTGTGCATGAGTCTGTTTTGAATTAATTAATTCTCAAGGAAAAAATGGAATATTAAGTTTCATAAATACTGTCACAAATACTGGCAACTTACCCACTTTTAGCAGTTATTTAAGACTGTCATTACTCTCCGCTATTGCCCCTGACCATCAGTCCTCACTTTCATTCTTCATCACCATCCATTTGACACCCACTACTAAATAAAAGCTCCCTCTTCACTTTGCCACACCTTACAAATTTTCACCCACATCCATTCCTACTGCTGCTGCTTGTCATTTTCTAATGTCATCTACTTATTTGTGTAGCTATTGGCTTCCATGTGTCTCCCACTAATTTCCAGTTTGCTTGCTGAGGATCCTCCCAACATTTGAACAGAATTCTCTTTAAAACTGCAGGTTTCACTCCAACTCCATCTACCAACCTATTATACTACACTCAGTCTAAAACAGAGGATTGGCTCAACAGAAATGCAGTTACCTCAGCTGGATCTTTGCCTGGAACTGTTAGCTGTTATGTAGTGCTGTTACCAAACCGGGCGGTCTTGTGTTGCCATACTTGTGTTAATGTGAGTTCCATTGAAAGGTGAGGACACAAGTGGCTGCAACTCACGAGAAAGATCCACTATTTTGTACTCAAAGTCCTAATTATTACTGTAGGCCAATTTGTTGGAAGCTCACTGATTACACTTATGTGGTCAGGAGTTGGGAGGTATTGTGTAATGCTGAACTCTTTGTTGAAAATGTTTGTTGCAATAGTAAAACAATCACAAGCATATCATTTCATAAAGAGGACTTGTGCAGATTAAGGTAAGTTGTGTGAAGCCAAGAACTTGCCAATACAAGTGGAATCTTTTGGATAAGTGTCAAAATAAGAACAAAAAATTTGGGTAACATAAATTGTGGAGAATTAATATATGAAAGCTGTACTTTGCTCCATTGGCATATTTGGGGAAAATTTTCTATTGTATCCAATTAATCTTCTCGTATTCCTCTGACGCTGGGTGATCCACGTCATAAGAACTGAGGGCAGCCTTCTTCTGTAACCTTTGAACCAAATGTTGGTTCTCTTGGATTATCTGATGTCCTGTGCATCATATGTTTCATTTCTGTATTTGGTTGATAGTGTAGATGTTCCTTGATCAGTGTACAACATTCTTGGTACTGATCTTACATCCTAACAGGCTTCAGGACATTGTAATATGGTTCATAACATACCTCCATCAATTACAGGACCAATGCAGGAGTAGTGGCATGTCGTAATGGCGTTTGTTGGGTGTATCCTGTTGGTGGAATACCCTGGCTGCTCTTGACAAGCAGTGGTACCTTTGCCATCTAAAGACGGCTCCATATATCTAAGATGTCTGTCCTTTGCTCTCCTACTTCTCCACTAGCTGTTCATCTTTCATATCTGTAAAAAGACACATCACACTCAAAACTCATAGTAAATCATTCCCAAAGGTAAATACTTGTGGTGAAGCCCCTTCTTTTTTGAAAGATTTCCTTTATCAGATTATTCCACATGATATTTCTAGCAGGCTGCTACTTATTGTGATAACGTGGCAAGCAAAATCACAGATAAATAAAAAAAAATGAAAAATAATTAATAAATAATAAAAAAAACTCATCGAGTTTTCCATTGAGGTTTTTGAATATCCATTGGTTGGGGAAAGAACACTGATGAGCTGTATAGGGATGTATCAAACAGAAAGGAGTAAGAGCCACTTTAGGAAAAACTTGATTTAAATCATTCCTAATGTAGTTTGGTGATTATTGGCTATGTCTTGTTAAGTTATCCGCACATAAAAATGTAATGTGATAGTGTATGACTGCCTTATTGTAGTGGCACATGGCAACTGGTAATGGAAAATACTTTCACATGCTGGTGCATCCTTAGGTTCCTAATACCCTGTGTGTGTGTGTGTGTTTTTGTGGTTCTGCAGGAGTGTATGTGCAGTGTTTGTTGTACTTATAATTAAAAGAAATGTGCTAGCAATATTGTTGTTTGAGGAAGATAAAAGTGTTTCCATTTTCGAAATAACTGAGAAGCTAAGTTTCTTGGTCAGAATTTTGTGATCAGTTTGTATTGGAGTGTGTGTGTGTGTGGATGAATTCTTCTGCACATGGGTTTCCATTATTGTTACTGCAATGCGTGTTTGGCAACTGCCAACACACACAGACAGACAATATCATATGTAGAAAATGCACATCTCCATTGAGCTGTTGGTAAGTGCCTTTTGTCTGTCATTGTTAATTTTGCAGTTCATTGCAGTAGATTACTTGTTAAATGTCTAATTTGCACAAAAAGCTTGTACTCTTTCCAAATGTCTTCCAGCAACAAGAAGTGATGAAGAGAATGTGTGTTCAGTGAAAAAAATGTATATTAGTGGATAAGTGAGAGCATTCAGCAGTATTATAGTGACAACTGTGGTATACAGAATGTGTTAGTGATGTGGGAAAAGAATAATAAACTTTTTGAGATAATAACTTATAACCTGTGCTGTAAATCTGCAGACCACTTCAACAATGGACTCCTACTCCATTCTTCCTTCCTCATGTTTTTATTATTGTTATTGGTTAATATAACTGTTAATTTGTTACACAAAAGGTGTCCATTAAACTGCATTTAATGGTCATCACACAGGCTGTATTTTCACATCACTGAAATGTGCAAAGAAGATGGAAGCAGCAGTTGCATCTGAAAACAGTGAAAAGATGGCAGGAAGTAGTCTCCATATACTGGAGGTTCAATATGGTACATCAGGACCAAAGCTTCCGAGAGCTACTATTCAATGCTGAATACAGTGCTTAATAAGGAACAAGGAAATTATAGGAACATAATACATTGGGATGAACTGGTAGTAAACCTTTTAATATGCTCTGCGATTATGCACACTAAATGAAATACAGTGAATCAGCAGGGATGCTGCCATTTTTAACAATGCTGCTACTGACTCAGTTGTACCAGATATTCAATGTTCATCTTGTATTGGTAGCTTAATGTTTACTTGAGTGGATTTCTGTGTTTTGCAGAAAATGCTTCCCTACAACTGTAACAAAGTTGTTGTTGTAATGTTATATCACCAGTTGTGCATCTTTACAGCCAATACTGTTACTTGTCAGTATCTGACAGTAACGTTTAAACCTTGAATGTAGGTAGTCAGGTCAGTTGTGGAGGAAGTGCATTCATTTAATTTTTTGTTTAACTGGTGGCAATTTGCAGTGTCATGTTTTGTGTTAAGTGGAAGCTAATCCACTGAAATAACTGGGAACACTTTCAATTATTTATTGCACAAAAACCAAACACTGTACAGATATCATAGATATGTCATTTTGAAGAGAAACCCTGAAAGTTTTTTTTTTCTTCACTTATACCGCCACAGTGTAGTTTGGTAATTTGCTTATAGTCAGCGCCAGTCGCAAACATGCCAAGTTCAGGTGCGGAGCAAGCTTTCTGTGTGTTGGAGTTCGAAATGACCTCCCAGATCCCCAGATGTCACTCTGTGTGACTTCTTTATGTGGGGACATATTAAAGATGTGGTGCATGTACCGCCTCTACCACGTGATGTAGGAGAGCTCCGGGAGAGAATACGGGAAGCAACTGCCACAGTCAACAATGCAATGCTCAGACGGGTATGGCAGGAATTTGATTACCGTATTGACATCTGCCAGCTCACTCATGGTTCACACATCGAATGTTTGGGGGAAAAAGAAACACTTTCAGATTTCCTCTACAAAATGCCATATGTATGACATTTCTACAATATTTAGTTCTTGTGCAGTAAATAATTCAAAGTGTTCCCAAACTTTATGTACATCCTGTATTTTATTCCTTTAAAGAATTTTCCCAGTCAGCATACTATTAGTCTGTAGAAATGTCATTCTCGAACAGCATAATTTCTCTGGATGTAACATACCCTTTTACTTTACTATAAATACTTTGCATTTTAAACACAGTACAAACAGATTTATACAAGCTAATGGAATTGGAAGACGTATCAATTACAACAGGAAGTACTTTGTGCCACGCACTTCACACTGACTGCAGAATACTATGTAGCTGTGGAACTATCATGTTTTTTTTCATAATCAGTCACTTTAACATATATAAATTATGTTAAAATACTCCCTCTGTCAAAAAAGTTTCAGGACAGGTTTTTCTTTTTTTTTTATTTCAAAGTTTGCAAAACTGAAAAATGTTGTTTTTATGTGACATGGTACGAGTGTGTCCTTGAAATGAACTTGGCCACATTGCCATGTAAAATCACTAAGTGACAGGACAGTGCTTAGCAACACGCTGTTTAGGTTTTAGTTATGGTCACACAATGAATGCCGATTGTGAGCAATGAATTAACATTATGTTCTGCTTTACGCTCTGGAAAACCACTTGTGAAAATTGGACAATCCCTCATTTCTGTCAAAGGTTATTACTGAGGAAGAAAGTTGGTGCTACCAGTATAGCCCTCACACCAAGTGTCAAAAGTGCTGAATGGCGGAGACCTGGATTACCAGCCTAAAAAATACAAGTCAAATGACAACCTTTGAGAATATAGGAAATGTTGACCGCATCCTTTGATAGGGATTATTCACCATGAGTATACTCCTACAGTTCAAACAGTGAACCAAACTCTTTACACTGAAATCTTGAAACATTTACGACAAGTCATTTGATATCACCGCCCTGATTTGTGACATTCTCAGTACTGGTTTTCACTGCATGACAATGCAATACCCCAAAGCTGGGCAGACATTCTGTTATTGCCATCCCACATCCACCATATTCACCTGACCTTTCACCTCTCAGTTTTTTGTTTTTTCCTTGTTTGAGTGAAAGGGTGACTGAAAGGAAAGCTCCATCAGGATGTTGCAGACATCCAACGGGCTGTGAGAAATGACCTTACAGCAATTGCAGTTGAAAATTTTCCTGCTTGCTTCCAAGACCTCCAGAAACGTTGGCCACTATGTATAGAGAGCCAAGGGGACTAATTTCGATAGGAGCTAAGATAATTATTTGGTAAGTGTAATTTTCTAATTTTAAAAAACCTGTCACACCGGAAACCAATGAACTCTGAAGCAACATACTGAAGACATTTGCAAATTATGTGGCAACAAATTCAAATTATGGCAGTTTTTTAAAAAATACTTTTATAAGCTCACCAGACCCAAAACAACGTGACGTGATAAATCTCAAATTGTTGAACCACTCTTTGTATGGTAAACTTTATCATTGCAGGCAGAATAACTTTTAATGGATGCTGCATTACACTTCCAAGTGACACAGATATGTGGCACTATTTTTTTCAGCACAGTCGCCAAGTCTCTGTAAACAACGGTCAGAACGTTGAACAGTTGTTCAGTTCCTCAACAATAGAAATCTGCTCCTAGGCCATGGAACCATGCTGTATGAATGTTGACATTATTGGAAAAGCTCTCCCCCCCCCCCCCCCCCTTGCCGAAAATTGCACAGTGGAAGACCTGGAGTTACCAACCAGCATTGCCCAGGTCTGTTCGACCTTGGTCAAATTGTTGCCACAATTTCACTGTGGATGGACATGACATTGCATTTGGTCCATACACCAAAAGGCATTCACAGAAATTCAGTACACTGCACCTTATATATGAACTTACAGTAAATTTCCAGTCGGTACTGTAACACACCTGTATGTGCTGGAAACCTGCAATGTGTACCCTTTCTGACAATGTGTCAATCTCCTTGGACAGTGACCTTTGCATGGGATGATATGTGTAACTTGTCTTCTAAGGTCCCTTCATGCTTACCACACCAGAATCCTGACCACATGTTGACATTTGCACGGCACTGCCCATGAAGTTTTTATACAGTAGTGTTTTCCATTGCAGATTTAGTCAGAGCCACTGTTAGACTCTGGGCTTCAACTACTTTCTTACCTTAAATTTTCTATACCATCAGATGTACAGCATTGATGAATCAACATACTGATTATTTCAAGTAATCCATTTCAATTTGCACTTTTTCTCATTCATATAGAAGACAAGGCTCACAATGCAGAAGAAAAATAATGTTCATTTTTGTAAATTTTTAGCCAGCAAAGTTGTATGTAATTCAGAATTCTGTTGATTCTTTAGGGCATAAAAAACTAAATTCCAATCAAGCCATATTTCTTTGCATTATGTTCTTTTCTAAATAATAATTCATTCTTATCTACATCTATAAGTAGTTAGACATCACCCAGAAAAGCCAGTCCACAGTTGAATGGACTGGCAAGTGAATGGGCAACAAGTGAATGGGCAACTACTATGTTGGAGGTGCCAGCATTCCAAGTTACTGTCAACAAGTTCGTTTCATTTCTCTAGACAGCAAATAATGTCTTTTTTTTTCCCCCCCCACTGTCTTTGTGGGTGTTCTAGCTTGTGTACTGAATAATATAAATAGTAATCCATAAAAATCACTGACTTATTTTGTAACGTTTTTAAGTACAGTATCCTAAAACCATTTTACAAAAGTCCTGTGCCTCACCTCTTCTTCGGAGGTCTTCTGCGAACTTAATAACAGCAGACAACTAGGAATGAAACTTTCTGAAGTTCCAGTGTGCTCTACAATTATTTTACTTCTCTATGTCAGTTTGAGCTGCCACACTACTGCTGATGGTATCATATTTACAACCTTTTCCAAAGCTGTATCCCGCTTTTACCCAGGTTTCATCAAGCCAAATGATTTTGTAAAAATTCGTCCCTACTGATTCACTCAGAAAATGGCAGTGCCTGGCTGTAGTATCTTGGTGCTGCATTAATAACATCCAGCCACAAACAGGTATGTAATGGAATCCTAACTTTCTTACAAATTGAGGCAAGAACGATTAACTACCCTGAAACAGGTCTGCTGCCACAAGAGAAGCAGATAGTTTTATATGCATTGGCTGTTCCTTTCTCGAATAATACACAAACTGTATATTTTATGATGAGAAAGAATACAATTTGCGACTGTCCTCTTGAGGTGCTTCTGCTTCCCAAGCATCACCGATTTAGATGATGGCTAATCTTCTTTTGCTAATGTCTCACTGTTAATTCTTATTATTTGTCACTCACTAATTTTTAGAGCATCAATAGTGCCCATCATTTTGTCCAAAGACACGAGAGACGCACCTGTGTGCAGCATAGTGATGCATTTGAGCTTTGGTGCTGACAGATTACTGTACATAAAATGGATGGAAAGAAGAACAGATGTTTGTTGTTGAGCAACTGAATATCTCCAGACACCTTTCTTCTTGTATCAATCAAAAAAATTCTCCACCCTTTGGCCATACTGTGAGAAGATGTGGAGAAAATAATCTCGGAAGGGAACATCGAAGGCAAGAGACCGAGGAGAAGATAATCTCTGGTCTACTTCTTCAACAGGGCCTAACAGGATGGAGATACTCAGTTTCTGGAGTCATAATGCTCCATGATGAGCATGAAAACTTGTGACATGAAATAACAAAATAGCACCAGTTGTTATTTTCTGTGATCTATCTAAGACATCTGAGTGTGTAAATCACAACATTCTTGTAGATGATCTGAGGTTTTATGGAATTAATGGCACAGCCAACCAACAGATAATATCATGCATAACCAATAGAATGTGAAAAGTTATGCATAGTAAACCAACCAATGTAATCAGGGTAGATTCTTCTAATGAGAGAAATCATATATAGGGTTCCCCAAGGTCCCATAATAGATTTGCCATCATGTAAATTACCACTCGTCTAACACACAACAAACAGAGTTAGTTCCTTTTGTAGATGACACTAGTTTTGCAATCAATCCAAGCATGTATACAGCAGGAGAAGAAATGAGAAACAGTCTTCTTAAACGTATCATTGACTGTTTTCTTCACATGGTTTCGCTCTCAATTTCAAAAGGCACAAATTATGCAGTCTCTTAGGGGTACTAAACCCATGATAACTGTAACAAATGTTGGGGGGGGGGGGGGGGGGGGGGAATGATACATAGGCTGGAACATCAAAATTTTCTTAATGTCTGTATTGATTAGACTTACTAGGGAAATAAAAAGCTTTTGTAAGTCCTAAAACAACTTAGTTCAGCTGCATTTGCACTCTAGAACCTCGCAGATATTGGGGAGAGGCAACATATTTTCCATACTTCCGTTCAATAATGTCACGTGGAATAAAGTTCTGGTGTAACTTATCTTTGAGAAAGTCTTCTTCGCTCGGAAAAGTGCTGTAAGAATAATATGTGGTGCTTACCCATGGTCAGCTTGTAGACATCTGTTTCAGGAGTTTGTTATTTTGACTACTGCATCACAATATGTTAACTCCCTCATTAAGTTTGCTGTATATAATCCATTACAATTCAAAAGGAGCAATGATGTGCATAATTACTATACCAGAAGAAAAAAAATGACGTTCACTATCCATGTTTGAGGTTATCTTTTGCACAAAAAGTTAAGCACAATACTACTATCAAAATTTTGATCAGAGACATGTGACACGCGGCAAAGTTAAATTTGAAAACCAACTGAAAAGATTCTCCTCGATAACAACTGTTCTGTATTTCTGTTTGTGTACCGATAATGTGTAAAATGTGGTTGGTAGTAATTAGTAATTAACTTCTTTATAATTAAAAAATAATAAAAACACCCTGTAAATAGTCTGGGTGTAGCAGCATATTGTAAATTTGTTACTTGAGCGTAAAATGATTCTTTCCACATCATTACAACTTGTTGTGCAAATGATCCAGGGAATACGAAACTACCATACTGATTCCAAGTTTTTTTTCTTTTTCATAGTAGTGCAAAAAGTAATAGTAAATGTAGAAGTCCTATAACACTGTACTGTATATATGTGTTATTAAAACTGTCTAAATAACGAACTGGGGAAGGACTGGAATCGGTAAATAGAATAAACCAATTAGGTCAATTGGGGTTACTGATTCCAATATTTGTTACTTTCCCGTAGTAGTTCAGAGAGTAATTATTAATGGTGAAACCCTATTACCCAGTGCACAAACCTGCTGGATAAACTATCTAAATAATGAACCATGAAATGACTGGAATCGGTAAATAGAACTGACCTACATCGTTTAATGCTACTTACTGATGCCAACATTTGTTATTTTATGTGACTGTTCATTACTTGTATACCGACAGCTCTTTCAGGATTTGTGTGTCAGTTTCTTCACACTTCTTGCTACTGTTTTTGTAATGTTTCATATATGTTCAATTTATTTCATTTTCTGTTATTGTGTTACATTTTAGTTTCTCCATGCACAAAAACTCCCACTTTCCCACAGTAGAATTTTTAGATTCAATAATTATTATATATTAACGCTATTTTATAATATAATGACTTCACCACATGCTATACTGTAATAGATTTAAAGGTTATCTGTCCTTTTCTTACTCACATAAATTACGATATTAATTTATTCCAGGGTGCGATTTGTGCTTCTACCAGTGGGGGGGAAGTCGTAGGGGGTTAGTAGAATTATATATGTTACTAGCTTGGACCATGGCATTACGCATGGTTAAACAGCTATTTATAAATAGATGTTAAAGCCGAAACTCACTATTGACGCGTATGCACTATCAGAAAAGCCATCCCTTGTTATATCTTTAAAAGTACATAATAGGTAAAGCTTATTTACAAAATCATCTACATACAGGTACAGATATACAAGGGGAATTCAAAACGTAGAGGCACATTTGTGAAAAGTTGTACTTATTGTGATGATGGAAAACTGAAACATATTAATAGTGTTAATAGTCATACTTATTAAAAACTTTGTGTTCGGCTCCACAAATTTACATTATATGTCAAGTTTTACTCCAGTGCGTGGGAAATAAACATCCCAGGTTGGGATGCATAAACCAAAACCAGACGAGGGGATGGTCTGATTCAGAAGGGGGGGGAATCCCCCCTCCATCGCCCCTGCAAATCGCACACTGATTTATTCCAGACACGGATATTACTCTTTTTCTGTTATTTTAATTTCATTACCTTCAGTTCTTTCCGATATAAATCTTGGCTAAGTAATGAATCACCTGTGATTGTACATAATTTTATAGTATGCTATATTCGTTTTTCTTTTATCAGTTTTTTTTTGATCAGTTACTTTCATAGATTACCTCAATGTAGCGTCTTTGCCTTAGATATGACATCACTTTTCAAAGCCGACAGTTGGAATCAGACACTGCAATTAACTCTTCAACTGGATGTTGTAACTTATGTGAACTATGTCCCTTACTCTGTCGGTGTAGTCTTGTCTCTCCTGTCGCCGTCTGCTGTGTAGTGACTGTGCACCGCAACAAACACAAGCGAACGAGCAATCCAGACAACAGTTCAATACAATTCGCTCGTACTTACGAACAAGTGTTTACACTAGACGAGTGAAAGAAAGCACCGCCAAACGAGTATTGAGAGAGTGAACAAAAGTGAAGTCTGCGATTTTGTTTCTTTGGCACTAAACTTACTTACACAGATACCCGATAGAACCACACCACAGTGAAATAGTTGCGATGAAAACAGTGATATCTAGACAGGATTGTCGTGTACGTCAACTGCGCTGTTGCTGATCCAGGAAACAAAGCAGCGAAGGAAGAGAAAAATTTCGGTCTGAATTTTTGTGGAAGCGTCAGATATGTGGTGGCAGTTCACTAGTCACTAACTTCATAAGGCCTGCTTCGATATGTATGTTGGTGGATGACTTTCGCTGGTTGGTAACACGTATTGAAAGGAAAACTTAAAATCAAGACCGTGGCTATAGACTAGAGACCTCGGCTGAAGAGAGACTCGCACTTACGCTCCGTGCCAACAACTGGAAACATCTACACAAGTCTAAAACATTTATTTCGAATTTCAACAACAGCTGCATCACACAGAGTTCCTGAAATCTGCAGTGGCACATATGCGAAGCACTCGAGGATTATATCAATGTCGGGAAAATAATTTCAGTAAATATGAACAATGTAAATTCAAAATATAGAAATGACGTGCTATAGTCGATAAAGTATATGTTACTCCTTGCCTGTGGTGGCAACAATTATAAGGTCATTGTCCCTACCCCTGAGTGCGTAAGGTATTAGCTAATTCCCCCTCCCTCCTATATCACAAACATTATTGCCAAACTTAATTTTAGAAAAAAATTCTATTAGTTTTATTTTAAAATGATTAAAGATAAATAATATTTGGTTCTTGTTTCTATTATACTGAACCAAGAACTAGTGAGACTGTGAGTCCGTGCTGCTTATTTTTATTCATTTTTTTTTTTTTTTTACATCTGGTTTCTTCTCAGGCACTACACATTGTAAGTCATGCACAAAGTCTATTCAGGTTTTTTTTGTTTCATTGATATCATAATCAAAAATCTACTTTCATATCAGTATATCTTGAATGCAGTTTTTCTTCAAAATGTTCAATTGTGTGTGAAATCTTATGGGACTTAACTGCTAAGGTCATCAGTCCCTAAGCGTACACACTACTTAACCTAAATTATCCTAAGGACAAACGCACACACCCATGCCCAAGGGAGGACTCTAATCTTCGCCAGCACCAGCCGCGCAGTCCGTGACTGCAGTGCAGTGTTTCTTTCAGTGTGTGTGTGTGTTGCAGCAGTCTGTGAGCTAAAATGAACGGTAAAGTAATTCCCAGTGCATCACAAGTGCCATCAACATCTCCACCTCAGAAAAGAAATGAGCACTGTCCTACCTACTGGCATTTACTTCTTCCACACACTTTTCCCACAGATAAAATCAACACAGTTAAAATGTGGTTCTTCCTCTTTGGAAATTATTTGATTGCTGGACAACCTTTCATACTAGCAGAAATTAGAAGGCTTCAGCATGCCAATGCTTCATGTCCGAGCACTCCCACTAAATAATAATAATAATAATAATAATAATAATAATAATAAGCGATGGAAAAAACAGATGCCTATAAATACCTAGGATACAGACAAAAAATAGGAATAGATAATACAAATATTAAAGAAGAACTAAAAGAAAAATATAGACAAAGACTAACAAAAATACTGAAAACAGAATTGACAGCAAGAAACAAGACAAAAGCTATAAATACTTATGCTATACCAGTATTGACCTACTCATTTGGAGTTGTGAAATGGAGTGACACAGACCGAGAAGCACTCAATACACTTACACGATCACAATGCCACAAATATAGAATACATCACATACATTCAGCAACAGAAAGATTCACATTAAGCAGAAAGGAAGGTGGAAGGGGATTTATAGATATAAAAAACCTACATTATGGACAGGTAGACAATTTAAGAAAATTCTTTCTAGAACGAGCAGAAACTAGCAAAATACACAAAGCAATCACTCATATAAATACATCAGCTACACCATTGCAATTTCATAACGGCCTCTACAACCCTTTGGATCACATAACATCAACAGATACAAAGAAAGTAAATTGGAAAAAGAAAACACTACACGGCAAGCACCCGTATCATCTAACACAGCCACACATAGATCAAGACGCATACAACACATGGCTAAGAAACAGCAATATATACAGTGAGACGGAAGGATTCATGATCGCAATACAGGATCAAACAATAAACACCAGATATTACAGCAAGCATATTATTAAAGATCCCAATACCACAACAGATAAATGCAGACTTTGCAAACAACAAATAGAAACAGTAGATCACATCACAAGCGGATGTACAATACTAGCAAATACAGAATACCCCAGAAGACATGACAATGTAGGAAAAATAATACATCAACAACTTGCCATAAAACATAAACTAATAAAACAACACGTTCCCACATACAAGTACACACCACAAAATGTACT
This sequence comes from Schistocerca piceifrons, assembly GCF_021461385.2. Lineage (NCBI taxonomy): Eukaryota > Metazoa > Arthropoda > Insecta > Orthoptera > Acrididae > Schistocerca > Schistocerca piceifrons. The sequence continues at coordinate 49,432,435 of NC_060148.1, forward strand.
GGAGAATGATGAATACAAATTATACTGGAACAGAACGATTATTACAGATAAAACAACACCACATAACAAACCTGACATCGTACTCACCAATAAAAAGAAGAAATTAACACAACTAATTGAAATATCCATACCCAACACAACAAATATACAGAAGAAAACAGGAGAAAAAATTGAAAAATACATCCAACTGGCTGAGGAAGTCAAGGACATGTGGCATCAGGATAAAGTCGACATTATCCCAATCATACTATCAACTACAGGAGTCATACCTCACAATATTCACCAGTACATCAATGCAATACAGCTACATCCAAACATATATATACAACTACAAAAATCTGTAATTATTGATACATGTTCAATTACCCGAAAGTTCCTAAATGCAATATAACATATACCATACAGTTTCAAGGAAGTCACGCTTGACTGAGGTCCGCGTCACGTTCCATTTTTAACCAGACTTAAGTCTGAGAAAAAAAAGATAATAATAAACCCCGTGGAGGCCCGGGAAAAGAATAGGCCTCTGGTATGTTCTGCCAGTCGTAAAAGGCGACGAAAAGAACAAACCACTAATAGGGCTAACCCCCCTTTTAGTGTGATTACTTGGTTCAGGACAGAACTAAAGAAGCCTCGGACAAGTGCCGTTATGGTCGGGGATGATGCTTGAACCTTATGCCCGCCCACAATGGTAACGACACTGCTAGCCAACTGGAAAAGGATTTAAATCCGAATAGAGGTGTTTTGCAGGATATGCTTCCTGCAACCACCCTAGAAGGAAAACAAAGACAGAGGATGAGATGGTCAGATGAAGTTAATCGACACCTCATGTTCTGTTATTACCAAGCAACAAACCTAGGAACCAACACAACTGGATACAGATCACAAGTATACACAACATTTATTACCAGATACCCGGAATTAAAATTTTTAACAGAACAACGACTAGCTGATCAGATCCGTGTAATAATCAAAAATAACAGGATACCCCAGTCAGAATTAGAAAACATCAAACAACAAGTACAACAAATACTGGAACAAAATAATGTGCAATCAGAAGAGGAAGAAAACACAGTAATGGACTCAAACATCCCAGAACAAACAAACAAAGACCAACACGCATCAATTAAACAATCAGAGGAAAACGAAATCTTAAGACAGCCACCAGAACAAGCACAAATAGAACACGAAGAGAGACACGTGTTAGATATAGAAGAGAAATTCCAGCTGACATATATAGAATACAAAGACACAAATACAGACATTAGACCATTCTTGCATAGACCGCCAAATAAACCACAAGTCGAAACAACAATAAAAACTATCAACACAATCATACACAACAAAATAAATGAAAATACAACTATGGAAGAGTTACAACTACTGATTTATATAGGAGCACTCACTACACTAAATATACACACTAGGCAGAGATCAGAACAAACCAACACACAGAAGAAACGCACAAAACCAGCATGGCAACACAGGTTACAGATCAGAATAGAAAAACTGAGAAAAGATATCGGACAGCTAACACAATTTATAAGAAATGAAATATCAGACAAAAAACGAAAAAGGTTAGGTAAAATCTCACAACAAGAAGCAATAGAGCAATTAGATGAAAAAAAGCAGAAATTGCAAGCATTGGCCAAACGACTTAGAAGATACAAAAAAAGTGAAAATAGAAGGAAACAAAACCAAACATTCAACACAAACCAAAAGAGATTTTACCAAACAATGGATAACACACACATTAAAATAGACAATCCACCAAACATAACAGACATGGAACACTTCTGGAGCAGCATATGGTCAAACCCGGTACAACATAACAGGCATGCACGGTGGATACAAGCAGAAACAGACACATACAAGATGATACCACAAATGCCTGAAGTGATAATTTTGCAACATGAAGTCACCCGAGCAATTAATTCTACACACAATTGGAAAGCCCCTGGAAAAGATAAAATAGCAAATTACTGGCTAAAGAAGTTCACCTCAACACATTCACATCTAACTAAATTATTTAACAGTTACATTGCAGACCCATACACATTCCCTGATACACTTGCACATGGAATAACCTATCTGAAACCTAAAGATCAAGCAGACACAGCAAACCCAGCTAAATATCGCCCCATAACATGCCTACCAACAATATACAAAATATTAACTTCTGTCATCACACAGAAATTAATGACACATACAACACAGAACAAAATTATAAATGAAGAACAAAAAGGCTGCTGCAAAGGAGCACGAGGATGTAAAGAGCAACTGATAATAGATACAGAGGTGACATATCAAGCGAAAACTAAACAAAGGTCCCTACACTACGCATACATTGATTATCAAAAAGCCTTTGATAGTGTACCCCACTCAGGGTTACTACAGATTTTGGAAATATACAAAGTAGATCCTAAATTGATACAGTTTCTAAACACAGTAATGAAAAACTGGAAAACCACACTTAATATCCAAACGAATTCAGATAACATCACATCACAGCCAATACAGATTACACGTGGAATATACCAAGGAGACTCATTAAGTCCTTTCTGGTTCTGTCTTGCTCTGAACCCACTATCCAACATGCTAAATAATACAAATTATGGATACAATGTTACTGGAACATACCCACACAAAATCACACATTTGCTATACATGGATGATCTAAAACTACTGGCAGCCACAAATCAACAACTCAACCAATTACTAAAGATAACAGAAGTATTCAGCAATGATATAAATATGGCTTTTGGGACAGACAAATGTAAGAAAAATAGCATAGTCAAGGGCGAACACACTAAACAAGAAGATTACATATTGGATAACCACAGCGACTGCATAGAAGCAATGGAAAAAACAGATGCCTATAAATACCTAGGATACAGACAAAAAATAGGAATAGATAATACAAATATTAAAGAAGAACTAAAAGAAAAATATAGAAAAAGACTAACAAAAATACTGAAATTGACAGCAAGAAACAAGACAAAAGCTATAAATACTTATGCTATACCAGTATTGACCTACTCATTTGGAGTAGTGAAATGGAGTGACACAGACCTAGAAGCACTCAATACACTTACACGATCACAATGCCACAAATATAGAATACATCACATACATTCAGCAACAGAAAGATTCACATTAAGCAGAAAGGAAGGTGGAAGGGGATTTATAGATATAAAAAACCTACATTATGGACAAGTAGACAATTTAAGAAAATTCTTTCTAGAACGAGCAGAAACTAGCAAAATACACAAAGCAATCACTCATATAAATACATCAGCTACACCATTGCAATTTCATAACCACTTCTACAACCCTTTAGATCACATAACATCAACAGATACAAAGAAAGTAAATTGGAAAAAGAAAACACTACACGGCAAGCACCCGTATCATCTAACACAGCCACACATAGATTAAGACGCATACAACACATGGCTAAGAAACGGCAATATATATAGTGAGACGGAAGGATTCATGATCGCTATACAGGATCAAACAATAAACACCAGATATTACAGCAAGCATATTATTAAAGATCCCAATACCACAACAGATAAATGCAAACTTTGCAAACAACAAATAGAAACAGTAGATCACATCACAAGCGGATGTACAATACTAGCAAATACAGAATACCCCAGAAGACATGACAATGTAGCAAAAATAATACATCAACAACTTGCCATAAAACATAAACTAATAAAACAACACGTTCCCACATACAAGTACACACCACAAAATGTACTGGAGAATGATGAATACAAATTATACTGGAACAGAACGATTATAACAGATAAAACAACACCACATAACAAACCTGACATCATACTCACCAATAAAAAGAAGAAATTAACACAACTAATTGAAATATCCATACCCAACACAACAAATATACAGAAGAAAACAGGAGAAAAAATTGAAAAATACATCCAACTGGCTGAGGAAGTCAAGGACATGTGGCATCAGGATAAAGTCGACATTATCCCAATTATACTATCAACTACAGGAGTCATACCTCACAATATTCACCAGTACATCAATGCAATACAGCTACATCCAAACATATATATACAACTACAAAAATCTGTAATTATTGATACATGTTCAATTACCCGAAAGTTCCTAAATGCAATATAACATATACCATACAGTTACAAGGAAGTCACGCTTGACCGAGGTTCGTGTCACGTTCCATTTTTAACCAGACTTAAGTCTGAGAAAAAAGTCAATAATAATAATAATAATAATAACAATAAAGGCCCGGGAAAAGAATAGGCCTCTGGTATGTTCTGCCAGTCATAAAAGGCGACGAAAAGAACAAACCACTAATAGGGCTAGCCCCCCTTTTAGTGTGATTAGTTGGTTCAGGACAGAACTAAAGAAGCCTCGGACAAGCGCCGTCATGGTCGGGGACGACGCTTGAGCCCTATGCCCGCCCACAATGGTAACAACACTGCTAGCCAACTGGAAAATGATTCAAATCCAAATAGAGGTTTTTTGCAGGATATGCTTCCTGCAACCACCCTAGAAGGAAAACAAAGACAGAGGATGAGATGGTCAGATGAAGTTAATCGACACCTCATGTTCTGTTATTACCAAGCAACAAACCTAGGAACCAACACAACTGGATACAGATCACAAGTATACACAACATTTATTACCAGATACCCAGAATTAAAATTTTTAACAGAACAACGACTAGCTGATCAGATCCATGTAACAATCAAAAATAACAGGATACCCCAGTCAGAATTAGAAAACATCAAACAACAAGTACAACAAATACTGGAATAAAATAATGTGCAATCAGAAGAAGAAGAAAATACAGTAATGGACTCAAACATCCCAGAGCAAACAAACAAAGAACAACACACATCAATTAAACAGTCAGAGGAAAACGAAATCTTAAGACAGCCACCAGAACAAGCACAAATAGAACACGAAGTGACACACATGTTAGATATAGAAGAAAAATTTCAGCTGACATATATAGAATACAAAGACACAAATACAGACATTAGACCATTCTTGCATAGACCACCAAATAACCCACAATTCGAAACAACAATAACAACTATCAACACAATCATACACAACAAAATAAATGAAAACACAACTGTGGAAGAGTTACAACTACTGGTTTATATAGGAGCACTCACTACACTAAATATACACACTAGGCAGAGATCAGAACCAACGAACACACAGAAGAAACCCACAAAACCAGCATGGCAACACAGGCTACAGATCAGAATAGAAAGACTGAGAAAAGACATCGGACAGCTAACACAATTTATAAGAAATGAAATGTCAGAAAAAAAAAAAACGAAAAAGGTTAGGTAAAATCTCACAACAAGAAGTTATAGAGCAATTAGATGAAAAGAAGCAGAAATTACAAGCATTGGCCAAACGACTTAGATGATACAAAAAAAGTGAAAATAGAAGGAAACAAAACCAAACATTCAACACAAACCAAAAGAAATTTTACCAGACAATAGATAACACACACATTAAAATAGACAATCCACCAAACATAGAAGATATGGAACACTTCTGGAGCAACATGTGGTCAAACCCCGTACAACATAACAGGCATGCACGGTGGATACAAGCAGAAACAGATACGTACAAGATGATACCACAAATGCCTGAAGTGATAATTTTGCAACATGAAGTCACCCAAGAAATTAATTCTACTCACAACTGGAAAGCCCCTGGAAAAGATAAAATAGCAAATTTCTGCCTAAAGAAATTCACCTCAAGACATTCACATCTAACTAAATTATTTAACAGTTACATTGCAGACCCATACACATTCCCTGATACACTTACACTTGGAATAACTTATCTGAAACCTAAAGATCAAGCAGACACAGCAAACCCAGCTAAATATCGCCCCATAACATGCCTACCAACAATATACAAAATATTAACTTCAGTCATTACACAGAAATTAATGACACATACAACACAGAACAAAATTATAAATGAAGAACAAAAAGGCTGCTGCAAAGGAGCACGAGGATGTAAAGAGCAACTGATAATAGATACAGAGGTGACATATCAAGGTAAAACTAAACAAAGGTTGCTACACTATGCATACATTGATTACCAAAAAGCTTTTGATAGTGTACCCCACTCATGGTTACTACAGATATTGGAAATATACAAAGTAGATCCTAAATTGATACAGTTCCTAAACATAGTAATGAAAAATTGGAAAACCATACTTAATATCCAAACAAATTCAAATAATATCACATCACAGCCAATACAGATTAAGCGTGGAATATATCAAGGAGACTCATTAAGTCCTTCCTGGTTCTGCCTTGTCTGAACCCACTATCCAACATGCTAAATAATACAAATTATGGATACAATATTACTGGAACATACCCACACAAAATCACACATCTGCTATACATGGATGATCTAAAACTACTGGCAGCAACAAATCAGCAACTCAATCAATTACTAAAGATAACAGAAGTATTCAGCAATGATATAAATATGGCTTTTGGAACAGACAAATGTAAGAAAAATAGCATAGTCAAGGGCAAACACACTAAACAAGAAGATTACATATTGGATAACCACAGCGACTGCATATAAGCGATGGAAAAAACAGATGCCCATAAATATCTAGGATACAGACAAAAAATAGGAATAGATAATACAAATATTAAAGAAGAACTAAAAGAAAAATATAGACAAAGACTAACAAAAATCTTGAAAACAGAATTGACAGCAAGAAACAATGCTATACCAGTATTGACCTACTCATTTGGAGTAGTGAAATGGACCTAGAAACACTCAATACACTTACACGATCACAATGTCACAAATGAAGAATACATCACATACATTCAGCCACAGAAAGATTCACATTAAGCAGAAAGGAAGGAGGAAGGGGATTTATCAACATAAAAAACCTACCTTATGGACAGGTAGACAATTTAAGAAAATTCTTTATAGAACGAGCAGAAAATAGCAAAATACAAAAAGTAATCACTCATATAAATACATCAGCTACACCACTGCAATTTCATAACCACTTCTAGAACCCTTTAGATCACATAACATCAACAGATACGAAGAAAGTAAATTGGAAAAACAAAACACTACATGGCAAGCACCCGTATCATCTAACACAGCCACACATCGATCAAGACGCATCCAACACGTGGGTAAGAAAAGGCAATATATACAGTGAGATGGAAGGTTTCATGATTGCAATACAGGATCAAACAATAAACACCGGATATTACAGCAAGCATATTATTAAAGATCCCAATACCAAAACAGATAAATGCAGACTTTGCAAACAACAAATAGAAACAGTAGATCACATCACAAGCGGATGTACAATACTAGCAAATACAGAATACCCCAGAAGACATGACAATGTAGCAAAAATAATACATCAACAACTTGCCATAAAACATAAACTAATAAAACAACACGATCCCACATACAAGTATGCACCACAAAATGTATTGGAGAATGATGAATACAAATTATACTAGAACAGAATGATTATAACAGATAAAACAACACCACATAACAAACTTGACATCATACTCACCAATAAAAAGAAGAAATTAACACAACTAATCGAAATATCCATACCCAATACAACAAATATACAAAAGAAAACCGGAGAAAAAATTGAAAAATTCATCGAACTGGCTGAGGAAGTCAACGGCATGTGGCATCAGGATAAAGTTGACATTATACCAATTATACTATCAACTACAGGAGTCCTACCACACAATATCCACCAGTACATCAATGCAATACAGCTACATCCAAACTTATGTATACAACTACAGAAATCTGTAATTATTGATACATGTTCAATTACCCGAAAGTTCCTAAATGCAATATAACATATACCGTACAGTTAAAAGGAAGTCACGCTCGATCAAGGTTCGCATCACTTTCCGCCTTTGACCAGACCCACGCGTCTAAGAGGGGAGAGAAATAATAATAACTTGTAGATCACTGCAGTAGCCATTACAATGTTACCAGTGGAAGCTGCTGTGTCAGAGCACATGAGCCTGTGAGCACCCTAACTTTTGACACCTTCTGGTTTTATTGTTTTCTTTTATTTGTGAATGCTGTTAAAATGTAATGTATATGCGGTAATCTGAAATACACGCCACTAAGTCTACCGCGCTGTGCTGGATTACTCCTCTAGATTCAGTGGAAACTGGCATCAGGATCGCGAGCTCACCTTCACTTGTGCAATTTTAAGGAGCTTCTGTGCATGCACAACTGGCATAATGTAATTGCCTTATGGGCCAAATAGATACAAATTTGATAAACAATGTTTAGTGTTCACAGCGTGCACAGCTATACTCCATACGGCGAGAGAAGAGCTCCGACAGTTGACGTGGCCTTGGCACACTTGCTTCGCGCATCCACGACGGCCGATCAGATTGTGAGCTTTTGTTTATGTCACCGTGGCAACACCCCAGTGTTGCCATACTGCTGACCGGGCCACTGCTTTCATTCAGTTGTGCCTCATGCTACGTTCAGGTTTGTGTGTACACGTGTGCATGCTGCTATATCTGTGAGTCTTGCCGTATAAGTGCAAAAGTGTGTATAAGAGGAAAATGGCTTTTGGGAAAGGAACTACACTGAAATCCTAAGCACACGAATTTATATACAGATTGCGTGTTTAGTTTGAAAGGGAAAGGGTCATTGGTGGGCCTTTTGTTATCAGTGAGAAAATTGGTTGACTGAAAGGCAGAAGCATTGCACATCTCTGCAGCAACAGTGAAGAGAGTTAAAAATGCTGAAGAAGCTGCCAATTCAGCTGCGAGCCCTGTTATTGTGACGCCTGGAAACCCCAGGAAGAGATCGTGTCGTGTGACTGAAACAGACAACTTTGTCGAAAGTGCTATCAGGCAACACATATACGCGTACTACAGCAGGAAGGAGAATTCGAAACTTAAAAAGTTGATGGCATCACTATCGGACAGTGGTTTGTTTGCAGGCAGAAGGACAAGTCTCTCCATTGTTTTGAAAAAAAAAAAAAAAAATTGGCTTCCATTGGAAAAAGTTCTCAGTACGAAAGGTATTAACGGAATGCGGAAACACTGTAGCATGGAGATGATGTTTCCTGCGCGAGTTGCTAGCAGTCAATCTGAAAAATGTAATACGGATGGACGAAACGTGGGTCAATGTGCGTCACGCACGTTCTGTCACAAGGACAGACGAAACGCGCCACGGATCTATGTGTGTACCAACTGGTAAGGGAGGGCGACTAATTATATGCCATGCTGGCTCTATGAACGGTTTTGTGCCCAGTGCTATGATGATGTTTCAGTCAATAAAATCTCTCATCTACCATGAGGAGATGAATTCAGATACATTCAAAGACTGGTTTGTTACTCGTTTGCTACCAAACGTCAGTTCTGCTAGTGTTTTTGTAATGGACAACGCGCCATACCATTTGTACAATTAGATAAGGCACCAACAGCTGCTGCAAGGAGAGGCGGAGTAGTCAGCTGGTTGAAAGATAATAAACAGGCTTCAAACAGAATATGTGGAAAGCGGAACTTCTGGAAGTAGTCAAATGATACAAACCACAGAAGACGCATTATGTGATTGATACGTTAGCAGATAACCACGGCTACAAAGTTATTTGTCTTCCACCGTACCACTGCCATTACAACGCAACTGAACTCATCTTGGCTCAAATAAAAGTAGATGTTGCGGAGCGGAAAAAAAAAAAAAACCTTTACATTGGGTGACACAGAGAGGCTGGTAAACGAGAATGTCATATGAATAACGCCAGAAAAATGGAAGGATGTCGTGAACCAGGCTTAGGAGATGGGTAGGGTTTGGGAAAGCCACCCAGAACACTGGGTCTGGGGACACTTATCAGATGGATGAAAAGTAAGAAGTCTTTCCTTCTTCTGGTTCAATCTACGTTATACTGGGAAGAGAGGGCTGTGTATGTGTAAGGAGATCTTGGCTGTGTCACATTTTAACAACCACCTTACAATTTTTTGACCTCTGATTTCTTTTTCTACATCTGGGAAATCTGAAGGGATTGATTTGTTAGGTTTGGTTTTTGTTGGGTTGCTTACATTGGTCAGTAAGAGATCTTTGCCTTCTTCACAATCCAAAACTTTATTAAATACTTCTGTCATGGTTTCAGCATTTTCTTTATTAGTGTGTGAGTGTCTTCTAGCTTTATCCGTAAATATTACCGTAGGTAGTTCATACTATTGCAATTAATTCCCAAGGATTTTGTAGAATCTCCTGGAATTTTTGTGATTTTGAGGTTTATGGTTCTTTTTAATTTAATGATTTGTTTTATTTGGTGGTACTTCTCATTTTTAATCAGCTGATGTAGGTTGAATCTAATTTTCTTTAAAGGTGTAAATTTGATATTAATTTCAGCTATGTAGTGGTCTGAGCTAGTGTATTCTGCTCTCATTGAAGACGTAATGTAATTTTGTAGATTCAGATCCACTCAATAACTGGTGGCACAAGAAAAGATATACAAAGATTATAGAAATGTGCAAGATTTTGGAGGCAGTGGCTCCATCTTCTTGTAGAAGGATTGAAGAGGAAAGAAGAGGGGCGAAGGAAAAGGACTGGTTAGGTTTATGAGATGGGTAAGTTTTGGGAAAGGCACGCAAAAACTGTGTCTGGGGAGACCTACCACATGGATGAAAAGCAAGAAGTATTTCCTTCATCTGGATCAATGTATGTTGTATTGGGAAGAGAGAGCTGTGTTTAATGCAGAGAACTAGCTGTAATCAAGACTTTAAAATTGCCCATGGACAATATTGTAAATAACTTGACCCAGTTATCAAAAGATAACAACTTTTAATAGTGGATTAAAGCACTTGATCCTTCAATTACCAGATGTGGAGCACTGTTACCCACGAAACAAATGACATGTAAAACAAATGACGATCAACTCCCTAATGACAATAGCTGAAGGATACCACTTTTCTTGTTGTTCATCTTATACACTCTTTTAGAGACACTATTCCTTCCATTCAACTTACCCTCCAAGTCCTTTGCCAACAGTGACAGAACTACACTGTCATTGGCAACCCTTAAAGCTGTAATTTCTTATTCATGAACTGTAAAATCATGTCTAAACTTTTCTTGGTGTCCTTGACAGATTGTTCAGTGCACAGATTGAATGACACGGTGAATAGGCTACAGCCCTGTCTCAGTCCCTTCTCAGCCACTGTTCTACTTTCGTGCCCTTTGCCTCTTACACTTGCAGTTGTAGGTTATGATCCATCTGTCCATTTTATGTCTAACAACGTACTAAATCCAGAGTATTTATGGCTGAAAAATACTATCAGGAATTGTATACAGAAGTAGTGAATAGAGAGTAAAACATGACCTCAAGAAAGATCAGATAAGATTTAGGAGTAAGGTAAGAACACAAGAAGCAATACTGAATTAATTTGTAAATGAATGGGAATATTAAGAAAATACACACATCCATTTTTTGACAACATTGAGTTAGGTATGGTTTTGTGCTACAGTGATGTAGTCTGATAAAGATGTGTATAAATCCCATATGTTCTGGTACTTTTTGTATTGTTATGCAGTCATTGTTATCACTTTCACTGAAGAGAACACCCACAGGTACAAAAGACTGGCGCTCATACAAAATTTAATATTGTCAGCACAATTTTAAGAAGGGCAAATAATCATTATTGCCTCATTCTCATTGATTAATCTCTATTGTCATTGGTGATAAAATGTCAGACAGTCATAACGTTAGTGACAAATGTCAGGGAGTGATGAATAGAGAAAGAATGTAGTGGAGCTCCCAAAACATGTAGCCATAGAGCGAGCAGAGTGAAAAATGAACCTTGTATAAATTGGAGAGGGAACAGAGTTCAACCAAAACGTCATGGTTCTAACAGCATGTGAGTTCTAACCTGAAATGTAGTATTACTTCAGAATTAAAGTTTACCTACCACATTGAACATTATAATGTAGAACATTAAGATCAGCTGAATATGTCATTCTGTTTCCACTTGTGAGATGAAAGGCATGACAGGATAACAGAGGGCAGCACAATAGAAGAAAAAATGAACAGGATGGAATCATTCAAAGCCTCATAGAAGTAAAACAAGTGGCAAGGAAGAAGCCTAGAAGTGATAAGGAATTTAGATGGAAGAAACCAAAATTGCAATCATGCATTTATCGGTTATCAAGGTCTGAAAAAAGGATTCAGTTTTGGAAAACAGCCTTCCAAATTGTTGCTGGTGTCAGCAATGGCCGAGTAAGGCAATATGTTGAAAGAAGGTAAATCTCCAAGAGATAAGAGGGGAAAACATGAAATGTATTCACAGTTGTGAATATGGACAACCATCAGCTGTATGATGGAAAGACGACAATGAAAATTTGTGCCATACTCGGATAACCCACTTATTAAGAGGAGGCATATCCGAAGGGACATTGTATCATAATTCAGAATAACACACGTGCTGGAGTATTGCAAGAGGGGCAAATGACATACTGGCAGTGCAAAACCAGTGGCTTAAGAAGTGGATGTGGAAATGAAAAATCGGATCAAATCATTTCCAGTCCAGAAAGCACATTATGCCAATGAAGAAAGGAATTATCTTGACCATAAACATGTGAAGATTATGCGGCAGATGTTCGAAACTTTTAAACCGGATATTCAAGTTGATTATAAACTTTATCTGAAAATTAAGCATGGACATTTTAATTTACAATTTGGGCAACCACAAATGTCTGCGAGCAGTACATGTGAAGAGCCTTGGGTAAATATGAAAAGTCCCTCTCTGAATGTTGCTGCTAAAAGGCCAGCAAAGCTGAGTTAATAGTGCACAAGAAATTACACCCAGTTACAGCAAAAACTGACACTGATTCTACCATTGCAGGCCTCTCATTTGATATAATGCAGAATTTGCAATTACCTCAGATACAAAGACAACTTACATTTCACTTGTGGCAACTTTCATTAATTCTTTTAATGCGCAAAAATTACAGAGTGGAACAGCCAGGTTTTTATCTGTATCATGAAGGAACAGCACGAAACAGCCCTGATGAAGCCTGTTCATTTCTTTTTAATTATATAAATGAAAATGGTGGAGAACATGTTAAAGACTTTCACACATTCTTTGACTGTTGTGGAGGCCAAAATAAAAACCATTTAATGGTGAAGTTTGTTTAATGCTTGTGGCACAGGGAAGGTTTCAGTTCATCACCCATTACTTTCCAACTGGAGGGTAGTCCTACCTTGCACATGATAGGCATATCAACAATCAAAAAGGAAAATTAGCAAGATGGATAGGATATATGTTCTGCAAGAATATGCAGAATTAATAACTGAATCCCGCACAAAGAGGAATTTTGAAGTGAAAATATCAAAAACAGAAGAGGTTCCAAATTTGAAGGAGTGGTGGCCAAAATTCCATAGAAATACCAATATTCTGAAAGGAAAGGAAGGGCTTCACACAGAAACTAACAGCTCTTTTATGTAACACAATTTGTGCAGTTCTGTTGTTCACAAGACACTCGTGGTGTTGTTAAAGTAAAGCCATTCATTGATGTGGCAGAAGAGCACACATTCCAACTTTCTGATCAAACTGCAGTTCCACCAAGCCTTGTAAATCAGGCTTAATTGGGCTCATGTAACCATAAATGAGAAGAACATGCACCATCTAAGACGATTTCTATCATTCCTCCCAAAAGAAATCATAAAGAACTTCTATTCTAACATATACAATTTGCCATATGTCAAAGAATGAACCACGAGTGGGGTTTAATGCGAAAGACAATGGGAATTAGCCATAATTTACTTGATTTTTGCCCATATTACAATAAACTGAGTTACGTATTGATTTATGTGCATTTATTGCACTGTATTCAAGAAGGCCATATGTTCACTTAGTAAATTTTAACAGAACGTCAAGAAAATATATTAGGTTTACCAGCAGAGCATCTGCATTCATCCCTCCATAGAATAATGCTAGTGTTCACTGCAATTAGTCTGTGTTTGCTCCGCTATACAGGTACTGCAGAGCAGATGGCGACAGGAGATGGAGGCGAAAGGCTCGCCATGTTTTCCCCGGCAGCCCGCCGCGCTGACATCTGTCGGTGACGCCAAGCAACAGGGCTTTCAACCTACGGCCGATTATTCGATGTCAAAATAAGTAGCTCACCAGGAGATGGTTGGAAATAACAAAAACCTCCTTATCTACTGCAATTGAATATGTTTAGTTTCTTAACAAAGGTGGTAAACTCATCCGTGTCTCTTTTTTTATTTACAAAGTCAATTTTTCACACTCAGCAACATTTGTGGTGACATGTTTAATAAAAATATGAAAGACTTACGTACTGGTTAGCGAATACTTTTGTGGCGGTGTTCGTAGCAACGAGCATTTACAATTTTTGGAGGGTTTGTGCCGTTAGGTGCGAACCGGCAAGTAGATTAATGATGTTGTAAGGCGTAAAGTGATGGGGCATATTAACGAAAGTTACGTGATTTGCTAGTCACCATGTATGGTGAGCTGCATCGAGCCAGTAGCTGGACTGAAGACGCCTAAATATTTAGATTGATTTATCGATTTTGATTTCCGCTGTATTTCTGTGGACACGCTGGCATAATTTGTTTTTGCAAATGATATTCTGAGGCTGAGTTTCCGTGCTACTTTTTAATGATTTAACTACTTTAGTAGTTTCTTGAACCTTCTTGACTAGGAGCATAATATCAGCAACAAATCCCAAGCAGTTTAAGCTTTAATCAGTTTTCACACTTCCAGTTGTTATGTTCTTTGCATTATCCTTGTACCATTCTCTCATTACATATTCCAGTGCTCAGTCGAACAGTAATGGTAATAGGCCTGTTTTTATGAGGAATGTTTCAGAATTTTTTTCTCTAAGCCTTATTTTCAATTTAGCGTTGTTTAGAGTAAGTTCTACTACTTTAATTAATTTTGGATAAAGTCTTAGATTTCTTAGAATTTTTAAAACTGGAGTTCCATGGAGACATTGGATGGCTTCTTAAAGTTTACAAACGTTATTGCCATAGATTTGTTCTGTCTCCTACAGCACACCATAATCAACTTTAAACTAATGATCTGCTCTGCACAAATTCTCCATGGTCTGAAACCTTCCAGATTTCCTCGTAACTCCTGTTTTAGTTGTACCTAAAACTTTAAGTCGACAAACATTTTCAGCTACAATAAGCACATTAGGCCGTAGGAGCAATACGTAAATTACAATTCAAGGCAACAATGACAAATATATTTAGCAATTCGGACAGTATATTCGTTTTGAAACGTCAACTTGCACGATGGCCAGAGATTTGAACTACCTTATTGGTCATGGTTATTGTTTATGACAATGCTGTGTGCAAATTATCCAGTTAATAAGCACTTTAACACAAATGAAAAGGCATTTGTGATAAGATTGTATAGAAAAATCGTCTCTAATTCGTGATTAATGAGTTAGCTTCGTAAAATAGAGGTATGGACCTGGACATCCATGATGCCCTTTTGCCTACAATAGCTAAAATTATCTTTTGCATTAAAATTAAAAAAAAATAGTAAGTCATAGCACTAAATTGGTATGCAGTGCCAAATAAAACTATTTCTAGTGATACCACATTCGGCTGTGTACAACTAGTACATGTTCACAAAATATTTGTTGTCTTGAGAAATAATATATTATAGTCTTCTTCTCGTAACATTGGCCGATTTAGAAAGAGATTGTAACAATTTTTACTTATATACCAAACTTTGAAGTATGAAGGTATCACAGATTTTTAGAAAATGGAGTGAACGATTATTCAAGACATGTACAGAAACCAGACTGCAGTTGCAAAAGTCATAGAATGTGAGAGGAAAGCGGTGGCTAAGGGGGAAAAGTGGGTTGTAGTGTACGACTGGTGTTATTCAGTCTGTACACTGAGTAAGAAGAAAAGGAAATCAAGGAGTAATTTGTGAGCGAAATTAAAGTTCTGGGACAAACAACAAAGGCTTTGAGGTTTTCTAATGATATTGTACTTCTCGCAGAGACAGTAAAAGGCTATGAAGAGCAGTTGAACGGAAATGAACAGTATTATGGCAAAAAAAAGCATTTCTTGTTGCTGAATAATGTAGCTAGCTACGAATACTTCCGAAATGTTACAAAATAACTTCACGTACTGAGACACTATATCGACATCAGCCATTTGGACCAGAAGAAAATTTGTGCCAGACCAGGATTCGAACACAGATTTGTCGCTTACCACAAGTGCTCGCCTTAAGAACTACAACTACCTGTGCACACTTCCAGTATCAATCGAAACTTGCACGTGTCACATAGTCACAACCCTTATACTTGCACAATTCGTGATTTCCACATGGGGAAAACCTCTAAGACAGAAAATAAAGCAACTCACCTCGAAGAAATTGTCCACTTGGGACTGAGATTGGTAGACGTTATGTACTTGTACAGCTAACCAAATAGTCACAACTGCAGAAAAATTGGTCGACTTATTCAAGAGAAAGAGCTCCACAAATTGAGCAAGTCAGTAAAGTGTTGGTCTACCACTGGTCCTTATATTAGCAGTTATTTGGCTTGGCATTGATTGATAGATTTGTTGGATGTCCTCTTGAGGGATGTCGAGCCATATACTGTCCAGTTGGCGCTTTAGCTCATCAAAATCCTGAGCTGGTCAGATGACCTCACCAATAATGTTACATACGTTTTCAGATGGGAGCGAACCTGCGACCTCACTGGCCAAGGAAGGGTTTTCAAGCACGAAGACAAGCAGTAGAAACTATCGCTATGTGCAGATGTGCATTATCTTGCTGAAATGTAAACCAAGGATGCCTTTCCGTAGAGTGCTACAAATGGGTGCATAGAATATCACTGACATACGACTGTGCTCTAACAGTACTGTGGATGACAACTAAAGGGGTCCTACTCCAAAATGAAATGGAACCCTGGACCACAGCTCCACATTGACGGTCAGTGTGGTGGGTGACAGTCAGATTGGTATCCCATGGCTGTGTGTAGCGTCTCCCGACACTTCTTTGCTCCTCATCCAGGCTCAGTTACAAGTGGGATTCGTCACTGAAGACAATTCTACTCCAGTCAACGAAATTCCAGATCGAATATGTGTTTCATGTTTCAAGACGCCCTGGACAGCAGTGGTATACCAACCTGAATGTTGCCCACCATGTGGCCTGACAACCATATGGTCTGGAGCGCCATGTCTTTTCATAGCAGAGCCCCACTGGTTGCCATCTGTGGCACCCATACAGTACAGAGATAAGTCGAGGAGATTCTATGCACCATTTTGTTTCCCTTCATAACAAGCCACCCTGGGCTTACATTTCAGCAACATTATATGCCTGTACACTGTGAGTGTTTCAAGTGCTTGTGGTTGTCAAACCCTATCTTGGACACCATAGCCGCTGGTTCTCTCCCCAACTGAGAATGTTTGGAGCATTATGGCCAGGGCAGGGCAATCAAACCTGCTCAGGATTTTCATCTATTGATTTCCGTCTCATTTCGCCATTTCATGCATAGTATTATTTTGTGTGTGTTATATCGTGATTTCTTGCGGTAGAGGAATAGATACATCATTGATTGTTCCTATATTGTGTTTATACAGTGACCGTATCTTTACAGTATATTCCTTCAAACATCCATACACATCTGAGAGAGCAGAAACCTCACTGGCCATTACAGCAGTGGTAAACATTACAAAATAGCTTTGCATACTGCGGCTATACATTGATGTCAGATGTTTGTGACACGTGAAAATTTGTTCCTGTCTGGGACTTAAACCCGTAATGTTCACCACTGCTGTAATTGTCAATGACAGTGCCTGTTCCTTCAGATTTGCATGCCGTTCTGAAGGAGATAGTATTGTGAAGACACAGATACTGTATAAATAGTTTCGAAGTGCCTTATTTCAGTGCCATAACTGGCCTTGGGAATCTGTGCCCATCTTCAAATGGCTGACGTTTCCAGTTACATTTATGTATTCATCAACAGCATGTCGTCAGCTCCTGCACTATGTTCCAGTAGACTATGCTTTGTCTTCCATCAATACATATGTTGTTCTGCGACCTTAGGAAGACAAAGCGTTGTGCATTGGAACATATGAAATAATAGACATCATCAGAAGAGTGGCACACCCAAGGGGAGAACAAGTTAAAAAAATGCAATAATAAATGGTTTATATAAGAAAAGGGTTCCATGGAACCAAAATTGCACGTAATGCATAATATAAAAATACACTGAACAATATATAGGAAAAAGCAACTTAAAAGAAGAATAACCCAAACCAAATTTTTTTAAAAACTCACATCAGGATGTCAAAGTAATTCTGATTCTTCCAATTTAACAAGAAGGTCACTTTTTTTGCCACTTTCTGGCATAATTCAGAATCTGGAGATCATCCAGCATGGGTGGTCGATGCCCTGTTGACTTAAAATTCTCAACAGAGGCAGAATGCTGCTTCATCTGGCCAAAGTCTTAAACCTCCCACCAGTCATAAAAGTTTTGGCAGACATTACACTCCAGTTTATATAGTGGGAGGGGGGGGGGGGGGGAGTAGTTAGCACTTCTGTGTTTATGAGGCTGTTCATTAGGTACATGATTGTGCTGGGTTTTGTTGTGGACTTCTAGAAGAATTGCAAATTATCAAACATGGATATGGAGTTAATGATCACCTGCTTAGTGATCAGCTGATTAGTAAGGATCAGAACTACCTTGACACCACGATGTCAATTTTTGAAATATTTACTTAGCCAGTTTTTTTTACTTTAGTTATTCTGCATTCAAATTGCTTTTTTGTACTGTGTATTAATTTATGTATTTTTACATGATGCATTTCCAGCCAGTTTTTATGCTTCAGTTCGCTTTGTTTATATTAAGTGTTTGATCAGTTTATTTGAGCCCTCAAATTGAACTCCCCTCAGATACCCCTTTTCTCTAAATGTTAATTCCTTTATATTTTTTATTCTGTAGATATATACATGCAATCTTTGTATTTTTTTAAAGCTACAAATTTACTTTTTAAATTTTAACTGCCAAACAGGGTTTTTGTCATTGTAATTCAAGTTTAGGTGGTAACACTTGCATATTTTACTTCACTTTCTCCTTCCTGCGGATCGTGTCACTCGCAATCTTGTGCACTACGCACGTGGCGTTATTAATTTGTAGTGTGTTTCCTGTCAGTCTCACTATTTCACTGTAGTTGTTCGTTTGTCCAAAGCTTATCTGCTAGTGACAGCTTGTGAACTTCTGCATACCAGATAGAGGGTCTTCATTGTTGAGCTGTCTGATTATTCGGGTTACCTCACTGAAAGCCCTTGTACTCTTACGGATTTATGGGCAGCACGGCAGGGTTCACGGTGTCAATTCCTTTTAGAACTACTTCAGACGTTAGTTGAGTCCATGCCACATCGTGTTATGCCACCTCTACGTGCTCTCAGGGACCCCGCACCATATTAGGCAGGTACACCAGTTTCTTTGCCCCTTCAGTTTATAACAGAAACATATACTTTCATAACGTAAATTAACTACTTTGTGCTCATTATCACATAGAAAAAATGTCCAACGAAGTCGGACATCCTGTCACTGTAGCGTAATTAACCACAATCTGAACATCTACATCTACATTTATACTATGCAAGCCACCCAACGGTGTGTGGCGGAGGGCACTTTACGTGCCACCGTCATTACCTCCCTTTCCTGTTCCAGATGCGTACGGTTCGCGGGAAGAACGACTGTCTGAAAACCTCCGTGCGCGCTCGACTCTCTCTAATTTTATATTCGTGATCTCCTCGGGAGGTATAAGTAGGGGGAAGCAATATATTCGATACCTCATCCAGAAACGCACCCTCTCGAAATCTGGCGAGCAAGCTACACCGCGAAGCACAGCGCCTCTCTTGCAGAGTCTGCCACTTGAGTTTGCTAAACATCTCCGTAACGCTATCACGATTACCAAATAACCCTGTGACGAAATGCGCCGCTCTTCTTTGGATCTTCTCTAACTCCTCCGTCAACCCGATGTGGTACGGATCCCACACTGATGAGCAATACTCAAGTATAGGTCGAACGAGTGTTTTGTAAGCCACTTCCTTTGTTGATGGACTACATTTTCTAAGGACTCTCCCAATGAATCTCAACCTGGTACCCGCCTTACCAACAATTAATTTTATATGATCATTCCACTTCAAATCGTTCCGCACGCATACTCCCAGATATTTTACTGAAGTAACTGCTACCAGTGTTTGTTCCGCTATCATATATTCATACAATAAAGGATCCTTCTTTCTATGTATTCGCAATACATTGCATTTTTCTACGTTAAAGGTCAGTTGCCACTCCCTGCACCAAGTGCCTATCCGCTGCAGATCTCCCTGCATTTCGCTACAATTTTGTAATGCTGCAACTTCTCTGTATACTACGGCATCATCCGTGAAAAGCCGCATGGAACTTCCGACACTATCTACTAGGTCATTTATATATATTTGAAAAGCAATGGTCCCATAACACTCCCCTGTGGCACGCCAGAGGTTACTTTAACGTCTGTAGACGTTTCTCCATTGATAACAACATGCTGTGTTCTGTTTGCTGAAAACTCTTCAATACAGCCACACAGCTGGTCTGATATTCCGTAGGCTCTCACTTTGTTTATCAGGCGACAGTGCGGAATTATATCGAACGCCTTCCGGAAGTAAAGGAAAATAGCGTTTACCTGGGAGCCTGTATCTAATATTTTCTGGGCCTCATGAACAAATAAAGCGAGTTGGGTCTCACACGATCGCTGTTTCCGGAATTCATGTTGATTCCTACAGAGTAGATTTTGGGTTTCCAAAAACGACATGATACTCGAGCATAAAACATGTTCTAAAATTCTACAACAGATCGACGTCAAAGATATAGGTCTGTAGTTTTGCGCATCTGCTCGACGACCCTTCTTGATGACTGGGACTACCTGCGCTCTTTTCCAATCATTTGGAACCTTCCGTTCCTCTAGAGACTTGCGGTACACGGCTGTTAGAAGGGGGGCAAGTTCTTTCGCGTACTCTGTGTAGAATCGAATTGGTGTCCCGTCAGGTCTAGTGGACTTTCCTCTGTTGAGTGATTCCAGTTGCTTTTCTATTCCTTGGACACTTATTTCGATGCCAGCCATTTTTTTCGTTTGTGCGAGGATTTAGAGAAGGATCTGCAGTGAGGCTTTCCTCTGTGAAACAGCTTTGGAAAAAGGTGTTTAGTATTACAGCTTTACGCGTGTCATCCTCTGTTTCAATGCCATCATCATCCCGGAGTGTCTGGATATGCTGTTTCGAGCCACTTACTAATTTAACGTAAGACCAGAACTTCCTAGGATTTTCTGTCAAGCGATTAAACTTGGAGTGAAGCTCTCTATGCTTTCGCAGTAGTTTCCTAACTTTGTTGTTGAACCACGGTGGTTTTTTCCCGTCCCTCACAGTTTTACTCGGCACGTACCTGTCTAAAACGCGTTTTACGATTGCCTTAAACTTTTTCCATAAACACTCAACATTGTCAGTGTCGGAACAGAAATTTTCGTTTTGATCTGTTTGGTAGACTGAAATCTGCCATCTATTACTCTTGCTAAACAGGTAAACCTTCCTCCATTTTTTTCTATTCCTATTAATTTCCATATTCAGGGATGCTGCAACGGCCTTATGATCACTGATTCCCTGTTCTGCACTTACAGAGTCGAAAAGTTCGGGTCTGTTTGTTATCAGTAGGTCCAAGATGTTATCTCCACGAGTCGGTTCTCTGTTTAATTTTTCGAGGTAATTTTCGGATAGTGCACTCAGTATAATGTCACTCAATGCTCTGTCCCTACCAGCCGTCCTAAACATCTGAGTGTCTCATTCTATATCTGGTAAATTGAAATCTCCACCTAAGACTATAACATGCTGAGAAAATGTATGTGAAATGTATTCCAAATTTTCTCTCAGTTGTTCTGCCATTAATGCTGCTGAGTCGGGAGGTCGGTAAGAGGAGCCAATTATTAACCTAGCTCGGTTGTTGAGTGTAACCTCCACCCATATTAATTCACAGGAACTATCCACTTCTACTTCACTACAGGATAAACTACTACTAACAGCGATAAACACGCCACCACCGTTTGCATGCAATCTATCCTTTCTAAACACCGTCTGTACCTTTGTAAAAATTTCGACTGAATTTATCTCTGGCTTCAGCCAGATTTCTGTACCTATAACGATTTCAGCTTCGGTGCTTTCTATCAGCGCTTGAAGTTCCGGTACTTTACCAATGCAGCTTCGACAGTTGACAATTACAATACCGATTGCTGCTTGGTCCCCGCATGTCCTGACTTTGCCCCGCACCCTTTGAGGCTGTACTTGCCCGAGGCCATCTAACCTAAAAACCGCCCAGTCCACGCCACACAATCCCTGCTACCCGTGTAGCCGCTTGTTGCGTGTAGTGGTACTCCTGACCTATCCAGCGGAACCCGAAACCCCACCACCCTATGGCGCAAGTCGAGGAATCTGCAGCCCACACGGTCGCAGAACAGTCTCAGCCTCTGATTCAGACCCTCCACTCGGCTCTGTACCAAAGGTCCGCAGTCAGTCCTGTCGATGATGCTGCAGATGGTGAGCTCTGCTTTCATCCCGCTAGCGACACTGGCAGTCTTCACCAAATCAGATAGCCGCCGGAAGCCAGTAGGATTTCCTCCGATCCATAGCGACACACATCATTGGTGCCGACATGAGCGACCACCTGCAGATGGGTGCACCCTGTACCCTTCATGGCATCCGGAAGGACCCTTTCCACATCTGGAATGACTCCCCCCGGTATGCACACGGAGTGTACATTGGTTTTCTTCCCCTCTCTTGCTGCCATACCCCTAAGGGGCCCCATTACGTGCCTGTGTTTTGGAGAGATCATGAGTGCTGTGTATCACTGAAACTACATATTTTCGTAAGACGCATGTATAAATATGAAAAAAATCAATTACAGCCGGTTCGTTTCTAAGGTGGTGGTCCCTTCTGACTCTAATCGCTGGTGAGAGTAGGAAAGTGGATTCACAAAATAATTGCGATTTTAATATTTGTGGCACGGTGTTTATCTTTCATCCCGTATGTTTGTGAAACTTGTCTGATAATTACAGTAAGTGAGGACAGAGTGTGCAGTACTCGCCACGTTCGTTTCGAGACAGATGCAGCCGATTTACGTGCACCTTATAACAGCAAAAACCGAACTGCAGCACTCGTCTTCAAGCACAGAGGGGCCGTGGTATCCATCCCACCATAGTAGGTTAGAATATAGCCTACTTCATACATAAAATAGGTTCTGACCTAACCTAACCTCCTCGATCTCGTCAAAAACTAACGAATCAGGTGGGACGCACAGTGACCAAGCTGTCAGACGATGTTGGAGGGCAACCTTTGGCGACGGAGTCGGTGGCAATGTGTCGGTGACAATGTGAGCGCAGCCTTATCGCACGTCCCACAATCTTCTGCACCACTGGTCCGTCACAAGTCAACACGGACGGCTTTCCATAGACGAAAAAAATTAATTTCTTCCTTCTATCGTCATCTGAATAGTGAAGCAATCGAGGACTGACCCCAAACCAACTGGAAGAAAAATGCAATTTCATGGTATTTATCCAGCACTTGACATCGTAACGCGAAAGTCATAGAAGCTCCTTAGTTTTGAAATTTGTGGTCACTGAAGTTGATGATTGGATGGGTAGGGAAATAAATAAACAGCAGAGTAAAAAATTATTGCGCTGCAGTTCTGTAAACTCGATAGTCCTTGTAAACAAAGCACAAGCGTCACATCTTTCCGAAGGGTAAAGTTTGGAAATACTACAGCTCGCGACTCTCACGTTTTATTGCGAGAACTGTTGAAAACTGAGGGTTGGTTTGAGAGGAATGTGGAGTTGCGTTTGGGAATTACCAGCATCACACATCTCACAACTCATGAGCATGCAGTCACCCACATGACACCCACTACACCGAGCGAGGTTGCGCAGTGGTTAGAGCGCTGGACTCGCATTCGGGAGGACGGCGGTTCAAACTTGTGTCCGCCAACCTGATTTAGGATTTCCATAATTCCTTCCCTAAATCGCTTCAGGCAAATGCCAGAATGGTTCCTTTGAACGTCACGGCCGACCCCTTATAGTATGTATATCCGTTTCAAACGGAATACTGAACAAATCGAATTCAGTAATTGTCCACAGACATACACGTAAAATTTTGACACACGCCTCATAAAGTCTGTAGCTGTAATTCAATGACTCGTGAACTGCCGCCACGTATTTGTCAGCTTCTGTAAAAATTCAGACGCAAATATTTTTCCTTTTCTTCGCTGCTTTGCCTTCTGCATCACCAACAGCGCAGGTGACATACACAACAATCCTGTGGGGATATCACGGCTTTTCATTGCAAGTATTTCGCAACATTAGCGTTCTATTGGATATCTGTGTGTGTGTGTATGTGTGTGTGTGTGTGTGTGTGTGTGTGTGTAGCTGTGTGAGGTTAGCGCCAAAGAAACCGAATCACTTGTGTTCCTTTCGCTCATTATTCGTCCGACAGTACTGTCTTTCATTCGTACTGCATAAAATCTTGTTCGTAAGTTCAGGCCAACTGTAGTGAACACTATCATTATTCAGAGGACTGGTCGTTCGCCTGTTGTTCGCTCCGGCGCACAGGCATTGCAGAGCAATCGGACCCAGGAGAAGGAGGTTTTTCCTGGCAGCGTAACGAGCTGACATCCGTCGGCGACGCCAGGCAACAGTGCATTCAACGGACGGCGTTTATTCGATGTCGCAATAATAATCTTAACAGGAAACGGTTGGAAGTAAGAAAAGTCACCTTATCTGCGTCTATTGAGTATCGATTGTCTGTTAACAAAGGGGTAACCCCGTTCATGTCTCTTGTTTATTTCCAAAGACAGTTCTTCATACTCAGCAACACTAGTGATGATGCGTTCGTTAAAAAAGTGAAAGATATGCAACAAATTCCATCATTCGACGGTTGAATCCCTCACTTCCTTAATGAGGACTCACTCTGCCTGGGTTACACTCAGGGTGTACCTTCGACTTGGAAGATCCCACACTTTACCTGTCGTGTTTTCTGCATGCTGTCACTACTGCTCGCCGTCCGGGCCTCCTCGCCGCCGCCTTCGCCCCCCCTTCACGTGCCGTCACCATGTCCCAACCCACCACCACTATCATTTTCCCCTCTCCCTCTGCTGCTCCTACCACCATCATATGGTGCTCATCATCCACCTCCATTCCGGTCCTTCCTTCTCTCCCTGTCCACACTACTCCTGCGCCATTTTCGGCTGTAACTCCCCCCAACTCTCCCTCCTTTGTCACTGTCGCCCCATAGACATCTGCAGACTTTCTGCCGCTCCCTGCACCACCTCCGACAGGCTCTAAGCCGACACGGATTTTGGCTGGATTTCGGCTCGTCATTACACAGTCTCTGTGACACCCATGCCCCCTCCCTCTGCGTCATCCGCTCCTCAGGGCAGCACTGCCCCCCGCCATCTCCCCCTGCAACCCATCCCCCAGCCCCGTCTCCACCCTGTCATGACCACAAAACCTTCAAAGCACCCGAATGTTGACCCTTCCCCCGAAGTCTCCTCCAAAAAAAACCCCTATCCCCGTGACCCACCCATCCCCATGGACGTGGCCCCAACCCCCGCCCCCGCCACACCTGCCACCCACACCTTTGTCCTCTCCAATCCTGACCCTCAATTCCTTGATGCCCGCTCCCTCACCCTCGCCACCCGGAAATACTACCCCAATGCCCCCATCTCCCTTCTGATTCCTCGCAAGGACTCGGTCTTCATTAAATCCCCCATTGCTTCCTTACACACCGATCTCCTCTCCCACATCCCATGCATCCAATTTGGCTAACATGCATCTCTCACTCCTACCACACCCTGTCCTCTCCCCGTCAGCCTTAACCTCCCCGACGACCATCAACCTTCACCGCTGTGATCACGACGCTTAGCCCTGTGGTCACGGAGGTTGAGGTGTTGGCGGAACTCAACTCCCGGCCCAACATCGAAATCCGCTTGGCCCATCGCATCTTTAATGATGCCAGGCCAACTTATCTAATGCGGATATTCACTGAATCCTCCTCCATTCACTGCCTCCTCACCGAGGGAGCCCTCATCTACAATCGCCGTCATGAGGTGGACCCCCCCCCCCGTTCCCCAGTCCAATCTTACCACTGCCAAAGCTGCCTCACATGCAATGACCATGTTACATCTACCTGCAAGAAACCCCCTACTTGTCCTCACTGCTAAGCTTCCCACTTCCTCAAGAACTGCCCCAACCTCACCTCTCCCTCCTCCTGCAACATCTGTAACAAACCACATCCTACCTTCTCCTCAAAGTGTAAAGCGAAACCTCCTCCAGTGACCCCTGAGCTCACCATCCCTGCCCGTCCTGTTGATGATCCCATCCACCCCAAAAACTCGCTCCGACCTCTGCCTACTGCAGAGGACATAATCCATCTCATCACCATTGTGCTCCAAAACATCCACCCCTCAGTGTCCCCACACCCTTCCCCAGATCGCCCTCAATGCCCTTTCCATCTTCCATCTTACCACCTATGCCACCTACTCTCACAACCAGACCCACTTCACCTTCACCCCCCTCACCACCCTCGTCTTGCTCTCCCCTCCCATGGTACAACAACCCTAACATATCCTGTACCACAATATTTGCTCCCTGCCCACCCACAAACTCTTCTTCCTCCACACCATCCATCAGCACCACATGGATGCCTTCATCCTAAATGAAACCTTCCTTCAACCCTGTATCTCCATCTCCACACCTCCTTACACCCTTCGCCGCACCGATAACCCATACCCTCTGGCGCATGGAAGAGTTCCTATAGGCCACCTCAAGCACCTCCCTGTCCAGCCCCAACCACTCCTTGACATTCCTACTGAGCATCTCACCCTCAGCCTCTTCTTCCCCACCCTTACTGTCACCTGTGCCACCACTTATGTCCGCCCTCGCACCTCCATCCCGTATGATTTCCTGGCCTACATTGACTGCACCTTCTCCACCTACATGATTGCCAATGACCTCAATATCCACAGCCGTGATCCTGCCAATCTCCAGTGGTGGCATCAGTTTATCACCACCCTCCAGGGAGACCTGGTCCCCTCCCCAAGCACACGTGACCCGAACCCAACACCACTCCCGATGTGGTCCTTGCTTCTCCCAACCTCCTTGGGCGCATCACCGCAGATGTCCTTCACCTCATTGGCAGTGACCATGCTCCTGTTCTCCTCACTATCTCTAGTAGTCACAATCCCCACCCCGCTCCTCGCCATGACGTCCCTCCATCATTACTCCTGTGCCAACTGGGATGCCTACCGGGACTCCATTCCACCCAGGGTGATGGCCACGACCTTGCTCTCCAATCTCCTGATGACATCTCTCGCATTGCCGATTTACTGCACCAGACCTTGTGTGACGCCTTCGCCACCCATATCTCCATCTAAGCCATCCACCCTCACCGACCCGCCCTGCCTCTACAGGCCGTCCACCTTCCAGAGTCCTGCCACCTCTACCGCTCTTTTCTCCGCACTCATGGCCGGGACACACTTACCCTCTACCGGCAATTATGACGACACATCTGCAACCTGCTTACTGCGAAGAAACGCCGTGCCTGCCGCCAGACATGTACACAACTCAACACCACGCTCCCAGTAAACTCTTCCAAGTACTCATTTGCTTTCCACGGCCTTACTGGTAACCGCCCCACCCCACAGTACCCACTCCTCCTTGATGACCATCCCTTTCTTGACAACCTCAGTACGGCCAACCACTTTGCCTCTCAACTCTCCGATGTTTTTTCAGTACCAGATGATCCCCAATTTGATTATTCCCTCTTCCCTGACCTCATGGACCGTACGAATACCTCTGTTCCTCCCCTTACTCCTAGCTTCCAGTACTTGGGCCACACACCATCATATGAACTTGACACTCCCATCAGTACACAGGACCTCAGCCTCACACTCCACACTAAACGCAACACTGCTCCCGGCCACGACTGCATTACCTGCCGCCACCTTAAACACTGCCCTCCCTCCTTCCTTTCAGTCCTTGCCACCCTCTACAACATCATGCTTGCGACTGGTTTCTACTCCGACCTACGGAAAACCTCCCATATCCTGATGTTCTCCAAACCCAACAAGCCTCCATCTGATGCCTCTTCCTGTCGTCCTATCTGTCTCACATCGGTGTTAAACAAGCTCTTGGAATCCATCCTTTCCTGACTCATCCATCACCACCTCCGCAAAAACCACCTCCTCCCAAACACCCAGTGTGCCTTTCGACCTTCCTTCTCTGCCGATGACTGACTCCTCTGCCTCACTCATCTCCTCTCAATCCAGCTTAACTCTCGTCGCTCCGCCATTTTCGTCTCCCTCGATCTCGAAAAGGCCTACGACCGTGTCTGGAATTCTGGTCTCCTGTTTTAACTCCAAACCTACACCCTTCCTGTCAACTAAATCCGTGTGATGGCCTCCTTCCTCTCCCATCGCCCCTCATATGAGTATGTTATCATCCATAATGCCAATTCCCACACCTTCTACCCCTCCACTGGGGTGCCCCAGGGCTCTGTCGTCTCCCCTCTCCTCTACCTCCTGTACATGGCAGATGCGCCCCAACACCCCCTCCAGTACACCTCTTGCAATATGCCGATGACACTGCATTCCTCGCCCTCGCTCCTACCCTCCAACGGTCCCAACACCTTCTCCAGAATCCACTTGACCTTTTTGCTGCATGGTGTATCCAGTGGTGCTTTCCGTATACGCCTTCCGTCCCCCATGTGGATGCTCTATGACCTCATTCCTTTCCCCCATCTGCTCCTATTCCCCGAACATATCCACCTACTATACACCTCCCACCACCTTGATTCCCCTCACCCCCTGGTGGCTCCTCTCCTGTCCTGTCCCCACCTCCTGCCACGCCTTCACTGTTGTGTCCCCCCTACCCTCCATCTCTACACCCTTTATCTCCTTTCCCAAGGTGGCTTCCATCAACTCCCCCTCCTGGATGATACCCTCTTTCCCTCCATCTATCTCTCTTACCCTCCATCTATCCCTCTTATCAACTCTGATCCTCACCCCCCCCTCCTTTCCTCAGTCCATTCCCTGGGCTCCCTCTCCCCCCTTCCATCCTGTTTTCTCCCAGCCAAACCTCTCCCTACCTCACTTCTCCCCCCCTGCCGAGTCCTTTTGTATTCTCCTCCTCTGCCTTCCCCACTGCCTGCCGCATCTGCCCAGCACCCCCTACCCCTCCATTGGCTCCTTTCCCCCCTCCACCCCTTCGCTTTTCCTCTCCATCCCCCCCTTTTTTATTTTCCCGTCATCTGTCCATCATCTGTCTCAGCGGTGGTATGTCACATTTGCCAACTTTATAGTGCAGTATTCCAGTGAATGTTCAGTGTTGTTCGCCTTTCTAGTGTTGCGAAGAGAAACCATGCTGCCACTGGGTGAGAATTTTAAGTCTTTTGCGAACAGAAACCATACTGTCGCCGTGTGTTGTTAATTGTCTGTATTTTTTTACCTGTCTGCTTCGTATGTATTTTATTTGCGTCATCATCCCTTCGTTCTATGTTTTATGTTCCACGATTTTTTCGCCATGTTACTATTTAAGTCTCCGGTTTTATCGCCTATTTTTATTATTTATTATCTTCATGTTTTTAAAACAAAGTCTGTAGGAAAAAAAAACAAATTCCATCTCTGGCGGTACCTCAAAAGAGTACCGCCCTTCAGTCATGGCATAGCCACTTATCGAAATGTTAGGTGTTCCAGGACCTGCCAGCCTGCCATCCCAGCAGCCTCTGCAGTCACCCCTTGCCAGCAGCAGTGGAGCGGGCATTCGGCCCCAGTCAGTGTTTCGTCTGTCTATGTGAGCTCCTTGTTTTCCTCTTTAGTTTTGTCCAGTCCTCTCCTGTTCTTGTCCTTCTTTTCTCATTGTAATCATGACAACCACCACTACCACCACCACCACTACCACCACCACCGCCATTGTATATACATCTCCCTCTGCCACCACCACTATTATGTGGTGTGCCCAATCGCCACCCTCATTCAATCCCCCAACCTTCTCACCCTCCCTTCTCCTTCTCCTTCGCTCTTCATAGCCTCATCCCCTGCTCCTTCCTCCCTCACCTCTTCCTCTGATCCCTTCCCTCGACTCCCTCACCCTGTTCCCTCCGTCTCTGCAGCCCCCGCCAGGGTGGAGGCCCATCACCATCTCCGTCTTTGGCGCCTGCACCAGCAGCCATGCCAGGACCTGCCACCTCCGCCATCTCCCAGTTGCTCCTGTCCCACACAGTTCCTGTGACACTTCAGTCACTGTGAAGTGCCCCAGTGGCACCCCTGCCTCCTCTGCTCCCAAAAAGTCCCAGTCCCCTCCTCTTACCCCCCTCCCCCAGGAGGGCATGGATGTCTCCTCACCTGTCCCCTCTGCCACCACCACTACCTCCTCCTCCTCCTCCTCCTCCTTCATAGACCTCCTATCCCGTCCTGATCCCTCACTCCTCGAGGCCCACAACCTCACGAAGCTCCTCCGCCAACTCTACCCCGGAGCTCCCATTTCCCTCCTCACTCCGTGTTGGGACTCCGTTCTCATCACCTCCCCTTGCCCCACCCTTCACTCAGACATCCTTTCCCGAATCCCCATCACCTGCTTTGTCCCCAATGCCTCTCTCTCCCCTGCTCCTTCCCCTTCCCACTCCCACCAACCCCAAGCCCCGCGTTGCCCGCCAACCCTTACCGCCATGACCACTTAGCTTAGTCTGACAATCACTGAGGAGGAGGTGCTGTTGGAGCTTAAGGCGCATCCCTACCTAGACGTCCGTGCAGTGCACCGGATTTTCAATCCTGCCGGCTCCACCCTCCTTATGCAGGGGTCCAGTCAAAAATCAAAGGTCTCTGAGCACTATGGGACTCAACTGCTGAGGTCATTAGTCCCCTAGAACTAAGAACTAGTTAAACCTACCTAACCTAAGGACATCACAAACATCCATGCCCGAGGCAGGATTCGAACCTGCGACCGTAGCGGTCTTGCCGTTCCAGACTGCAGCGCCTTTAACCGCACGGCCACTTTGGCCGGCAGGGGTCCAGTCCTGTCCTGTTCTTTTCCTTCATTTCTCATTGTAAGCACCACCACCACCACCACCACCACCGCCGCCGCCGCCATTGTATATAGCTCTCCCTTTGCTGCCACCACCACAATTACGTGGTGCGCCCAATCGCCCCCCCCCCTCATTCCATCCCCCAAGCTACTCACCCTCTCTTAGCCTTCTCCTGAAGGAGGGTGCCCTTCTGTTCCATCGTTGGTACATGGTCAACCCCTCCTATTCCCCTCCTCAGTCCATCTCCTGCCAGAGGTGCCTGCACTACAACGCACACCCAACATCAGAGTGCTGCAAGGACCCCATCTGCCCACACTGCAAACAGGCGCACTTCCTCAGCCACTGTTGCAACCTCCAGTCCACTCTCTCCTGCAACACCTGCAACCATCCGCATCATGCCTACTTCCAGAAATGCAAAGCCAACCCCTCCCATACTCCTGAAATAACCGTCCCCATCCGCCCTCTGGAAACCCCCCCTCCTGGCAACTCCCTCCATCCCCCCCCCCCCCACTGCTGAGGACATCATCTGGTTTGTCACAATCGTCCTCCAGAATGTCCACCCGTTACAGTGCCCCCTCACCCACCAGCAGATATCCCTCGCCACCCAATCCGCCTTCCACCTTAACACTTATGCACCTATTCCCACAACCAATCCCACTTCACCTTCTCCCGCCTCGGCACCCTTGTCTAAATTCCTGTCATAGCGCGACAGCACTGTATCTAGTTCAACAACATCCAGTCCCTACCCACCAACAAGAACCTCCTCATGCACACCCTCACGACCCACAGTGTGCACGCCTTCCTCTTAAACAAAACCTTTCTACAGCCTCAGCATACTGTCCACACTTCTCCCTACCTCCTAAACTGCTCCGATAATTGTCCACCACCGCCATATCCCTATTCGGCTCCAACCCCTCCTTCCCAGCCCCACAGAACACCTGATCATTAGTCTCTTCTTGCCCGGCCTCACCGTTATCTGCGCCACCATCCACGTCTGCCCTAACGCCCCGATTCCTTTTGACTTCCTTTCCTACATCGACTGCACCGTCTCCTTCTATGTAATCGCCGCCGACCTCAACATTCATAGTTGTTCCGCCGCCCAGTAACAGCGGTTGCATAGGTTCCTCTCCTCACTCCAAGGTGACCTCGTCCCCGTTCCCCAGCACAACCGCCCTGAATCCAACTCCACTCCCGATGTCATCCTCTCCTCCCCTAACCTCCTTGGCTGCATATTGGTTGATGTCCTGGACCCCATTGGTCTGTCCTCCTCACCGTTTCAGACGGTCGTCACCCCCGCCCTGACCCTCGTAATGACCCTACCCTGAAGTACGTCCATGATTATTCCAATTCCCCTTTACTCCCACAGGCCGTACTTCCCCTCCGTGATTCCCGACGTCTCTACCGTGCCTTCATTCACACGTGTGACCCGGACACACCACGACGCCACTGGCAACCACAAAGACACGTCCAAAACTGGCTCAAGGCTAAGAATCGCCGCGACTGGCGTCAGAAATTTACCTGTCATAATGTTACACTTCCTATCAACTCATCCAAGTACTGGTCTGAATCCCTTCCCCCACCCAGTACCATCCTCTCCCTCATCATGACCAACATTTCCCTGACAACCTTAGTAGGGCCAATCACTTTGCCTCCTACCTGTCCAATATCTTTACCCTCCCTTACGATCCCCAGTTCGATTACCCCCTCTTCCCAGATGTCCGCGATCAAACTGACACCTATGTCCTCCATTCGCCCCTGGTTTCCAGTACTTGGACAACATTACACACAACGATCTCAATGCCCACATCACTACTCAGGATTTCATCACTACACTCTGCACGAAACACAACACCACTCCTGGTCACGATCGTGTTATCTATCGCCACCTCCGTGAAGCTCCCACCTCCTTTCTCTCCATCCTAGCCAGACCTCCCCTTATCCTGATCTTCCTCAAACCCGACAAACCGCCATCCACTGTCACCTCCTACCATCCCATCAGCCTTACCTCGGTCTTTAGCAAGGTCCTGGAATCCATCCTTACCCGACGCAACCACCAGCATCTCTGCCATCGCCGCCTCCTTTCTGTTACCCAAGTGTGGCTTTCGACCATCCTTCTCTACTGACGACCTTCTCCTTCACCTCACTCATCTCCTCTCTCCGAACAGCTCATTTCCTGTCACTCCACCATCTTCTTCTCCCTCGACCTGGAACGTGCCTACGACGGTGTGTAGCATTCTGGTCTCCTCTTTAAGTTCCAAATCTTTGCACTTCCTATCAACTACGTCTGTCTGATCGGGTCCTTTCTTTCCCAACGTCCTTCCTATGTCACGATCCAAAACACGGATTCCTACACCTTCTACCCCTCCGCCGGTGTGCCCAAGATTCCATCCTATCCCCTCTTCTATACCTTTTGTATACGGTGGATATGCCGCCACCTTCACCCCCCATCCACCTTCTCCAGTACTTCGATGAAACAGCCTCTCTTTCCCTCACCCCCACCCTGCAACGCTCCCAACACTTTCTCCAATCGCATCTTGACTGGTTGACCGTTTGGTGTAACCAGTGTTGCTCAAGGTCTATCCTTCCAAATCCCAGGCGATCATTGTAGGCAAAACCACCCCTTCCTTCAGTCTCCTCGACTTCTAACTCACCATTTATGGCCGTCCTATCGTCCTCACCCCCACCATGAAGTACCTTGGCGTCACCCTTGACCATCATCTCTCCTGGACCCCCATCTCTGGACAATCCATGCCAAGGAACGCTCTCGACTCTGTCTCCTCAATCTCCTTTCTGGCCGCACATGGGGTAAGGACCCCTCCACCATTCTCCACACCTATAAATCCCTTATCCGCCCTATCCTCTGCTACGCTCATCCCACCTGGATCTCTGTCCCTCCAACCTTTTACAAATCCCTTTAAATTCTAGAATGCCATGAGCACCACCTCGCCTATCGCATCCGTCTCCTGTCCTTCACGCGGATCCTATATCATCTTATTCTGATCCCACACCTCCTTCTCTTCCTTGAATGGATACTGATCCTCTACATCTCCTGCAAACTTGATCCCCCTCACCTGCTTGTCTCTCCCATCCTCTCCCACCCATGTCCTGTGTCGCACCTTCATTCCCACATCCCATCTGCACTCCATCTTTCCACTCACCATACCCTCTCCCAAGGTGGCTTCCACCAACTCCCTGATGATGCCCTCATCCCCTCCATCTACCCCTCCTGCCAACATTCATTCTCCTCTACTACACCTGGTGTTTTTTCCCAATGGCACTCTCTCTTCCTCCTCTCCCTCCTCCTTTCCTTCCTCCCTCCTCCCCCGGGCTTCCCCCACCCCCTTACCTTCTTTCCTGCCCCTCCCATCTCCTCTGCCTCTGCCACTGGCATCTACACACTTCCCTCTCCCTCCTCTCCCATTTTTCCCCTTTTGGCAGGTCCCCAGACCCGTACACATATAGTGAACTTTTGCTCACGAGAGATCATCGCCTAGTGTTTGTGTGTGCCGTCGTGTTTGTCCTCAAGTGTTCCAGTGTTTAATAGTTTGTGCTCCAAAGTTTGCGTGTGTCATCTGTCATCTCTGCGCATGTCCACGTGTCTCAACATTTTTAATTTGGACTCTGCGCTTGTGAACGGCTCCGTGTGTTTTAATTTTACGTTTGTATATCCACCATGTCTGTTCTGTGAATATCTTCTTTTGTATCATTAGTTTTATCTGTGTCTGAAGAGCGGCGTAGTATGCTGTTGGTGATCTACCTGTATAAGGTGAGAAATTAACAATAAAGGGGAAAAAAGCAAATTCGTTCCAGGCCCTATAAATCCCTCCAAATCCTTGAACACCATGTGCTCCGCCTCACCTTCCGCATCCACTTTCCGTCCATCATGCACATCCCTCACGCCCTTCCCCCACCTCCTCCTTTTCGTGAACACATCTGTACACTGTATATTGTCCGCCGCGTTGATCCCCTTCACCCCCTAGTATCTCCATTGCTCTCCACCCCCAATCCGTTGCCGCACGTTTGCTGTTGTGTCCCACCCCCTCTCCATCTCCACACCATACCGCCTCCTTGCCCAATGCAACTTCCACCATCCACCCCTGCCAGATGATGCGCTTTACCCTCAGATCTACCCTTCCTACCAACTCTAACCCCATCTTCCTGCCTCTTCTTCAGGGCTCGCCCTCCCCCTCCCTTCTCCCGAGTGGCTTCCCCATCCTACTCCCCCTCCCTCTCTTGTGCTCCCCTTCAGTGTCTCTGCATTCCCTCGTGCCTTGTCTTCCCTCTTTATCTCCTGCCCCACCAGTCTCCTGCCCGCTGATGCCCCTACTCTTTTCATCCCACCACCTCCCTTGCTGCCCCTTGCTCTCCCCTGCTTCTCCATCCTCTCTGGCCTCTCCCTCAGCAGCTCCCACATGGTAGTTTTATTCTTCATGGTGTGTGCTCCAAGTGGGTTTTAAGTGCGTTATTCTGGAGGGTTTTTAATACTGTGGCCGACTTTTAATCTGTGCATGTGCCTTCAGTGTCTTCTTTGTGTTTTTTAACCTTATGTCGACTTTTTTCATTGTCACCCCATGAACATCTCCATGTCAGTATCTTTTTACCTCCATTATCTCCCCTTGCTCTGTTTTAAGTTCCCCATTTTATCGCCTTATGTGTGTAACATTTTATTCTTGTCATAGTTGTCATGTCACTCGGCAGAAGAGCAGTGGATTGTGCCGCTGACAGGCCTTCCCTGCCCACATAGGGCATTGGAATGAAAAAACAATAAAGAAAGCACTCCGTCTTCAGACCACCCATCCAACTCCCAGCCACGCCCGACAGCGCTTAACTCCTGTGATCTCACGGGAACCAGTGTATCCACTGCGGCAACGCCGTTCCCACAGTAAAGAAAAAAAAAGCAACAAATTCCTATACATGAAACCATTAAATGTTTACGAAAGTTTGGAGGGCTTCTGCTGTGTTGTGCGAGCCGTCAAATAGTTCGTGAATGTTAGATGTTGGGGTGCCAGTTACAGTAACACGTTTGCAATTACCCATTCTTGTTTATTTTTCGAATGCACTACAAAACTCATCCCTTCCCTCCAGCTACCGTGCATGGAGAACTGCATCACGCCAGTACATGGTCTGAAGACGACGACAACAACAACGGTCGTTTTGAAGATGGTTGCAGATGCATATGTTATTTCTGGTTGTGTAACTGTTCTACAATGTTTTAAATTTGCAGCTATAGACAGGCTTTTTTGTTGTATGCGTTTTTGCTAATCTAATTTTCCTTGATGGGGTTTTATTCTACTTTGTCATGTTTGTTTCTCATTTAGATTTCCAGTTATGATGTCACCTAAATATTTACATTGATCAACGATTTTGATTTCCTGTTCTTCCACTGAAATTTTGTGGACCAGCTGTTATAATTTGTTTTTTCAAATGATATTCTGAGGGTGACTTTCTGTGATATTTCTTAGAGATGTAAATAGTTTAGTGGTTTCTTGAACATTCGTGGTTAGGAGAGTAAGATCTGCAGCAAATCCCAAGCAGTTTCAACTTTTACCATTTGTCAAACTTCCAGTTCTTATATTCTTTGCCTTACCTTGTACCATTCGGTCATTACATATTCCAGTGCACAGTCGAAAACTAATGGTGATAGGCATTCACCTTGTCTTAAGCCTCTTTTTATGAAGAATGCTTGAGAAATTTTTTCTCTATGCTTTACTTTCAAATTGACGTTTTTTGGAGTAAGTTCTACTAGATTCATTAATTGCATCGTAATTCGGAGTAACACAGGTGCTGGAGTATTGTAAGAGGGGAAAATGTCATCCTGGCAGCGCAAAACTAGTGGCTTAGGAAGTGGAAATGAAAAATCACATCAACTCATTTCCAGTCCAGAAAGCACATTATGCCAATGAAGAACAGAATTATCTGGACCATAAACATGTGAAGATTATGTGGCAGATGTTCAAAACTTTTGAACTCCATATTCAAGTTGATTATCAGTTTTAATTGAAAATTAAGCATGGACATTTTAATTTAAAATTTGGGCAACCACAGGTGTATGCGAGCAGTACATGTGGAGAGCCTCAGGTAATATAACAAGTCCATCTCTGAATGATGGTGCTAAAAGGCCAGCAAAGCTGAGTTAATAGTGCACAAGAAATTACACCCAGTTACAGCAAAAACTGCCACTGATTCTACCATTGCAGGCCTCTCGTTTGATATAATGCAGAATTTGCAATTACCTCAGATACAAAGACAACTTACATGTCACTTGTGGCAGCTTTCATTAATTTCTTAAATGCGCAGAATTACAGAGTGGAACAGCCAGGTTTTTGTCTCTGTCATGAAAAGGAATAGCACGAAAAATCTCTGATGAAGCTTGTTCATTTCTTTTTAATTATATAAATGAAAATGTTGGACAACATGTTAAAGACTTTCACTCTTTCTCTGACTGTTGTGGAGACAAAAATAAAAACCATTCAATGGTGAGGTTTGTTTAATGCTTGTGGCACAGGGAGGTTTCAGTTCATCACCCATTACTTTCTAACTGGAGGGTAGTCCTACCTTGCACATGATAAGCATATCAACAGACAAAAAGGAAAATTAGAAAGGTTGATAGGATATATGTTCTGCAAGAATATGCAGAATTAATAACTGAATCCCGCACAAAGAGGAATTTTGTAGTGAAAATATCAAAAACATAAGAGGTTCCAAATTTTAAGGAGCGGTGGCCAAAATTCCATAGTAATACTAATATTTCTGTTGAAAGGAAAGGAAGGGCTTCACACAGAAACTAACAGCTCTTTTATGTAACACAATTTGTGCAGTTCTGTTGTTCACAAGACACTTGTGGTGTTGTTAAAGTTAAGCCATTCATTGATGTGGCAGAAGAGCACACATTCCAACTTTCTGATCAAACTGCAGTTCCACCAAGCCCTGTAAATCAGGCTCAATTGGGCTCATGTAACGATAAATGAGGGGAACATGCACCATCTAAGCGATTTCTTCCATTCCTCCCAAAACAAGACATCATAAAGAACTTCTATTCTAACATATACAATTGGCCAAATGTCAAAGAATCAACCACGAGTGGAGTATAATGCGAAAGACAATGGGAATTAGCCATAATTTACTTGATTTTTGTCCATATTACAATAAACTGAGTTACGTATTGATTTATGTACATTTATTGCACTGTATTCAAGAAGGCCATATGTTCACTAAATAAATTTTAACAGAACGTCAAGAAAATATATTAGGTTTACCAGCGGAGCATTTGCATTCACCCCTCCATAGAATAATGCTATTGTTCACTGCAATTAGTCTGTTTGCTCCGCTATACAGGCACTGAAAAGCAGACGGCGACAGGAGATGGAGGTGAAAGGCTCGCCATGTTTTTCCCGGAGCGCACAGCGCTGACATCTGTCGGCAGCGCCAAGCAACAGGGCATTCAACCGCCAGCCGATTATTCGATTTGGAAATAGGAAGCTGAACAGGAAATGGTTGGAAATAACAAAAACCTCCTTATCTACTGCAATTAAATAGATTTAGTATCTTAACAAAGGTGGAAAGCTCATCCGTGTCTCTTTTTTTATTTGCAAAGACAATTTTTCATACTCAGCAATATTTGTGGTGACATGTTGGTTAAAACTGAGCAAGTCAGAACGAAGCAGTGAAGGTAGCCGATATGGCACGCGATTAATTTTTGGAGGGTTCGTGCGTACATGCGCGAACCGCCAATTACGTTGATGGTTAGGTTAGGAGAATTGCATGTTTTAAATAATTGGAGGGTTCGTGCCGGTAGGTGTGAACCGCCAATCACGTCGATGATGTTATGAAGTTACGTTACTTTAGGAGGCCGAATTGCAGTTTTTAAGTTTTTGGAGGGTTCGTGCCGATATGTGTGAGCCGCCAATTACATTGGTAATGTTATGAGGTTATTTCCTGTTCAGCTTCCTATTTCGAAATCGAATAATCGGCCGACGGTTGAAAGCCCTGTTGCTTGGCGCTGCCGAAGGAAATTCGTTTGTTTAAATTTTTGGAGGGTTCGTGCTATTGATGGGCTAAACTGCGATTTTCCGATATCGGTGATTTCTGTGAATGCTACTTTTCAGTATCTGTTATTCTTAACTGTGATTTGTCTTAAATAAAATCGGTTGTGTATCCCTCCGCCACTGCCACTTCTGCGATTTCTCAGACTCCTGCGATTTCTGCGACCTACCACCGTATGAAAAAGTTACGTCTGTCAACACAGAAAATTGCATCTCAACAAACCTGTCATTGGAAAGTATGTTTTACGTTTTTTCTTCCGTTGGCTTTAATTTTGTACTAAAGAAACAACTGTGTAAATATTAATAGTGTAATTAATATGTAAGTAGCCGTACAGTACCATAATAGTTCGTGTTTTGAAAATGAATTCTAACATATTAATATGTTCACAGGTACCTGATCTACATTTCAGTCACTCAGCAAAGTGTAACTCAAAATATAATTGTCAACAGATCTGAAGAAATTGCCACTGCGACTTTAGACCGTTTTCGTCAGACGAGAGGTTAGTTTGTAAGCGTTTCGATGGACTTAATTACTTCAGTGAGCCGCTCTTGCAAATGTGACATTCATTATAGCAAATATTAGCAATCTACTCTGTCAATTATATTGCTAGTAATTAGTGACAGCAAAAATTGTTTAATAATCCTTCTGTTTTTGCAGACGCAGTTCTGACTCTGATTACTGGTTGCTGTACGTATCTGTCCACATCAAGGCTGTTGAGAGAGACTCGTGAAGATTCAAGACAGCTCTTAGAGGATTTGCAGTTTAAAAGTGAAATAATTGTGAAATAAGTGTGTGAATGATTAAACTGTGTTTTATTGAAGTTGCTGTGCGAATGTTAAATACAGTGAGTGAATAATAAAAATCTTATTTTCCACATGTTAATCCGTCCAATACCCGTAATTTTCCATGCAGCCCCCCCCCCCCCCCTTTCTCCACAATCTTGGTGTGACACTGACCTGTAACATATCCTGAAGTCTACAATATGCATTTTGAGGCTGTTGATATGAAAGTGGGAAGTACAGATCTTCCAGTTAAATCAGGAATAGCTGAAGTGCATTACTTGAAAGTAACACAGGAAAAGCTTACTTATGTAGGTGGTAGTAGTGTCGGCAAAAAGTTCTTGTGTGTGAAGTTGCCATGTAGAACACCAGGTGTGAAACTTTTCTTCTGAGGCTTGAACTGTGTCGGAAGAAAAGTGAGGCATTCATATGACTGTGTTCATTTCACTACACTTATACAGATGTCTGAGTTCTGCTGTGATAACATTGCAAAGTCCTGTAGGCATGTGGAGTATTAACCAAAACTGTCATATTGGAAGCAGAATCAAACACATTTGTTACGTTACTTGATATTTTCAGGAGAAAAAAGCAATGTAGCTTCTTATTAATATAATACATTCAGAGTCACAGCAATATTTGACCAACCATAACTGATGTTGAATGTGCATGTCGTCATATAATATGAAGGGCTTATTTCAATAGTCGTTCAAGTCCATTACCTCCACTTTTCTGTCTATAATGCTTCTGAAATTAATGATCCAAACAAACATAAATAAAGGTTCATCTCTAGTAAGACGCCATATGCTTGAATATTTCTGGTATCTCAAATGCAGATTTTTCAGCGCTCATTTAACTTTACGGCTCTGTATCTCAAAATGAACAAAAATGGACTTGTACCACTATTGATATAAGCCCTTTTTAATTGTAAAAATTAGTAATACATGACCTCAAGAATGATCAAATCAGATTTAGGAGTAAGGTAAGAACAGAAGAAGTAATACTGATTTATTTTGTAAATGAATGGGAATATTAAGAAAACAAAGACATCCATTTTTGACAGCATTGAGTTACATATGTGTTTGTGCTTTAAGGATGTAGCCCAATCAAGATGTAAAGAAATCCCATGTCCTGGAACATTTTGTATTGTTATGCAGCCATTGTTATCACATTCTCTCAAAGGTACAAAATATTTTGGCTCGCTAAGTATTTTATACTATCAACTCAGTTTAAGGCAGGGAGAATAATCAATATTCCGCTTACTCTTTTATTAATCTATTTTGTTATTGGTGGTAAGATGTCAGACACTGGTGAAGTTAGTGATAAATATCAGGGAGTAATGGAAAAAGAAAGAATGCAGTGGAGGTTCCAAAACATATAGCCATATAGCGAGCAGAGTGAAAATGAAGCATATATAAATTGGGGAGGGAATAGATACCAACCAAAACGTAATGGTTATATCAGCACGTGTGTCTTAACCTGAAATTTAGTATTACTTCAAAATTAACATTTAACTACCACAGCAAACATAATAATGTAGAAAGTTAAGTTCGACTGAATATGTCATTCTGTTTCCAGTTGTCAGATGAAAAGCATGGCAACTGAGATGACAGAGGGCAGCAAGATAGAACAAAAAATGAACAGGATGGAATCGTTCAAAGCCTCATAGGAGTAAAACAAGTGGCAAGAAAGAAGCCTAGAAGTGATAAGGAATTTAGTGGGAAGAAACCAAAATTGTAGTCATGCATTTGTTGGCTATCAAGGTCTGAAAGAAAGATTCAAGTTTGTAAAACTGCCTTCCAAAGTGTTGGTGATGCCAGCAATGGGCGAATATAGCAATATGTTAAAAGAAGGTAAATCTCCAAGAGATAAAGGTGGAAACCTGGAATGAATTCACAGTTGCGAAAATGGACAACCAACAGCTGTATAATGGAGTGATGACAATGAAAATTTGTTCCAGAGTGTTACTCGAATCCAGATAATCCACTTATCAAGAGGGTCCTTGTCCCATGGGACATTGCATCATAATTCAGAATAACACAGGCACTGGTGTGTTGTAAGAGGGGAAAATGTAACCCTGGCCATGCAGAACCAGTGGCTTAAGAAGTGGAAATAAAAAGCACATCGACTCATTTCCAATCCGGGAAGCACATTATGCCAATGAAGAATCTAATTATCTTGACCCCAAACATGTGCAGATTATGTGGCACATGTTCAAAACTATTAGTCTGGATATTCAAGTCGATTATCAATTTCTATTTTAATCTAAAATCTGGGGAAACACGGGTGTATACGAGCAGTACATGTGAAGAGATTTGGATAAAAATCAAAAGTCCATCTCTGAATGATGCTGGTAAAAGGGCAGCAATAGCTGAGTTAATAGTGCACAAGAGGTGTGGTGATTAATTCTTCAAGAAATTACACGCAGTTACAGCAAAAACTGACACTGATTCTACCAGCGCAGGCCTCTCGTTTGATTGTATGCAGAATTTGCAATTACCTCAGATACCAATTCAATTTCCATTTAACTTGGGTCAGATTTCATTAAATTTCTTTAATGTGCACGAGTTACAGAGTGCAAGGGCCATATGTTACCTCTATCACGAAAAAGCTCTGATGAAGCCTGTTTTGGAGGCAAAAATAGAAACCATGCACTGGTGAGGTTTGTTTAATGCTTGTGGCAGAGTGAAGGTTCATCGCCCATTACTTCGCCCATTACTTTCCAACAGGCGGGTAGTGCTACCTTGCATG
Source organism: Schistocerca piceifrons (assembly GCF_021461385.2). Classification (NCBI taxonomy): domain Eukaryota; kingdom Metazoa; phylum Arthropoda; class Insecta; order Orthoptera; family Acrididae; genus Schistocerca; species Schistocerca piceifrons. The sequence goes on from NC_060148.1 coordinate 49,475,180, forward strand.
TGATAGAGATTTCAACAGATAAAGAGGAAAATTAGGAAGATGGATAGGATATATTTTGTGAAGAAAGGTGCAGAATTAATAATTGACTCCCTCGAAAAGACGAATTTTGAAATGAAAATTTCAAAAACAGGAGAGGTGCTAATGTTTAAGGAATGGTGGCCAAAACTGTACAGAAAGAATAATATTTCTGTTGAAAGTAAAGGAAGGGCTTCACACAGAAATAACTAACAGTACTGCCAGATAACACAATTTGTGCAATTCACAAGTTAGCCCATTCATTGATGCTTCTCAAGATCACACATTCCAACTGTCTGATCAGACTGCAGTTCTACCAAGCCCAGTTGGGGTCATGTACTCATAAATGAGAAGAACATACCATCTAAGGTGATTTCTACCATTCCTACCAAAAGAAGGAATCATCAAGAGTTTCTAATCTAATGTATACAACTGACCATATGTCAAAGAATGAACCATGAGTAGAGTATAATGCCAAAGACACTGGGAACTAGCCATAATTTGTACGATTTTTGTTTCTACTGGCAAGAAACTCTGAGTTATGAATTGAGTTATGTGCATTTATTACAATATATTCAGAAAGGCCATATGTTCAATTCATAAATTTTAACAGAACATCCAGAAAATATATTAGGATTACTGGCAGATCATTGGCATTCATTCCTCCACATTCATTTTAATGGAGTAGAAAAACATAATTTAAGCATAATATTAAGACATAGAATAATATCTGAGTTATGTAGTGATTTATGTGCATTTCTTGCAATATATACAGAAAGGTCATGTGTGCACTTAACACATTTTATCAAAACGTTAAGCAAACATATTAGGATTTGCTGCAGAGCATTAGCCTTAATCCCTCCACATTCATCTTAACGGAGTAGAAAAAGAAAATTTTAGCATAATATTAATACATGGAAAGTGTATTGTATCATCTGGAAAGTTTAGTATCTTGAAGATGTGGGATATCTCAACATTCCAATTCAAATGTGGAATTGCAGTTCTTCAAGGTACTGGACGAGCAGTGTGATGCTCTTCCACTTTTACAGTTTCAAATAATGACAGCATCTGGAGTAAGTGTAGTTGCTGGGATATGGGTTGTTGTGGGAATGAAGAGAAATATCTCTGAAAATGAACTGAATAATGGGAAATACTAATTGTGAATTAATGGTACGGCCTTGTATATACGTTTCCGTGTTTTCCAAAATGCGTTTTGTACTTGGAATGCTTGAAGTGCAATAAGTCTACTAAAGAGATTGCTTATAAATCAATTATGCGACCCATCTTAGATTACTGGTCAAGTGTGTGGACCTATACTAGATATACTTATATACTGAACTTATACAGAGAAGGGCAGCATCTGTGACCACAAATTTGTTTAATTCATGGGAGAGTGTCATATACACACTGAAGGAACTGAAATGGCAAACTCTTGAAGACAGACATAAACTACCCCAAGAAAATCTGTTAAAGTTTTGAGAAAAAGCTATAAATGATTACTCTAGAAATATGCTACACCCCCCATGTATTGCTCATGCAGGGATTGTGAGTGTTCTAGAAATATGCTACACCCCCCATGTATTGCTCATGCAGGGATTGTGAGTGTGTCAAACAACGATTATTCCCATGCTCCATTCGAGAATGAAACAGGAAGTAACCCTATTAACTGCTATAGTGGGACATACCCTCTTCCATAGACCCCATGGAGGTTTGCAGTAGGGCTACACAACCTGAAACTTTAAGTTGACAAACATTTTCAACTACAGTAAGCACATTAGACCATAGGAGCAATGCGTAAATTACAATTCAAGGCACAAATGACAAATATATTTAGCAATTCGGAAAGTATATTTGTTTAGAAATGTCAACTTGCACGATGGCCAGAGAGAATGGACTACCTTAGTGGTCATAGTTATTGTTTATGACAATGCTGTGTACAAATTATCCAGTTAATAAGCACTTTAACACAAATAAAAAGGCATTTGTGATAACACTGTATCGAAAGTCCATCTCTTATTTGTGATTAATGAGTTAACTCCATAAAATAGAGGTATGAACCTGGACATCCATGATGCCCTTTTGCCTACGATAGCTAAAAGTGTCTTTTGTATGAAAATTTTCAAAAAATAGTAAGTCATGGCACAAAATGGTATGCAGTGCCAAATAAAACTCTTTCTAGTGATACCACATTCGGCTGTGTACAATTAGTAAATGTTCACAAGAGATTTGTTGTCTTGAGAAATAACATATTATGCTCTTCTTCTCATAGCACTGGTCGATTTAGAAAGGGATTGTAACAATGTTTACTTATATACCGTCTTTGAAGTTTGAAGGTATCACAAATTTTTAGAAATTGGAGCGAACAATTATTCAAGACTTGTACAGAAACAAGACTGCAGTTGCAAGAGTCACAGAATGTGAAAGGAAAGCAGTGGGTAAGTGGGGAAAACTGGGTTGTAGTGTACCACTGGTGTTATTCAGTCTGTACGTTGAGTATAGAGTAAAGGAAATCAAGGAGAAATTTGTGAGGGAAATTAAAGTTCTGGGACAAACAACAAAGGCTTTGAGGTTTTCTAATGATATTGTAATTCTCTCAGAGACAGCAAAAGGCTATGAAGAGCAGTTGAATGGAATGAACAGTGTGTTGAAAAGTGGTCATATGAAGAACAGTGACAAAAATAAAACAAGGTACAGCTATGTAGTTGAAACAAACCAGCTGATGCTGAGGGAATTAGACTAGAAAATGACACAGTGAAGTAGTATACGACTTTAATGAATTAGGTGGCAAAATAACTGATTCTGGCTGAAGTGAAGAGGATATAAAATGTTATAACAAGAAAAAGCATTTCTTGTTGCTGAATAATACAGCTAGCTATGACTACTTCCGAAATGTTACAAAATAACTTCATGTACTGAAACACTATATTGGCATCAGCCATTTGGACCAGAAGAAAATTTGTGCCGGACCGGGATTCGAACCCAGATTTGTCGCTTACCACAAGCACTTGCCTCAAGAACTACAATTACCTGAGCACACTTCCAGTATCAATCAAAACTTACACGTGTCACATAGTCACAACCCGTATACTTGCACAATTCATGATTCCCACACGGGGAAAAACCTCTAAGACAGAAAAAAAACAACTCACCTTGAAGAAATTGTCCACATGGGACCGAAATTGATGGATATTATATACATGTACAGTCAACCAAATGATCAGAAATGCAGAAAAATTGGACAACTTATTCAAGAGAAAGAGCTTCACAAATGGAGCAAGGCAGTAATGTGTTGATGCGCCATTGGTCCTTATATAAGCTGTTATTTGGCTTTGCATTGATTGATAGATTTGTTAGATGTCCTCTTGAGGGATGTCAAGCCATATACTGTCCAGTTGGTGCTTTAGCTCATCAAAATCCTGAGCTGGTCAGAGGGCCTCACCAAAAATGTTACATACGTTTTCAGATGAGGAGCGATCCTGCGTCCTCACTGGCCAAGGAAGGGTTTTTAAGCATGAAGACAAGCAGTAGAAAGTGTCGCTGTGTGGAGATGTGCATTATCTTTCCGAAATGTAAGCCCAGAATAGCTTTCCATACAGGGCTACAAATGGGTGCATAGAATATCACCAACATACGACTGTGCTCTATCTGCCACTGCAGATCAGATGGTGACAGGAGACAGGTGGTAAAAGGATCGCCATATTTTCCCGGCATCGTGCCAAGCTCACATCTGTTAGTGACACCAAGCAACAGTGCAAGCAATGGAGAACCTTTTATTTGATGTCACAATTAGAAGCTTTATCTCTGTTTATTGCTTACTTATAGTTTGTTAACAAAGTTGGTATAAGTGCTAAAGTTTATTAATTATTTGCAAAGAGAATTATTCACACTCAGCAACACTTGTGGTGATGCATTGATTCAAAAAAGAAAAAAAAATCCAATAGAAAGCTCACAACCGCCTCTGACTCATTCAAATCCTTTCTGTCCGGACATGGGGTTTGAACCCCTTTACCATCCTCCACGCCTACAATTCCTTAATTCATCCTATCCTCTCTTATGCTAGTCCCACCTGGATATCTGCCCCCCCCCCCTGCCCCCCAAATTCTATGAGTCCCTCCAGATCCTTGAGCGCGATGCACTCTGTCTCACCATCCATTTACACCTCCCATCCCCACATGGATCCTCTATGACCTGATTGCTTTCCCCCATCTGCTCATTTTCCTCGAACATATCCGGATCCTTTACACCTCCCGCAAACTTGATATCCCTCATCCCCTGGTTGCCCTTCTCCTCTCCAACCCTTGCCTTCTGCCGCACCTTCACCATTGTGTCCCCCCTACCCTCCGCCTCTGCACCCTTAATCTCCTTTCCCAAAGTGGCTTCCACTAACTCCTGCTCCCAGATGATGACCTCTCTCCCTCCATTTATCCCTCCTATCAACCCTGATCCTCACCTCCCCCTCCCTTCCTCTATCCATTTCCCGGGCTCCCCCTCCCCGTCCTTCCATCCTGTTTTTTCCCTGCCTACCCTCCCTCTTCCCATCCTTCGATCCTGTTTTTCCCCTGCCCGCCCTCGCTCTTGACTCCCTTCTCTCCCCTGAGCCCTTCTGCTCTCCCCTCCACTGCCTTTCCCACTTCTTGCGTCCACCCAGCCCCCCTTTTTTCTATGTCCCTTCCCTCCATTGGCTCCCCCCCTTTTTTCCTCTCTCCTCCCCCTTTTCCCCCTCTTTGGTCTGGGTCCTCCCTCCCTCCATCTGATGTCGTGTCACCTCTATAGTGCTGTTTCAACTGAGTGTTCAGTGTTGTGTGTCCCCTGACAGTGCTGTGAACAGCCACCATTCTGTCGCTAGTTGTGTTTTTTATCTCGTGAAAACAGAAACCAGACTGTTGCTGTGATTTTTTTAAAGTGTGCTTGCTTATTTACTATGTGTTTTAATCAGCATCGCCGACTGTTTGCTGTTATGTTTGCTTTGCATCTTTTTCTCCATGTTTCAATTTTTAACAGTCTCCATTTTATCGCCTGCTTTTATTGTCCTCATATCTCCTAATTCTGTTTGTTAACTTATCTGTAGGCTGCAGGGCGGTGTATTGTGCTGTTGCGACCCCCCCCCCCCCTCCTGCCTCTCAGGGGGAAATCGAAATCCAATAAAGGAAAAAAAAGAAAAAAATTGAAATACATATTTGCAAGTGTGAAGCTAAACAGAGTTGGGGAGTAACATAGTTCACAGAAGTTACCCAATCCGCTTCAACTACTGTGTACTGTCTTAACGCTCTCAGACTATGCCCAAATACTGATGCTGCTGCAAGCTTGAGGAATGCGCATAAAATACAGCATCGTTCAGTGCTTCAAGAATGACTATAGATTTTTGGCTTATTTAAGATACCTGGGCAGAAAGAGTAGTTTACGGGAATGCTCAAAAAATGACTGTACTCCAATTATGGGATGGCAAGTAATGTTGTGAAATAAATAGCTAATGATGTGCACATTTAATGTAGTTTTATTGTTCCTATCAAAAAGTGAAGAACAGTTCTTGGTACATTTATTGAGTTTCATCTTTTGTGGCCATTATTCTGATGCAGTTTTAAACTCTTATTTTGACGTGTATATAAAGATTTTTCTTTGTATTAATGTCCCATTCTCGGAAGAATTTGCTTCTATTCTACATTAGTCATCAACATGATAATCAAAAATGGTTAACGTAGTGTCTATTCTTGTTAGCTAATATCAGTAGTCACTGTAATCTGTATAGTATTGATAGTATATTTACACGCTGTGCTGTGATTTTTGCAATTACATTTTTACAGATTTATTATTCAGTTGTGGCAAAGGAAATGCACTGAGAGTAAAGATGAGCAAAATGTGGAATTGTAACTGTATTAAACATTACAGTATTGATTGAGATTTTATTACACAGGCATTCACTGTCTAATATTCCAGGTTCAACTTGGTTTGCAGGGAACAAGGGCATAAGGCATATTGCATTAGTAACACCACTGACAAACTATTGCCAACAGATGTGAATTTTACCTTGAGGGAGTATCCTGTAACCTTGCTTCCTGTGTTGAAATACGAATCTAATACTCTTTATTTGTGTGAAAGCCATTTCTAAGTATCCATTTTTTAATCACTGATCTTGTAACACTGAAATAAATAATATCGCAAACATACAAATGTGCTAGGGGAGAAAATATTACACAGAATACCTAAATATTTGGAGCCCATAGTGATCAAAAATTATTTTGTATCTAATGTTTTTTGTGTAAACATGCTGAAATCTGTGAATTACGTATTACACCGCCGGCCGCGGTGGTCTCGCGGTTCTAGGCGCACAGTCCGGAACCGTGCGACTGCTACGGTCGCAGGTTCGAATCCTGCCTCGGGCATGGATGTGTGTGATGTCCTTAGGTTAGTTAGGTTTAAGTAGTTCTAAGTTCTAGGGGACTGATGACCACAGCTGTTGAGTCCCATAGTGCTCAGAGCCATTTGAACCATTTGAACGTATTACACCAAGGAACATGCACAAGTCAATTGCACCTTAGTTTCCTGTGGTCTCAACACAATAAAAAATGAAACCAATATTTTCCTTGGCCAATGGTCTTGCCACAGTGGTAACATCAGTTCCCGTCAGATACTAAGAGCTGTTGGACTCGGCTAGCACTGGGATGGGTCACCATCGGGGTCTGCGCAGTGCTGTTGGCAAGCGAGGTGCACTCAGTTCTTGTGAGGCCTATTGAGAGCTGTTGGACTGAGAAGTAGCGACACTGGTCACGAAAGCTGACAGCGGCTGGGAGACTGGTGTGCTGACCACACGCCCCTCTGTATCCACACCCAGTGATGACTAAGGCTGAGGATGACACAGCAGTCAGTCAGTACCGTTGGTCCTTCAAGGGCTGTTTGGATGGAGTTTTTTCTTGTAAACTTTCTTTAAGATGCTGGATCATATTATAAATGGATCTACATCAACAGACTATTATATGAAATGTTTGTTGCTAGTAAATATTTGAACTGAGACTAGTTAATTGAAAATAAAAGTGATACAGACTTGTATTTGATACCCCTGACAATTTGTACTGATGCACAAATCCATGAGGATATCACACTTAAAAGCATGTGCCATAACTGTAATTAATTTATTCAGGAAACTTGGATACATTTTGTTATAAGCCACAGCTTACATTACATTTTGTTATAAAGCACAACTTACATTACATTTTGTTATAAAGCACAACTTACATCCATTTGAAACCGCATACCATAGTCCAACCTAGGTGCGCCTCTGTAATTTTACCCCACCCACTTCCCTCCAGTACCAAATTTACTTGACAATTCCCTCATGTCTCGAGATGTATTCTAACAATCAATCCGATTTTTTAGTTGTGCCATTAATTTCTCTTCTTACCAAAGTTATTCAGTACCAGCTACTTAGTTATCCAGTGTACCCATATAATCTTCGCCATTCTTCCATAACACTACCTTTCAGATGCTATATTCTTACACAAATTAATTTTCAGGATGTGTAAACACCTACATTATCTCCCTAAATGAACGCTGACATAATAAGATTGAACAGGCGTTTTGTTGTGATGACTGATGTGTAGTGTAACCAGAGGATTAGGTTAGTGTGGTTAGGTGACAGTTCGGTTGCGTGTGGCCAAGCTGAATGTGGGAACAGAGTGTTAAGAGTGAAGTATTGTCCCATACCTGTGCAGATGGTATTGTATGGGTGGGTACAATGGAAGTGATGAGGATTTCGTTGTGTGCGAGCACTATCTGGAAGGGGGGGATTCTGAGGCCTACTCAAAAGCAGAACTCCTAAGCTACAGTCAGCGAGTCTGCGAAAGATCATATGGACAGCTCATCACAGTATGACTAATAATATAACTGACTGGAGTGCCTAATAAGAAAATCACCCCATTAACAATTAATGCAACTGCTGATAGTGGACCAAGCACACTGCTCAGCAGATTATTGCAGACTAAGATGGTCACTCCTTCATAACAAAAAGGTAGACACATCTGGAGCTGTGTGGGTGCCAAGCTATTTGGAGCTAGATGTAACATATTGATTTGTAGAGTAGCATGATGTATATGTTCATGCCATATTTAGTGCACTTTTTGTTATAAAACGAACTGCAAGGTAAATTAAGAAAGCACATAAGGGATAATAAACAATTATCTCATGAATGCTTGACAAATATTGTACATAATCTACAAAAAATGCAGTGGGGGAATGTCATACTGTCTTTTAACCACATACAATAAATAGCTCATTTGTTTCATGATAAATAGTTGAGAAGATCTAACTTATATTATTACATTACTTCATTATATCACTGTTTGCATTCCATACAATGACTGAAATTTAAGTATTACATTATTTGGCCAACTTTTCATATTTACTGATACTGCTACAAACACATGGACAAACCCATGAAAAAGGAAACAATTACTTTTCTTTCATAGAACAGTATTACAAATGTCAATTATATTAGTAGGACATTGCATACAACAAATACACAGAATTTGTATGAAAAGAAAGAAGTCATTGTATGAGAGTCTGCCAGAACAAGAAAGGAACTGTGGTTTTTATGTGGGTAGTTCTGAGCAAATTGCTTTGCTGGGAGCATTTGCATTCAATGCAATCAAGAGCTATCTGCTGTTGTATGTATGCAATCTCCTCTTAACAGAAGACTGTGTATAAAGTGAAGACAATGATGTGTTGCTGACTAAGAATCCACATTTACCATTTTGTGGTGATGACTCATGATTATTCTTATATATAAATGTCAGGTCGTTAAAAAATAAAATTGGTAATCTTAGTAGTCCATAGGTGTAAACAAGAAGACTACATTGTGTGTTAATAAACACTGGCTCATTGAAGGTAAGCTACAACGGAACATATCACAGGGGATGGTTGTGCCATACTTTGGCAGATTGAGGTGGCTTCCGCCACCTGCTCTAATTGCACTGCAACTACTACCAATAATTTTTTTCTCTCTTTTCTGAACTTGGGCATCTTTTGGTTCTAATTTTCAGTAATATTTGTATGTGATGTAGGAATAAATCTGCCCATTTGTTATTTAGGTCAGATCTCATTATTACAGTTGTAGTCTCAATATCTGACAGCAAAAATACGATTAGATTTGTTTAAAACCATGTTAATTAAAAGTTATGCCTGATTAAAAATTTTACTATAGTAAAAAGCAGTGAAAATATTTTGAACTAATAAATAGATTTGTTAAGAATGATACCACTCATTGTAAAGACTAGCATTCCAACTTGTCATTAGCATAGTTAAAGTTTTATGGAAAAAATTAACTTACAAGAAAATTATCATTAAAGTTCAGAATTAGACACATTTTACGTTGTAGATTTTGGCTCTGTGCTTATTAGATTTCATCTTTTACTGCTGTACTTCTGTTACTCCACTTTCTATGCACAAGGTGGCTCGCTTCACTAACTGATTGATCCATTAGTTATGAATATTGCATAATTTCCCATGATGTTCAGTATTGAACTTGTATCTGTAAACGCATTAATGCCAATGCCGATGTGTAAAATGATTCCATATACTTTTCCAAAGTCCTAGATCACTACACTTCTTACTAACAAAATTATTATTAATAATTACAGTCTAACCTGAGTAGTAATTTTTTCATATGAAGTTAAGAAATTGGTCACCATCCATCAATAGGACCCTGCAGACAACATATGAAACAGTGAAACCAAAATTGTGGTGTGTGTGTGTGTAGCTTTGAGGAAACACCATCCTGAACTCATTAATATTTTCAACTTTATGACTTCAGACTGATGTGCTACCGAAGAAGCATCACATATTTATCCACAAAAATACAGACACAAGCAGACATATATATATATATATATATATATATATATATATATATATATATATAAAATAGAGGGAAACATTCCACGTGGGAAAAATATATATGTCTGCTTGTGAGATGTCTGCTTGTGTCTGTATATGTGTGGATGGATATGTGTGTGTGTGCGAGTGTATACCCGTCCTTTTTCCCCCTAAGGTAAGTCTTTCCGCTCCCGGGATTGGAATGACTCCTTACCCTCTCCCTTAAAACCCACATACTTTCATCTTTCCCTCTCCTTCCCTCTTTCCTCATGAGGCAACAGTTTGTTGCGAAAGCTTGAATTTTGTGTGTGTGTTTGTGTTTGTTTGTGTGTCTATCGACCTGCCAGCGCTTTCGTTCGGTATATATATATATATATATATATATATATATATATATATATACCGAACGAAATATATATATATATATATATATGTATATATATGTATATATATATATATATAAAATTCAAGCTTTCAAAACCAACGGTTGCTTCATCAGGAAAGAGGGAAGGAGAGGGAAAGACGAAAGGATGTGGGTTTTAAGAGAGAGGGTAAGGAGTCATTCCAATCCTGGGAGCGGAAAGACTTACCTTAGGGGGAAAAAAGGACAGGTATACACTCACGCGCAAACACACACACACACACACACACACACACACACACACACACATCCATCCGCACATACACAGACACAAGCAGACATTTGTAAAGGCAAAGAGTTTGGGCTCTCTGCCCAAACTCTTTAGTGTACTTAAAATGGATGATTTGTATTGCATTAATGATAGTTCATAATAAATTTTTTGTCACCATCAGGTTTCATTAACAATGCTTCAGAGAACGGCAGGGTTTCGACTACCTCTCATCATGTCCTGAATTGAAAAATATCCCCCCCCCCCCACACACACACACCCTAATTGTCCCATGGGGCTTATCTTGTAATAGATGCAAAACCTGAACCATATGACAACAAGCTCCAGTCCTGTCTCAGGCATCTCCCATCCCATCAAAGGCAGGGACATATGTGAAAGCAGTCGTGATCTACCAAGTTATCTGCAACCACTTGCTGTCATTCTACATGTCAGGACCACTGCCAAGTTGTGTGTCCACATGAATGGCCAGTACCAAACTGGCCAAGGACAACTGGATCACCCATTTGCTGAGCATGCCACCGAACACGATATGCCCGAACTCAACGACTGCTTCACTGACTGGATTCTTTCCACCCACATCACTGCCCTGATCTCAACCTACCCTGCTTCCACTCGAGCCCTACACAACCGTCTATCCCACCGGCGCAGTGGCAGAATCCTTTTACCTTCTCTACTTTACTCCACTTCCCCCACAGCCCCAGCATAGCCTGCAGATGCTGCAATTAGCAGCTCATTATCCTGTCTCTAGTATGTCCCAGTATGCTCGCTTGCTCACTCACTCGCTCGCTGTGTCAATGAGTGCACTGTACAGTTTAGAACTTAGTATTGCAGTTTGGGGCACCCTGTTTTTTCAGTTGGAAAGGAAATGCCTTTTTTTTTAATGTGCACTGCTGTCATACTTAGTTGTATGGGTAGGCACATTTTATGTTTAAAGCATCTTTAGGAAGCTCTTCATCATCATTAGGGATTCTCAGTTGCCCTGTGAAAAGCTAAACACACTACATAGCATTACTGACCTGGTTACATAGCTGGTATTCTTTCGTAATGCTAAACTTTTGAAGTCTCATTCTCTGAAATTGGTTGAAATTGTAATCTAATATTTCAGTGATGGACATAACATCATTGATTTAAACTTGAGATTACTTCACATTTCTTGGTGCCAAAACACACAATGATGATTAACTTCTGCTATCAACTATTTTTATAATTCAAATAAACCAAGTCAGCTACTACACTTTATGAACCCTAAACAGTGGCAGGTTCTTTCCGTGGCGAGTCATCATCCAAATCTACAAAAAAGTAAATCTTCAGAAAATAACATTTCAAAGAACTTTGTCTCGAAAACTTTACTAACACTTTAATACAAAGAAGTTATGTGGACGACTAGACAGATTTTCCAAACAAGTTCATTAAATAATCACACTGAGTGTAAAAGTAAGATCTGCTCATATTAGTGACTGACATTGGAATGTGGAATGTTTGAGTGAACTCTATGAATGTTCACATCGAGATATTAAGGTGAAAGTAGCTAGTCGTGACTCTGCCGTGCAGAAGTTCCTGTAACTTTTACTAGGACCTGAATTCCTGTTGCTATGTAAAGAGAGCAATTTCGAAATTAGTGGCAATGACATTATGGGGAAGAAAATAATAATTTGGTTTATGTATGTGATAGATGATTCGGAAATAAAAAAGTTGTACATTTAACAAGATAGTTTTCTTCCTTTCTTAATTGTCAAATTACTCTGATAACCAAAGCTATTTTCTAGTTCAGAAAAATTACAGCAAGAAATTATTACAGCTATGATTTTATAAACATACTTAAAGGTCCAAATAATATTATTTTCTGGGTATGGAAACTTTAATTGTGAACAACATTTTAGTTAATGACTTTTCACAAATAACAAGATGTTTACTGATAGAGTGAAATGAGTGCTTTCAAATAATTTATCATTCTGGAACTATTCAACTGCTAGCTCACAATATGTTCCTGAGCATATGGCTTCTGAATAAATCAAATTAAATATTTCTCTTAAAAGAACATGTACAGTGAAAAATTAACTATACCATTGGCATTAGCAGAACTTCGATAAACTGATGAATAATTAATTTTACTGATACATTACCTAAATACGAATTTTTACTCCAACTTGCTAAGTTTCAAGTTCCTCATCTGTACACTAGAAGCATGTATTCTGGTGCCCCCACCTCAAAAAAGTGAGTCTACAGTTCTCAAATCCAAAATTGTGCATGTCAATCAGTGTTTATTAAGCTAGTGTTGATTGCTTTAGCACTGCAGATAATCTAGCTGGATTATGAAAACCTACCAAATTTAGGATATCTTTAATCCAGCACACAGCTGCAAGTTTGAAGTGAATACGGTATTTAAAAAAATAAAATGCTGTGAAACAGTAATAGAGCACTTGTGTACATAGAACACAGATCTACAAAAGCAAACTTAAGATAGAGTGGCATTCAAGGGCAGTCAGATTAATACGAAAAAGATGGGAAGAAAGTAAGTAAACTATTCATTAATACAGAAATACTTGCCATAGTTGTTAATACATTTACAACGGTCAATGCCTTGGAGGAAAAATGTTTGCAGTTGCCAGGCACGCACCTCTGTATCTGAACCAAAGGGACAGCCATGCATACCTTTCTTCAGTGCTCTAAAAATATGGAAATCACATGAGGACAGATTGGGACTTTATGGATAATGTGTGTTTCCCAGCAAAACTTCTACAGCATACTCTGTACAATCTTGGCAGGCACGTTATTAGCAGGTTGCTTAAACTGTGCCGCAGTTTTGTCTGGGAGGCCTTCACACAACCTCCATAGCGTCCCAGTCTCTCCTCATGTGATTTCCATATTTTTGGAGCACTAAAAAAACATTCTTGGCCATTCGTTGGTTCACACCAAGAGGTGCACACATGGATACAATTATGGTTTCATAGATAACCGCAAACATTTTTCCATGGAGTGATTGACCATCTTGTCTCACAGTGGCATAAATGTATTCACAGATATGGTGATTACTTTTGTAATACTAAATATTTTCCTTACTTTTTCCATCAGTCTTATTTTCATTTGACAGCCCCTTATACATGGAGCTTTTATCTTGTATACTCTTTCTGAAGTTTTGCATAAGTGCACCCAAGTATATTACGACAAAAAAGATGAATATGACAGTTTAGATCCCATGCAGAGCCAATAATAAAATATTTTGATTTCATTCATCACTTTCGAATTAAATAATAATTCAGCTATATTGACTCAATGATAAATCTATAATGGCAGATCCATGATGAGGTTGGGATTTCTTGATTAACACATGCTAAGAGAGATTTTTCCATGTGAACAGTGCAAACCATACCCTCTGTTTCCACCCTCCCCCCTCTACCACACAATAATTCATAAGATCAATTTCATCTATCAGTTTCTTTGGGGGGAACAAGGACATAATTCAAAGGAAAATTTAAAACATATCTCATTAGTGACTCCTTCTACTGATTGTCTTACAAGGAGATAGCACGACGGTGGACATTATAACAAATCCAAAGAGGAAAGGCCGCTGGACCTGATGGAATACCAGTTCGATTTTACACAGAGTACGCGAAGGAACTTGCCCCCCTTCTTGCAGCAGTGTACCGTAGATCTCTAGAAGAGTGTGCCATCCCAAATGATTGGAAAAGGGCACAGGTCACCTCTGTTTTGAAGAAGGGACAGATGTGCACAACTATAGACCTATATCTCTAACGTCGATCAGTTGTAGAATTTTGGAACACATATTATGTTCGAGTACAATGACTTTTCTGGAGACTAGAAATCTACTCTGTAGGATTCAGCATGGGTTTCGAAAAAGACGGTTGTGTGAAACCCAGCTCGCTTTATTCATCCACGAGACTCAGAGGGCCACAGACACGGTTTCCCAGGTAGATGCCGTGTTTCTTGGCTTTCGCAATGCGTTCGATACAGTTCCCCACAGTCGTTTAATGAACAAAGTAAGAGCATATGGACCATCAGACCAACTGTGTGATTGGATTGAAGAGTTCCTAGCTAACAGAGCACAGCATCTCATTCTCAATGGAGAGAAGTCTTCCAATGTAAGAGTTATTTCAGGTGTGCCACAGGGGAGTGTCGTAGGACCGTTGCTATTCACAATATACATAAATGACCTAGTGGATGACATCGGAAGTTCACTGAGGCTTTTTGCGGATGATGCTGTAGTATATCGAGAGATTGTAACAATGGAAAATTGTACTGAAATGCAGGTGGATCTGAGCGAGTTGACACATGGTGCAGGGAATGGCAAATGAATCTCAATGTAGACAAGTGTAATGTGCTGTGAATACATAGAAAGAAAGATCCTTTATCATTTAGCTACAATATAGCAGGTTAGCAACTGGAAGCAGTTAATTCCATAAATTATCTGGGAGTACGCATTAGGAGTGATTTAAAATGGAATGATCATATAACATTAATCGTTGGTAAAGCAGATGCCAGACTGAGATTCATGGGAAGAATTCTAAGGAAATGCAATCCGAAAGCCAAGGAAGTAGGTTACAGTATGCTTGTTCGCCCACTGCTCGAATACTGCTCAGCAGTGTGGGATCCGTACCAGATACGGTTGATAGAAGAGAGAGAGAAGATCCAATGGAGAGCAGCGCACTTCGTTACCGGATCATTTAGTAATTACTAAAGCGTTACGGAGATGATAGATAAACTCCAGTGCAAGACTCAGCAGGAGAGACGCTCAGTAGCTCGGTACGGGCTTTTGTTGAAGTTTCGAGAACATACCTCCACCGAGGAGTCAAGCAGTATATTGCTCCCTCCTATGTATATCTCGCGAAGAGACCGTGAGGATAAAATCAGAGAGATTAGAGCCCACACAGAAGCATACTGACAATCCTTTCCACGAACAATACGAGACTGGAATAGAAGGTAGAACCGATAGAGGTACTCAAGGTACCCTCCGCCACACACCGTCAGGTGGCTTGCGGAGTATGGATGTAGATGTAGATGCAGATGTAGATCCATAATGGAGGTGCTGAGTTATAGATACATACAATAAAAAGACTGTCAAACAAAGCTTTTGGCCAAACAGCCCTTCATAAGAATATCTCTCTCTCTCTCTCTCTCCCTCTGTCTCTCTCTCTCTCTCTCTCTCTCTCTCTCTCTCACACACACACACACACACACACACACACACACACACACCTCACCAGTCTCTGGCTGCCAAAGCTGGAATGAGAGCAGCAGTGCAAGATGCTCAAAGTCTTTCCTTGGCAGCCAGAGAATGTGGCCACGTCAGCACACATTGCATTTGTGTGTTGTGTGCATCTAAATCTAATGAAGACCTACTGTAGCCAAAAGCAGTGTTTGACAGTCGTTTTGTTGTGCTTATCTGCGAATCAGCGACTCCCACTCTATGATGAGTAGCAACTATTCTTTTCATAATACTGTCAAACATAAATCTTCCTTTTTTTTTTATTGCTGTGAGATGACAAAGGAAAACCAAACAATTGCTTTTGTTGTTATAACCAGTGCTCTATTTCTGATGTTACGCCATACTTATACCTCTAGTAAGTCACAGTACTGGTACCTCTTCTTTTTTACAAATCACGCACTGGTCATAACTGTTGCTACTCCTACTTGTTTTATTTCTTCAAGATCATGTTGCATCCAAAAGGTCAAACCAAGCAGAACTTATCTAGAAGAAACTGTTGTAAATAACAGTTTATTTTCATAGCCCATTACATACTCTCACGGACAGATCAATCTGAAGTTACAAACAGAGGAGAGGTCATGTGTGGAAAGAATCAAGGAAAAAGAACTGAATACTTGACAAATAAAAAGCTGTGTATCATTGGCTGAATGTGTTACAAGTGGCTCATTATACCTTATTCTAAACATATACATGGTGAATCTCTGATGAGGTTCCTAGGACAGATGAATATTCAGTATTTCTTCATCCCATAAAAATTCAGATTGCTGGAAGTTATGCAGTCAAAAGACTGGTTCAGTAACATCTGACTGCAAACCCAGAACTTCACGGAATATTACCTCACAACATGAGAGAAATGTAGGTTCAAGTTGAAGCCCGGCAGAAATTTTCACAAGTCTCTAATAGGTATTACATTTATACCTAATACAGCTGATGTCTAATAGTTTACAGCAAGCGAATAAATTTTTAATAATTGAACATATTATAACAAAACATTCAACATTTCGTGCAGAATTTGGGCCTATAATCATTAGTGGATGGACCATTGAACTCTTCTCAAAAGTGTGTGCACACCTCCCTCTCCCCCCTTTCCAAGAGAGAGAGAGAGAGAGAACTTCCCTCCCCCCCTTTCCAAGAGAGAGAGAGAGAGAGAGAGAGAGAGAGAGAGAGAGAGAAAACACACACACCTAAGATAATGCTGTAATGATAAATGGGATGATATAACATATGTAAGAAATGTAACTCATTTTTCAATAAACAAATTTATTTTACTGCAGTTGTTTTTCACGTCATATTAAAAAATCCCATTCTTTGCAACAGTAGCTCCAACACAACAGATACAAATGTCAAACCAATTCAATGAACATTTTATGACCGTGGGTTTTCACAGTGGAATGTAAACCATTTCATTTTCGTAAAGTGTATCTATGATACTACAATAGACAGTGACATAACATTAATACATTACCAGACACATTAATTTGGCGCAGATGGTTAGTAAACATCCCAGAAAAAATATTCTGGTGGCAGAGAACGTTTGGTTGTGCAATACAGTAGTTATTCTGTTGTGGTACTGGACTTGCACCTTGTTTCTGAAAATAAATCAAAGGTATACCGAGTGAATTATTGAATATTTTTTGATAGAACCTGGCAGTAATGGAAACAACAACTGTAAATAGAATAATATCATTAGAATAACATCACTACATGTAAAATTAGAACAGAATTAAATATGTACTGATCAGTAACACAAATTTTGTGTGTAGAATACACCACTCTGTCGACAATGAAGTTCAAATCAATCTCAAATTAAATACCCATTAGTAAAAACTCCTACATTTGAGCACATATTAAGTTGTCAAATGGTGAAACACATAATTAGCTAATCTAATAGTGTATTGCATTCACATTGCAAGTGGGCAGCTGAAGATAGTGATGCTACAGACTTACTGACAGTCATTATGTAGGTGCATGTTCAAGGCATTAAGCATTTTAAGAGCACCATCACATTATATACATTCACTGTGGCCTGACATAAATAAACCATCACAATTGTCAAAGAATAGAGACTTCTTCTACTTATTCACCACATTCTGTACATCCCACCAAGAAGGTGAACCTACAGGGCTAAAAGCAAGTGAAGGTACACATTAACAAATGACAACCAAACATTGCTTAAACTGTGAACTATATTAACAAGAAACTATCACAATACCGCATAATATTAGGTCTGTTTTTGTGCCAGTTAAATGTTTTCTAGTGAAATAGAAAGAAAGCTGCTACTACTTTAGTTATATTAGGTAGCTGCAAGCTGTCATATCACAAACTTAAATTTTACTTCATTAATCAAGTATTTTTTCAAACAAAACAGTAACCTAAATATGTAATTACACAGGACAGTTTGCAACACAGTACTTGCCATCCATCTAAAGAAGGAATCAAATCCTTGCACTAAGATAATCAGTGGAAGGAGTCACTAATGAGATATCTTTTAAATTTTCCTTTGAATTGGCTGAGATAACTAATTACTTGTTGTATGTTAGATGGGAGCATCTCAAATATCTTTAAACCATAGTACACAACTTTGTTAAATCCTAGGTAAGGATACAAAGTTTACACAAAAGTTATATTTATGTCTTGTATTGATAGTGCAGATCACAGTTCAGCTTGAACTGAGTTTTCACAGCCACACTACACCTTGACTAAAATTACTCTGTGATTGTGACAGTGGCTAGGAGTCAGCCAACTTCAGTTCTTTCTTGACACATATGTGCAATGACATTTTTTAGGCACCACACAGCTTTCTCAGGCACAGTACAATGCACAGGAAGGGGAGGGACAACTGTTGCCTTGTCCACCATCCCCACTGATGTACTTCCCACTACAGCTGACAATAACAATGAAAGTAATCTAATTGTATGTTTTGCTCAATTTGCATTGCGCAACTCTTGCTCGTTCTAAACATGTGGAATGATGTATGTAACGAAGAACCCAGTTCAACGATAGCTGTCTGTCAACCAAGAGGTTATTTCAATCAAAATTTAGAAGAAAACATAATAATCCTTTATCACTAAGCCTACCGAAGGTTCATGAAAGTGTTCAACAACAGCCACAAAAGTTTTCTATTATTTTCCGACTGATATAATCTGAGAGGTGCCAAAATTTCAAAAATTTTTCGGAAATTACTGCTATCAGCTACCTTTTGTATTATTTTTCAATTGTTATTCACCAGGACCAGTTTTGAATCACTATCATCAGATGGTACATATTTATTGCATGTTTGCAGCGTTGCTGGAGTTGTGCCGCTGCGGCCAGGCGTGATCTGTACATACTTCTCACCACATTCGGTGAACATCTGTTTCGTTCTCTTGCCATAACTACATGAGCCACAAGAATGCTGCAAATATGCAATAAGTATGTACCATCTGATGATAAATGACTTGTTAATTTGAAACCAGTCATGGTAAATACAAACTGAAGAATAAAACAAAGACAACTTGCTGCTGTAAACCTTTACACAAACTTAAATCTGAACTGAAATTGCTTCTTCTGGCAACTTCTGCTCTAAATATGGATATTTAACAAAAACCTTGTGGTATTTCTAAATAGATATAAACATTCTGTAACAATAACATGAGCAGTGACGGAGACGAATATGTTCATTATTATTACTTTTCAACTAATAAGCTGACTGGTAAACTGTAAATAGCCAGTACGTAGCCATAAACACAAAAAAGACATAGAGTGGAAAACCAATGTAATCTACACCATTTTGATACAAACAGACCAATGGTCCTTGAAACATAGCATTATTTTTAACTAATCAAAACAAACACAAACTATATCCAAAGAACATAATCACTTTATATAAAGTGATCTACTTCTTTATTGTAAAAGGTAGATTGGTGTTAAGTAATGACTCCACCCACCTGTTTTGACCTGTAATGCCATCAACATAGTGCACATTATTTGAAGCACATACAATATGGTGACCACGATGTCACTAATTACACCTGTGAACAAACATAATAACATGTGAAGTATTTAACTTCAGTAATAGAATGAAACTAACAGGACAACCAAATGAAGAGGAAAAACTAAATAAATGACAATAAGAATAATGACATTGCTGCAAAACAAATATTCGCCAAAATATCAAGGACACAAAATCCTCAAAAATTAACAAAATAAAAAAAATTACATAAATTAAAACTATTGGTGTTGTAAATTTCACATGACTTACATATCTCAAATGAAGAACTCAATACCAGTAACCCATACAGAACTCAAAAACTCAACACAATTTGCAGGAATACAGAAGCCTCTGCTTTGACCCATGACGTAGCCAATATGGCGGAAAAAACCATTCCCATCCTCTCCAATATGGCGCTTATGACATCAATACATAAATGACAACAAACACAAAACCAACACACATACCTCTCTCCAAAAATATAATCAAACTAATGGTACCAGTGCAGGAAATTGGGGGTTATTGGTTGGGGAAAGACTAAATATAAACACATACAGACACACACCACGATTCCAAACCACACAAAACGGTGACATAAAACATCACAAAATTCTCAAGTTCAGCTACACTTACAACACCGACAGGAATCGATCACTTCCCTTAACCTACATAGCTCAACCGCATTTGTCGATACCACAAAATAAAAACCAACTACTCCAAAAATTATAATCACACTGCAACTATCGATACTAAAAAACCAACACCTAAAACAACAAAAATTGGAATCAGGGACTTCCCTTGACCTATGTAGGTCAACAGCAGCTCACGATACCAACACACAAAGATGAAACGACACATGGAATCGGACACTTCCCTTGACCTACATAGGTCAACAGCAACTAAGATTGGAATCGAACACTTCCCTTGACCTATATAGGTCAACAGCTCACGATACCAAAACACACACAGCTATGACGACAAATTGCAATCGGTCACTTTCCATGACCTATGCAGCTAAAATACAACTGACGACACCAAAAAAATCGAAATTAAGTACTTCCCCCAAGACAGTTAAAGCAACAAGTGCCGATGCCAAAACACCAACAATCAACACATGCAGTAAATAACTCCGACCCAACAACACATAGAAATCCCACAGAACATCATAACACACAAACAACAGTCCCAAAAAACCGACTACTTACCATAAAAAAGTTCTGGGGCTACACGCTAACCCCAACTTGTATAATTATTCTTCTTGCATATGCCGCATTTCACTATCTCTGTCACAAGCCCAAAAAGTTGCAGAAACTTAATGACGGACAACATGTGCCCCCCATTTCAGCCAACGATGCGCACTATTAAACTTAGAAGTCATATCGGTACCTAACAAAAGAAGCCACAAATTGAATTAAACGACTTACCGCATTACAAACAGCAAACCAATAACATCAAACAACACTGCAATCGCATAAACACAATGGAAACTTAATTCTTAACTGACTGAAACTAATTTCCGTTATTCTATAACAGTCACGACCAGTAAGTGCACACTTCAAGCACCGACACCAAAATGAACCCAATACACCACCAGAGGACACAACCAATGGCAACAAGACGACATCTACAAACACAAAACACTCATAAACTAAAGTCCGCAAAGTCATGATGTCAAACAACACAAGACCCTTACTTCACGGGTCAAAGCCGACGGGTGGGATCGGACGCCTCCATTGACCTACATAGCTCCAACAAAGCCCTCGATACCAGGAACCAACCACTCTAAAACATGGTATTGCAAATTTCACTTCACCCACATAGCTCAAGCAAAGCCCTAGATACCACACTTTCACTTACTCTATCTAAACCACAGTTCTCAGTACAACACACCAAACCATGCTCACATGACTAATATCAGAAATGTATCCTAACCAATGATGGTACGAAGTTACCCATGATACCTACCAATAACAATCCAACAATTGCCGAGTGCTAACAGGGAAATCCCGAAAATTCATGAAAACTTTCATCACCATTGATATCAATATACACAAACAACTTTTCCCATTGCAACAAGCAATGAGCTACTCATAAATACCTGTATCTTCTTCACAACTGAAGGAAAGAGAAAAATATAAAATTTCTGACCACAAGATACACACAGCACTAATATTTCCTAACATAGAAAAGAATCCATCAGCCAAAACAAGCAAATTCAAAGTAACACACCAGAAAGCCAGCAAAAATTCTTTCAATAGCAACCCAAAACATCCAGCTGATTTCAAACAACTCACTAACAAACCTCCAGCACAAGAGAGTGCTACAAAATATTACAACACACAATCTACAAACACAAAGACTCAAAAACATCAAGGCTCACCAAGACATCACAGGTCAAAGCAGATGGGTGTAACATCAGCACTTTAGCTTGTGGGAATAACCTCATGTTAGCTTCAGGTAGGAAATAGTGATGAGACAATGACTGCTGATTGGCAGGAAAATAGGACTAAATTATCAAGGATGAAACTTAATTACTGTTGGAACATTTGTTGAGAGTTTGCATCTTTTTGGTACCACCCAAAAAGGCCAGTACTTCCTGCTTTGCACTTAGGAGATCTTTCTCACCATACTGGCCCACAAACAGGGCTGACAGCATACTTTTATTCCATCTGTCCTACAGCATTTTCTTTCTAAGCAGCGCAGCTAAGATCTAAAAATTGTCCATTCTAACAATGAATTTCTAATACTTATATCCTAAGCCATTTACTCCCTAATAGTACTTATGAATAATAATAAAGAGTGAATTTACTAGATGCTGATTTGATTTATGAATTTTCTGAATGCCCGGCGACACATTCATATGAATCGTTACCTGCTATTTGAGCACCTTGTTTTGCAAATGCATATTTCCCACAGTATTGCAGTTTTGTTGCATTTCTCTTCCTGTTTTTATCGAGTTTCGTCGCTACATACTCCAGTGAGTAAAAATAAAGTTCAACTACTCCATCACTTAACATATCAATATGTTTAAACGAGAGTTACCTTTGAAGAAGCCTTACAACAGTACTAAGTTCCATACAACACAGCTATGAAACTGAATCTGCCGTTTATAATGTTCATGAGTACAACACTACACGTGCAGCTTGAGTACATAGTCACAATATTAAATAAATCCTATACATTTATATTCTATGGGAAAATACAGTATTCTAACCACAATCATTTTAACTGATGTGAATGAGAACGTATATTATGTTTGCTGTTTTCTCTCCAATAATTTTGCGTTCCGTTTTTTGTCTCTTAGAAACCACTATAGTACAAAGCCTATTACTGAGTTACTACAAGAGTTCTGTGCTGCATCTACCACCTTGACGAAAACAATAACAAACACAGATCTTTCTCTCTGCCAAAAATTTCGTCTTCAAAGTTAAAACTCGCAACACCTTCAACCAGTGCCACCTAGGAATGGGGCAGCTACACTGCATGTGTGACGTCAGCGTAAGAGTCACACCACTGCGCTATGAGTCATGAGAAACTTGTAGCTGCAAGTGTGTATTGGACTTTCTGTTTATCTAATAATTCATTTATCTAAAATAAAAAGAAATTCTAATACTTTAAATAATGTTTCCTTATTTTTTTACAATAAACTTTTTTTCATAAAATCTTCTTTAAACTTAAGTAATTTGAAGTTAAGTGAAATCATGAATTATCTGTATACATATGTTTATGGAAATCAAGGAAATGTTTGGGAATTCAATAAGCAATGAATTAGTATTTATGTTTACACAGTTATCATATTTGTTTATTATCTAAAAGCATAAGAAAATAAACAGAGCCAAATTTTCAGTCCATTTTTCTCTTTCTCTTGGGGGTTGTAACATTATTTGTATCTACAATGTCATTGACCCTCTTTGTATAATTATTCAAAAGAATATTGACAGCAGCACCAAGTATATTGTCAATGATTTCATGTACAGAGTGATTTGCAGTGCAAGCAAACGCAACAAATATGTCATTGGGCAAGTTGCTATGACACACAAAGCAATACATTTCTTTGACACTTTTCCTGAAGAAATAACTCTTCTTTTTCCGTAAGCAGTTTCTGTGCAGTAACATATACACATACTACACATGTTATAACATCCTGACTAGGATAGCAGATACCACTTCTACTGGTCACAGTTGTTCAACGATTTCTGGCATCTTTTACATTCTCATCATCTCCTGTTAGATACATTTTACATTAATCACATTTAAGTTTCTTAATGACTGTATATGAGCAGTAACCACTTATGTAGTGAAGTACAGGCCACACATCCTCATCTGATTCCTGTATATCAATATCTTCCACAACTACATTTAACTCTTCATTATATGTCACTTTTGGAAGGTCATTTATGTCTGTCTCATTAGAAAAAATATCATCCTTGGCAATTACATCACCCATTTTTTGGGACTTTAATATTAATGATACATAGCTTTGTACCTTCAGTTTACTTTCTGTCTCAAAAATTTGTCTAATTGATACATGGTAATTACCATCAGTCATCTGACGAAATTTACCAAACCTGCTTTCAAGGTCATCAGTTTGAACCTTGCCTGTTAGAAAGTATTGCCTCTTTTTCTCATTGAGCCAATACCTAGCCAGATCCACCAATCCACGAGTGGTATGCCTAAGAGCTAAATATGTTTGTCTGCTAAGACCAATTAAACCCTGAGAATTTTCCTTTATTACCCAATTTGCAAACTGGTGTAGGAACTCTGGTATGTGCTCAGAATTCCTGGTTATTGGCTCTTGAAACCTATTTAATAACCTTTGACCTTTTAACAATATTTTTACATTAACTGCATCCCACCACTTGCAAATGACCTCAATGAAAGTTGCGGCATTGTTGCAGTATTCAATATTGTGTTTACGGCCTAATTTCCTGAGAGCAATAGCTGTTGTATGGTCAAAAATATGGAGAGCAAGTTTTACATTCTGCCTTTCTATGGTTGAGGGATACAGTGATTTAACACATAGCTTGTTTGCAAATTTCAATAAATTTGCCTTTTCCACCAAATGAAGAGATTTCAAACTATTGAAAGACACAAAACCACCATCCAGCTCATTATTAAAATCTGGGAACTCTATAATCTCTTCTTTCTGATTCAGCCAATTTTTACGTATGCATTTTAATAGGTGCACACTATCAAATATAAAATAAAAAGGCCTACTTCCATCACCTGGAAAAGGGTGTCAGTATTTAATTTTAAGTTCAGGTGGAACACTGAAGTAAGATACAGCTTTCTTATTGATGGCATTATTATCAGATACAATACCAACAACTTCAAACCCCATGCTTTCTAACTTCAATACAATATCTTTTAAAGAAGGTGAAAAGAGCAGGGGCCTGCATAACTTTGACCAGCAGAATATGAGCTACATCAGTGTGCTGTGTATCCAAACTACGTACCATGAATATGTAGGCTGCAGATGCACATTCACTACTATTATAGGCCTGGCCAACTATGTTTCCCCCTGTGGAGTCCATCTGTAACTTTAAATGGATTTCATCCATCGAGAGCAGAACTATCCGGTCTTCTTCAGTTAAAATCTCACTTTCTTAGTTTTGTATCCAAGAAAATGTACAGGAACTTGTTCAAGAGCAGGATTATGAGCAAATCCACCACGTATCCTAGTCAGAGTAGCAGGGTTAGGCATGTTATTATACCACTGCTTCTTAAAAACTTGTAACAGTGAGGGTAAATAGAATGAACTAATGACCACAAAACTAAAATATCCCATGAATATCTTGCACTATTCTTCTTGCATTTTAGCAATGACATCTGTTCTTTCATAAAGTTTATAATTTCATGTTTATCTGGCAACTTTTCAGATAAATTATTCAAAATAGTGGTTATGAAATCAATACTCTCATTAGGTTCCTGATCTTCTCTGTTGCTAAATTTTAATTTGACAATATTAAGAATATTAGTTAGCTGGGTTGTGGTACTTACAGTTACTGTAAACTTTATGTTCCCTGTTTGACCAAGCTGTAAATCATTGACATGGACAGTGAGAGTGAGATTTGCGTTAATTGTAACATAACACAGAACTTTCAAAAATGGCACTTCACTAATTAAAATAAAATACACACTATTCATTTTTTTGACGCAGGTCCACTCATTCAAATCACTACTATTAATTTTATCACATAATTTCTTCAATGAAGAGAATGATATTGCCTATTTATGGTTGTCATGAGTAATCAAACTTACTCTCAGCACAGATCTGATGAAAGCATTTTCCAAACACTGTCTTCAATCTTCAGGATGTTCTCTTGATGCTGACAGTGTAGATAAATATTCAGGACATCCTGGCAATAGTGCTGGTATTGCACCTATAAAAAAAAATTAATTCTCAGTACCTTACCATTTAAACCAAAAGCGTAAGAGATTCATCCAATAATTATATAACCTAACTCGAAGTCCGTAAACAAACAACTTAACTTTCCTTAGATGTGGGCGGTCAAGAGGCGCTGTAATTAATCTTTCAGTCTTAGCATAATATGCTGATGTAGTACTTTCTATACCGTGTGCATGGAAATGCAGCTCACAAACCTGCTAAAAATAATCGATTATGTAACATTAGTATGATAAAAGTTTGGTCTATGTATACAGGTTATGTTTATAAATTACAATTAACACTCAAACTAAACAGAACCATTTCATAGGTTTATTTAGTAAAGCTGCTACTTACCACAGGGGTCATTCCATGTCAGTTCAACCAGGGGCTCCAGCTCATAGTCTCTGATTTGACTGAAATTCTGTACACTAATTCTACCATGTGTGGAACACCCATGTACAAAGTATTAGTTTCCCCTGCTAATTAGTTCCAGAATTATGACTTGTGAAAGAAGGTGGCGTGACCCGGAAATTGCAACCCATATCTGGCAATCTATGTTCAGACCCAACTTCAGGTCATAATAACTTTGCAACTCTTCCACACAGTCCAGTGAAATTTTTACAACCCAGTAACATCCATTTAGAGAACACGCTCCACGAATCAAAACACCAACAACATATTTCTGAGGGAAAATACAAAATTCCAAAATGTGATTTAAAAAATGTAATACGTCAAAAGGTACATATTGTAGGTGCCCTCTATGCCTAATATAATTCACTCGAAAAGGGTATAATATGGTCTAAACACACACAGAACTCATCATGCCATATCTGTCACAAAAACTGAGTTACATGCACACGAAAATACAAAAATTTGAAAAATTGCCTGAAAAAATGGATTTTCTAAGTGTGGTAGCACAAAAGGGACAAGTGCTATCCAAGTCAAATTTCACACACTGCATAAGTAGACCATAATGATATATACCTCAAAATTTCAGCATGTTATTGCAAGACATTTGTGTGCAATGGAAGTTGACAAATGTATTTGGTGATGTGGCCATTGTTCCACAACAAAATTTTGTAGAAACATATGATAAACTGTTCTGCCTCTTCTTATCCCCTCCCACAACTGTTTAATCACCAAGCAACAACATATAGACAGATTAACACAACCTATCATTAATGTTTACTGCACCTTAACTGCTAAAAACCAGTCGATTGTGCTTCGAACAGTAGTTCTCCCACACTTTAGCTACTGTACTCTGAACAGTGAGTGGCAAATTGTACTGTCTTCCTGACACTGTGGTAGGAACTGGAACTGTCATAAGAATATGTTCAAAAGGAATCCAACACCTGTCTGCCAAACGTGGCCAATGAAATGATCTTGCTGGTCCTGCTGGTGCCATGAAGTTCACCAATACATCACCTTCTGCTTCACAGCACTCTGCAACACATTCTAAGTACCATTTGTCATCATAAACAGCAATAACATAGCAAACTGGTTGTATGTTGCTGCTTTTGCTTCTGAATCCTGAGCCAGACACACTGTGAAGACAAATGTTGTGCATGAAACAATAGTTATAAGTGGACAGTCTGCGCATCTGCACATTGTAAAAATCCCCTGGAGAGAAGTGATAATGGCTCCTTGTGCCTGCAACAGTTTTAACATGTTCTAGTCTGCTTTTTAGCAACTCTTCGACTGATTTCACCTCATCTTTCGAAATATAGGGTTAGGTTAGGTTAGGTTAGTGTTGTTTAACGTCCCGTCGACAACGAGGTCATTAGAGACGGAGCGCTAGCTCGGGTTAGGGAAGGATGGGGAAGGAAATCGGCCGTGCCCTTTGAAAGGAACCATCCCGGCATTTGCCTGAAACGATTTAGGGAAATCACGGAAAACCTAAATCAGGATGGCTGGAGACGGGATTGAACCGTCGTCCTCCTGAATGCGAGTCCAATGTGCTAACCACCGCGCCACCTCGCTCGGTTTTCGAAATATAGAATAATTGTATGCCAGAGATATTTTTCTTTTCCCAGGTAAATAATTGAAGAGGTGTTAGTGTGTGATCTTCTGTAGGGTGCTGCAGACTAGCTCGTGATGCCATGCGCTTAATGGTAGCACCAATACCATCACATACATTTTTTCCATGACTTGTTGTGAAAAAATTCCATTCTGCGTGAATCTGAAAATCATTGTAATGCATGCATACATTTTTGAGACTTTTACAGTTTTTGTACTTACTAGCTGCCCCATCACTGAAATATTCCGCAAAATGTATGTGAGGCAGCTTGTTTTTCACATATGCCATGACAGTGCGATTGTGGACATGAACTGCAATGGCATCATGAATTAAACAGTCACTAAAAACGCACAGGTTCATGACAGACACATCACCTGATTCACCTCTATAGTAATTCGCTAATGGCTGGAGATTTGTTTGACTGTTGTCCCAATGATATCCTTGGATGGCATCTTGAACTATAAATACATAATTTTCAGAAAAGTCTAGTATTACAATAATTTCATCTTTTTTCAAATTATCCTTATAAAACTGGAGATAAGCCGATTGTGCTGTTGTTGTGAAGCTGTGTGTGGTCAGTTTGTCCAATTTTTTACAACACATTTCAACAAAATCTTCCACTGTACTTTGCTTTGTTTCAAGACTTGTATGATCCATGTGTGTCCATTGTTTATAAGAAATAAGTTCATTATCATCCATAAGGAGTTCACCATACATTTTGTTATTCATGTGTTGTGCAAGATTTGCCTTACCAGGACACTTTTCACACCTGTGTATCATGCACTGGTAGGAACTGATGCCACACACTAGTAGCTTCATTGCACCTTTGTAATCCAGAGCAGAATCCTTTATAGCAGCAATCATCAGCTTAGCATTTTGATTGGTCTCACATACACAAACATTGTGTGTTCCCCTTGCACTTACAGGCACAACCCATTTTGACCAAAGATTGAAAAAAGATGATAAACCTACTTTGGTATTGGGATACTTTTCCTTGATTTCTGCATATAGTTCTGACGTGTTGCATTGCAACTGTCTTTTTTGCATCTGTACACGTACATTTCCCATTTTCATCATTACATAGTATTTTTTTCCAGGCATTATTCGGCTGTAGTCATTATTTTCATAAAATCCGACACTAGTACCTTTATTTCTGAACTCAATTGCTTACCCTGAGCCTGATGAAGTTATGGAAGCACTCCTTGGGTTGTTTTTATTTTCCTAGCTTGCTTTACCATATATGTACAAACATTGAATTCCTTTGCAGTGTAGTCAATAGACCAGCTGGAAGGTGCAAGGGTAAGAATAGCTACTTTTTTCAGGGGTGTGGATATGGCACATTTTTCTTTCAAATCATGCACAATTTTGTCGAAATCAGAGCATTTCTGGCATGATTTCTGTTCTTTTGGAGCAGATAGTTCTTCCTCTTCCACCATTAGTGTGTCAGCTATTTTGTGTTTTAATTCCATTTGAGCTGCTTGTAGTTTTCTTCTACCATAGCTGGGTGTGTCTCTTTTCCCAACATTGTGTGTCTTCATGGGAGACAAACCAAGAGCAGTCACTGAAGTATTTAATTGCTCATCCGCTGTGGTTGTAGGTGGCTGATACTCTTCGTCACTGTCACATAAATTATCAGAACATAACTTTTGTCCTGATTTCATGTTAAGTCCCTTGCACTGATTCCCTTTCAATACTGATTTTATATCAATTTCTCTGAGGCTGTACTTCACTGTCTTCTTACGAATCCGAAATGGATCAAAACAACTTCTTTGTAGGAAAGAGTACTTATCCAATAACACTTTCATATGATGATAACAAACACTAATGCTTCCTGGAACTGTACTTCTTGTGCTCACAGGGTGTATCCCAGATCTGCATAGCAACAAATCTTGGTCCGATTCTTCCAAATCATACAGTACAAAGCGAATGCCACATTCTATTCCATATGTTGTTTTAGTACATTCAGATGCTTGTGCTCTACCAGTACTGCAACTTGTTTGAACAAAAGCACCACTAGTACACTCTTCTGCCTCCATACCGACTTTCCACAACAATACTGACCAGTCTGAACTAGAATCTTAAAAACATGAGTAACCTGTAATTGTTGCTTGTTTCCTTTGTTGTTCCTGCCTAACAATTATTCATTCTGTCCCTGAAAACTACCAATGTTTAACTTTCTGTTGCCTAATGATTCCCAACAATTGCTGCAGCTTTATATGAAGCAAGATGTCTGCATCAACACTATTACTTGCTAAATCATGTTAAAAGAAACATAACCAAATACATCTCTGTCAACTTTTATTGTACACAAATGCCTTACAATAACAAGTTGAAATTTTGCCACATATTATATTATGGTCTACTTATGCAGTGTTTGAAATTTAGCTTGGATATCACTTGTCCCTTTTGTGCTACCAGTCTTAGAAAATCCGTGTTTTCACGTAATTTTTCAAATTTTTGTATTTTCGTGTGCAAGTAACTCTGTTTGTGTGACTGATATGGGCAAAATGAGTTCTGTGTGTGTTTAGGCCACATTAAGCTTACCACAAAAAAATTTATACCCTTTTTGAGTGAATTATATTTGGCACAGAGGGCACCTACAATATGTACCTTTTAATGTATTATATTTTTCAATCACATTTTGGAATTTTTTATTTGCCCTCAGAAATATGTTGTTGGTGTGTGCGGAATAATTCCAAAGTTATTAAGACCTGAAGTTGGGTCTGAGGATAGATTGCCAGATGCGGGTTGCAATTTCCGGGTCACGCCACCTTCTTTCACAAGCCATAATTCTGGAACTAATTGGCAGGGGAACTTAAACTTTTGTACATGAGCGTTCCACACTTGGTAGCATTGATGTGCTAAATTTGAGCCAAATCTGACACTATCAGCTGGAATATTTTCTCAAATTGGTTGAATTGACATGGAATGACGCACAGAATGATCTGAAGGGGTAAAAATAATCACGGTGAACTGCTCTTATCCATTCTCTCCTTGCATCTTCATCACGAGGGAAATGGAATTACTGACTCTTTCCTGAGCAGTATAATTGCCTCTACAATGAGGCATACAGCATCTACGTGGCATATTTATATATTGAAGTAGTATGAACGCTATTACACTATCATTTCAATTCACAATCATATAATGGCTACACAGGCGAAACAACAAAGAAAGCACATGTGGCTTTGCGTTTGTTACGACCCGTACGAGGCCAATGAGAAAGACGACCAACAAGAAATACAGGCTGCACCGCGTACGTCACACAGAGGATGTCATGTGACCGGCAGTGTCCTAACATCTTGTCACTTCAGAACAGATAGCGCCTCTGTCTAAACTGCATCCATGAAAGTTTTATATTAATTAAAGTTATGCTGGGTACACATATACTGGATTTCTGAATACTGGTAAACTTTGATGCAAGATATACTTAGAAACCTAGCAATCAAGAACTCAGTTGTAGGCATATGTATTTAATAACTGAAAAACAGCAGGTCTGCAATGACGGATAAAATATATGCATCCCAATTAAGAGTTTATTCAATTTTTTTGCTTACTAACCAAGCACAGTTTACGTCTAGATGTATGTGATTTTAGACATTTTTTGCTTGTGGTTCATTTTTGTCTCCAGTAACCGGTAAAGTAATTACAACACGCAATAATTGCGTGAACGAAAGGAAAGAATGTGATCAGAATTTTTTCTAAAATGCAGTTACAGACAACTAATTTTCGACAGGCTCTCACATAGAATTCCATTCATAACATTATTTGTAAGTGTATGAACATATCTAACAGACAACGAAACATTCAAATCCCAGTGATCGAAACAAGTTGAAAGATACGTGTCGTAGGCATTTCCGTACTAGATTTCATTCACGCAAGGACCAGAGAAATATGGGTAGACCGCCTTTGCTTTGAGTAGGTGTGTTTTCCTAACATGAAGGAAAATGTCAGCAGCCGATATTTTTCCTGATATATTTCACCGATTTTTATCCAAGGTGTTTCATTTTTAATGACTGAAAATTTAATTACAGAAGATTCTCATCTCTACAGAATGATTTTGACGAAGTTGTGCATTACGCCACAGTTTTGACAAGACTTGTAGGGCGATCAACTGAATGTAAGAGATGTACCTTATTTCCTGTTTTGCACAAATGCCACGTTGTTTCTATGAGGCATAATAAAATTGCTTCTATTAAATACTTTAATACAGGAGTTATTATGTTCTTGGATTTGAACAAACTTGATGTATCGAATTATCAGAAGCAAATTCTCACCTGTAAATTTTATTTTATTTTATTTTATTTTTTTTTTTTTGCATATTTTATTCATTGCAACTAGAAAAAGGCACCTGATAATGAGGAAGAGGTTTCCTCTTACCAGGTAGTGCAAAATAAAGTAACTTTTAACATATTTATGCAGTTGTTTGGCGGTCATTTCTACCAAAAACAAAAATCTCACCTGTAGTTTGACAAGAACTTGTCACTTACCCATCTCTTGAGGAAGTCAGTGTTGATGCAGATATTATGTTCATGGAATAAGAGCTATTAGTTTTTTGGAATAACTGCTACACCATTTCAGTGTTTTCCACAATGGAAAAATTTCTGCTTGTAGTACTGACTGTGTAGTAATTTTTAATAGACATTCACAAGGGTACGAAGTCAAAAAAGTACACTTTGTCAATATATATATTGGTTTGTGTCTGAAGATGACACTCCAAAATGCATAATCTAAGTTCTGTATTTTTTTCCATTTTATGCTCACTGTATATTCTAAGTATTTCATAACATGAGATAAACTGTCATCAAACAGTGTACTACAGGTAGTTTCCACAAATCAGCAACAATCACTACTTGATAAACATTAAAATTTCTTTAGCTTTATGCTTTCTGTACAATACGAATTTATACCACAGTCTCTCCGTCCTAATAACCCCCCCCCTGCCCCGCCCCCCCCCCACACACACAGACTTGATTGAATATACTGAGAATAAACATCAGTAGATGTTTTTCACTTCATTCCTAACTGAAGTGTAGTATAGCAGGAACCAGGTATCAAGACAATAATGATCAAGAACAAACATTTCACACACATAATTTATTTAAAAAAATTTGTAATGCTTTTAAAAACAGACAGTTTCGTTACTCATAATAGTTGATATTAATTGAGGTAAGATAATAGGATGGTACATTAGTTCATAAAAATTAGGCAGGTAAATTTGTGGCATGTTTTAAACTCACTACAGTAGTGTGATAAATTTGTAAATATAATTTTACATCTTACTGTGAGCTTTCAAGTTCCCAATAAAAGTGACCCTAATTGCCCTTTTGAAGGTTTTATAATACAAGATGTTCCTACTTATTTGTGCTATACATGTCATGGCAATACAATACTACCTTAGGTCAATTTATTATTCATTTAATGATACTATTCTGAAAATTTTAGAGGCAGTTTACACTTCTAATAAATTCTTTACAGGCATTGTAGAAAATATGACAGAATCAGCCAAATGATCACAAAATCTATTGCTGCCATGGATGTGACACCAAGAAAAACAAAAACATATGCTTAAATCAGACTAAATTATTGACTATATAAAAGAAATTAGACACAAAGTTCTCTGAAAATGCTCATGCAATCTGAGGTATAGATGCCAAGTGTGTAGACACTGGAGCATTTGTATCAGGATTTATTTTCTGCCCCACTCTACGTATGCTACATCATAATGACACATCTGTGTTCAATGTAATTTTAATGTAAACAAACCAGCCAGAGAAACCATGTATGTATAAGCATTAACGCATTATGTATTTGTAGATTATCTGTGTAATGTATGCAGTCCGAACAAAAATAAAGAAATGAAAACTCAAGGAATCAAGTGAGCTACAAGTGTGTCCTGTTGCACTTTTCATTATCAGTAAAGCATGAGTAGACACACGAAATCCACCAGCAGGAATTGAATCTGTTACATTCTATTTCCTACTATGTGAAATGAACTGAATTAGAGGGTGGAGATGCAAGTATGACAAAAGAAACAAAATAAACATACTTCACAGAGGAAATAAACAAATTCCTGACAATCCATGGTGTTGCCATGGCATTATCTGTAAGTTACTGAAAACATCATCCTCAACAACATCAGAAGCTGCAGCATCACCATCAGCAGCAGTAACAACATCAACAGCATTTTTGAAGGATGAGAAGTCAACAGAAGCAACATTGTGTAGTACTGTGAGCAAACGGAAAATAATGCCTGCTCTTCATCCAAAGGATTTTTTATTCAAGGACAAAAAGAGAGAGAAACCTTCAAGGTAAAGTTTCTTAATGCTCCACCAAAATATTCAGTCCATGAGAAATAAAGTCCAGCAACAACATGTGGAACAACAGACTATAGACAACTCACTCGTTTGCATCACAGCAGATTGATGTAGAGCAACTTAAATAAGTCATAATGGTTTAAACCAGGGGTGGGAAAATAGCAGCTCGCAGGCCACATGTGGCCCACCGAGGGGTTTTGTGTGGCCCGTCAAGACATTTACAAAAATCATAGGGAAAACAAAATTTCCCTTCCCCGTGAGACTAAAAAAATCCGTGAGTGTCTGCGTTACTTGGTAGTGCGTACTACCGACAGATGTCTCTCAAGTCATGCAACCAACCCAGCAGCATGTGGGCACAGTGGATTATGGGAGCACTACCATCTGCCACCATGGGCATGGAAAAAAGCATTGTGCATCCCGCTATTCGTGCAAATTTATGCTCCATGCGGTGGCTGATTGGAGCATAGTATTTCTCCCGCGCCGAGTGAATAGTACGACGTTCAGAGAAATTTTCTTCTTTTTCGGGTGGTTTACTTGTGTTTTGTCTGTGCAGCAGTACAACTTAACATATATATTATTTTTACTTCAGTGCAATCATGACTCCTAAGAAGACGGGTAAAGTCGGTGATAAGTGCTGTCTATTTAATGAAGACTGGAGGGCCAAATATTTCTTTATTGATGCAGGAAATAAAGCCACATGCTTACTATGCCATGATACAGTTGCCATATTCAAGGAGTACAATCTGAAACGACATCACGAAACAAAACACAGTGACTTTGGCTGCAAACTTTCAGATGAAGAACGAAAAATAAAAGCAGCAGAGTTCGTGAAACGCTTGAAGATTCATCAAGCGTTATTTACAAAGAAAACACCGCTTCAAAATAGTGCTACAGAAGCAAGTTTCATTTTTGCCTATAACCTTGCTAAACGAAACAAACCTTTTTCAGATGGTGAGTTTATTAAACAGTGCATGGTAGAGTGTGCAAGTGTATTGTGTCCTGACGTTAAAACCAAATTTGAGAGCATTTCGTTGTCAAGGAGGACTATAGCGCGGCGCATTGATTTAATTAATGCTGAACTTACACACCAGCTAAAGACTGTGAGCAAAGATTTTGTTTGGTTTTCACTGGCAATGGACGAAAGCACAGATATTGAAGACACTGCACAAGTACTCATCTTTATACGTGGAATTAATGAACATTGCGTCATCACCGAGGAATTACTTGGTATAGTATCCATGAAAGATAGAACCACTGCTCAGGACTTGGTAGAATGTGTTGTTAATTGTGTGGAAACAAGTGGCTTACCCTGGAACAAAATGGTAAGCATTACAACAGACAGGGCAAGAGCTTTCTGTGGGAAAAATATAGGTCTGGTGAAACTTTTAAAAAACAAGTTACATTCAAAGACACAGATAGTGATATTTTGGATTTTCATTGTATTTTACATCATGAAAGCCTCTGCAAGACTGCACCAGACTTAAAGCATGTGGTAGATCCTGTTGTTGGTGTTGTGAACACAATCAGAGCAAGGGCACTCCATCACAGACAGTTCAAATCTCTTCTTGAGGACGTTGGGGCAGAACATGAAGATGTAATTTACCATAACAGTGTGAGTTGGTTGAGCTTGGGCAAAGTATTAAATAGAGTCTGGGCATTACAAGATGTAATTATTTTATTTCTGGACACTAAGGAAATATCTCATGATTTTGTTGCAAAAATAGGATGTGAAGAGTGGAGATATGAGATGATGTTTGTAGCTGATATTTTTGCACAACTGTATGAGCTGATTGTGACTTTGCAGGGAAAGGGGTTGTTTGCTCATGAAATGTGGACACATGTCAAAGCATTTAAAACAAAACTAGGTCTGTATGCAAGGCAAGCAAATGAAGGAAAATTTTGTCATTTCCCTTTACTAGGGAAATAGAAAGTACCTGGATGTGTTTCAGCTAAGATTAGGGATTATCTGCAGAGTTTAGAGGCTGAATTTACTACAAGATTTCGGGATTTTAAAAAAATTGAGCCTCAATTTAATGTTTTATCGTATCCCATCACTGCTGATATTGACACTGCACCACAGGAGCTGCAACTTGTACTGATTGACATGCATGCAGATCACACAGTGAAAGAAATGTTTAGTGCTCTAACTTTAGTCGACTTTTATGAATTTTTGTCTGCTGAAAAAATTGCATGTATGAAGAAATTTGCAGGCAAAATGTTCTCCATATTTGGATACGTATATTTGTGAACAAAGTTTTTCTCGCTTGAATATTAACAACAGCAAATACCGAAGCTGTTTAACAGACAGTAATTTGCAGGCTGTGATGAGAATATCACCTAGCAGTCCGACTCCTCATTTCAGAAAAATTGTGCAAAATTGTGATAGGATGAATTTGTCCTATTAAACTTGTTTTAAAATTTAGTGTACTTGGAGATGATATTAAATTAGCAAAATATATGAAATTGAACACAACTATCTTATTGAGGAACAAGACTTTTGGTCAGCTGAATACAGGGTTATAAATACAAAATCAAATAGGGGTAATGCAGGAGTAGGTTTAATAATGAATAAACAAAATAGGAGTGCAGGCAAGCCACTACAAACATCATAGTGAATGCATTATTGTGGCCAAGATAGACACGAAGCCCACGCCTACTACAGTAGTACAAGTTTATATGCCAACTAGCTCTGCAGATGATAAAGAAGTAGATGAAATGTATGATGAGATAAAAGAAGTTATTCAGGTAGTGAAGGGAGACGAAAATTTAATAGTCATGGGTGACTGGAATTCGACAGTAGGAAAAGGAAGAGAAGGAAACATAGTAGGTGAATACGGATGGGGGCTAAGAAACGAAAGAGGAAGCTGCCTGGTAGAATTTTGCACAGAGCATAACTTAATCATTGCTAAAGCCCGGTCCACACGCAACGATCTGTCTGCGTAGACATCGGCGCAAATGTCTGTACATGCAAAAGATCGCTGCAAATGTGGTTTATTTATTTATTTATTTATTGTATCCAAGACATCACCATTTTACAAAAAAAAAGTTATATTACAATGCAAGAGAAGCAATAATACATGGTTATAAGGTAAATTAACTACAATAATATAGAAAAGTATGTAACATATAATGATAAGCGCTAAGGATGCGAAACAGAGCGATTTTCATATCCCACGTGAAGCCCAATACACTGCAGCTTGAATAGCCTTGTCATTTGCTTCAAATAGGTCTTGAGTCGAACACGGGTTGTTTAGTTTCCTGCAGACCAGTAGGTGTTGTGGGTCTTGCTGTTCTCCACACTCGCAGGGCTCGTCTACACTGATGTAGCCCCATTTTTCCAAGTTTGCTCTGCATCTTGATACGCCTGTTCGTAGTCTATTCAGGGCTTTCCAGGTCGTATGTGGTGTGTGCATACGTCACAAATCCCAATCTACTACTCGCCCGCCATCTGTCGGTATAGAAAAGAAATATCAGTGGCAAGCAACTACGCTCCCCATAAACATCAAAAATTTAATTCAGTTATTTTAAAATATAGAAATGGAGGAAGTTCTGTTGTGGTTTGTGTTCGCAACTTGTGCTGAAAAAAAAAAAAAATCCAGACCAACCGCAGCAAACAGATAAAGCGGTCAAAATGGTGTAGACAGTGGCTGCTAAAGCGAAAGCAGTTTTATCACGTAAATTTACTGCGAGAGTTGTAGGGCGAACCTAACGACTGGCGAAATTATTTGCGGATGGATGTCGAAACTTATAATTATCTCTTAAAGCTTGTAACCCCTCATATTATGAGACAAAATATTTGTATAGAGAAGGGCAATTTCTCCTTATGAACAGCTGGCGGTAACATTAAGATTCCTAGCAACAGGAAGGATTTACAAGGATTTGGAATTTTCAACTGCAATATCAAAAAAAGAGTTGAGTGAAATAATACCCGCAATTTTTCAATTAGAGCATTGTATGCTGCTGTCTTTTTGTCTCTGTCACTATATTCTTTCCTTTAATCTTACAAAAACATGGGTGGTTTCTATATATTTCAATGAATTCACAAACTCTCGAGAACACTGACGAGTATTGCCATTTTAATGCCCTGTGCACACAAATACAAACACTAGACTGAGCAAACAGCTGTTTCGCGCCAGATTTGCGGCGATCTCCTGTCCACACGCTCCAACTTGTCTGCGCAGATGTGGTTTGAACCCACAGATTTGAGAGGTTTCGCTCAAACCTCCAACTCCAACTTCCAGGTTTGCACACACCTCAGGTTGGTGCAAATCTTCCGTCCACACGCAACAATCTGTCTGCGCAGATGTGATGTGCACAGACATTTGCGCAGACAGATCGTTGCATGTGGACAGGCCTTAACACTTTGTTCAATTATCATGAAAGAAGGTTGTATACATGGAAGAACCCTGGAGATACTAAAAGGTTTCAGATAGATTATATAATGGTAAGACAGAGATTTAGGAACCAGATTTTAAATTGTAAGACATTTCCAGGGGCAGATGTGGACTCTGACCACAATCTATTGGTTATGAACTGTAGATTAAAACTGAAAAAACTGCAAAAAGGTGGGAATTTAAGGAGACGGGATCTGGATAAACTGAAAGAACCAGAGGTTGTACAGAGTTTCAGGGAGAGCAAAAGGGCACAATTGACAGAATTGGGGGAAAGAAATGCAGTAGAAGAAGAATGGGTAGCTTTGAGGAATGAAATAGTGAAGGCAGCAGAGGATCAAGTAGGTATAAAGACGAGGGCTAGTAAGAATCCTTGGGTAACAGAAGAGATACTGAATTTAATTGATGAAAGGAGAAAATACAAAAATGCAGCAAGTGAAACAGGCAAAAAGGAATACAAACGTCTCATAAATGCTATCTACAGGAAGTGCAAAATGGCTAAGCAGGGATGGCTAGAGGACAAATATAAGGATGTAGAGGCTTATCTCATGAGAGGTAAGATAGATACTGCCTACAGGAAAACTAGAGAGACCTTTGGAGAAAAGAGAATCACTTGCATGAATATCAAGAGCTCAGATGGAAACACAGTTCTAAGCAAAGAAGGGCAAGCAGAAAGGTGGAAGGAGTATATAAAGGGTCTATAGAGGGGCAATGTTCTTGAGGACAATATTATGGAAATGGAAGAGCACTGAAAGACCTAAGTCGAAACAAGGCCCCAGGAGTAGACAACATTCCATTAGAACTACTGACAGCCTTGGGAGAGCCAGTCCTGACAAAACTCTACCATCTGGTGAGCAAGATATATGAGACAGGCGAAATTCCCTTAGACTTCAAGAAGAATATAATAATTCCAATCCCAAAGAAAGCAGGTGATGACAGACGTGAAAATTACCGAACTATCAGTTTAATAAGTCACAGCTGCAAAATACTAACGTGAATTCTTTACAGACGAATGGAAAAACTGGTAGTAGCCGACCTTGGGGAAGATCAGTTTGGATTCCGTAGAAACGTTGGAACACGTGAGGCAATACTGACCCTACGACTTCTCTCAGAAGAAAGATTAAGGAAAGGCAAACGTACATTTCTAGCACTTGTAGACTTAGAGAAAGCTGTTGACAATGTTGACTGGAATACTCTCTTTCAAATTCTGAAGGTGGCAGGGGTAAAATACAGAGAGCGAAAGGCTATTTACAATTTGCACGAAAAGCAGATGGCAGTTATCAGAGTCGAGGGGCATGAAAGGGAAGCAGTGGTTGGGAAGGGAGTGAGACAGGGTTGTAGTCTCTCCCCGGTGCTATTCAATCTGTATATTGAGCAAGCAGTAAAGGAAACGAAAGAAAAGTTCAGAGTAGGTATTAAAATCCATGGAGAAGAAATAAAAACGTTGAGGTTCGCTGCACGCGCGCGCGAGCGCGCACGCACGCGGACACACACACACACACACACACACACACACACACACACACACACACACACACACACATATTCATCATTTTCATCACAAAACTGAACCTTCTGGGAGGTAAATGGGCAGAATATAGAAACACGTACAACTACAACAAATGGATATACATATTATATTAAACAGTAACTAGAGAGTTCACTGCAGAATGCGGTTTAAAAACTTGGGTATCCTGACAGTTCCATGTGAGTACAATTTCCAAACAGTGAGATACATAAAGAAAAATATTGACCACTACCCAACCAATAGTTGCTTTCACGAACATGGAACCACATCTGGCCACTATTTACACCTCCACAGGAAAAACAAAGTATAAATAAAAAATAGTGTGCTACATAATGAAATAAAATTTTACAATAAGAACAGTTAGATATCTGTGAAACTTGATAGCATGAGAAAGTACAAAAGAAGAAATGGTATCTTTGTAGAGGGCTTCAAACTTATGTGTCAGTCCTAAGCTTCTTCACTGTCCTTGAATCTACTTTGGACTTACTTGCCTTACCATTATGCATTTTCTCAAAATTGTTAATGAGTATCCTGTTGGCACAGAGAGATACATATTCCAGTTTGCTTAACAATGTGTTTTGAAGCAAACACATACATTCAGCATTATCCACTGCTTTCACTACTTTTGACATGCATGTCTTCTGAGAAATGGAAAGCTGTACTTGCCACATGACATAAATTGCTGAATAAAGTCATTCACAAGCAAAGAGACTGTATGCCACACTATTCCAACTGTGATCACTATTGTCTCTGTAGGCAAAGTCAGTTTACCCCTGTCCAGTTCCTTCACAAAGTTGTAAGAAGAATCTACCTCAACTTCTTTGTTCAGCTGCAACCATTCAGTACATTTGTCACACTTAAGATTTCTGAAGGGCTTTCCTAGCTGCATAACCTCCTATGTATGTCAAAATAGGTAACATGTTAGGGGGAACATCATCCATACCGAAGGTTATGTCCATAATATCAGAAAAAATGCTAATGGCAATATCACAATCTAGCTGCAGTTGGGCAAGAATCATGTGTTTCAAGTGTATACACTCCTGGAAATGGAAAAAAGAACACATTGACACCGGTGTGTCAGACGCACCATACTTGCTCCGGACACTGCGAGAGGGCTGTACAAGCAATGATCACACGCACGGCACAGCGGACACACCAGGAACCGCGGTGTTGGCCGTCGAATGGCGCTAGCTGCGCAGCATTTGTGCACCGCCGCCGTCAGTGTCAGCCAGTTTGCCGTGGCATACGGAGCTCCATCGCAGTCTTTAACACTGGTAGCATGCCGCGACAGCATGGACGTGAACCGTATGTGCAGTTGACGGACTTTGAGCGAAGGCGTATAGTGGGCATGCGGGAGGCCGGGTGGACGTACCGCCGAATTGGTCAACACGTGGGGCGTGAGGTCTCCACAGTACATCGATGTTGTCGCCAGTGGTCGGCGGAAGGTGCACGTGCCCGTCGACCTGGGACTGGACCGCAGCGACGCACGGATGCACACCAAGACCGTAGGATCCTACGCAGTGCCGTAGGGGACCGCACCGCCACTTCCCAGCAAATTAGGGACACTGTTGCTCCTGGGGTATCGGCGAGGACCATTCGCAACCGTCTCCATGAAGCTGGGCTACGGTCCCGCACACCGTTAGGCCGTCTTCCGCTCACGCCCCAACATCGTGCAGCCCGCCTCCAGTGGTGTCGCGACAGGCGTGAATGGAGGGACGAATGGAGACGTGTCGTCTTCAGCGATGAGAGTCGCTTCTGCCTTGGTGCCAATGAGGGTCGTATGCGTGTTTGGCGCCGTGCAGGTGAGCGCCACAATCAGGACTGCATACGACCGAGGCACACAGGGCCAACACCCGGCATCATGGTGTGGGGAGCGATCTCCTACACTGGCCGTACACCACTGGTGATCGTCGAGGGGACACTGAATAGTGCACGGTACATCCAAACCGTCATCGAACCCATCGTTCTACCATTCCTAGACCGGCAAGGGAACTTGCTGTTCCAACAGGACAATGCACGTCCGCATGTATCCCGTGCCACCCAACGTGCTCTAGAAGGTGTAAGTCAACTACCCTGGCCAGCAAGATCTCCGGATCTGTCCCCCATTGAGCATGTTTGGGACTGGATGAAGCGTCGTCTCACGCGGTCTGCACGTCCAGCACGAACGCTGGTCCAACTGAGGCGCCAGGTGGAAATAGCATGGCAAGCCGTTCCACAGGACTACATCCAGCATCTCTACGATCGTCTCCATGGGAGAATAGCAGCCTGCATTGCTGCGAAAGGTGGATATACACTGTACTAGTGCCGACATTGTGCATGCTCTGTTACCTGTGTCTATGTGCCTGTGGTTCTGTCAGTGTGATCATGTGATGTATCTGACCCCAGGAATGTGTCAATAAAGTTTCCCCTTCCTGGGACAATGAATTCACGGTGTTCTTATTTCAATTTCCAGGAGTGTATTATCATTTTTGAGCAGCAAACAGTACATAATTTTTGAATCTTAATTTTCTTTCATTTTCTAAAACTTGGATGTAGCTAATGTAGTAATTTGCCCCACTCAACTGTTGGTAGCACCCAAAGTGGCCCTCTAGATAATCACCTTGAAATTTTCCTAGCAATATGTAATCAATGTCATATTTCTCAAATAAGTATGGAATTATCTGCAGAAAAGATTCAGTTGTTAATATTAAAGACTGGAATGTCCGTGATGTTAAAGCATCACTTATTGGTATAGATATTCTCCGATCTTTTAGCCAATGACACAGATTATTTAGAAATGTCACCTGATTGTCTGTTGTCTTCCTGATGGCTTCTCTGTAAGGATTATTGAATCTCTAGCCTTCAAATACACTTCTAACATTCACAATCTTCCTCCAGTTCACAATCACCTGAAGGAAAGTCACTGTCTGATGTGCTCAGTAACATTAGGCAATTCCTTTGTTGCATGTTTCAAAGCTACTATGTTATTATTCCACAAGATTTTGGGATTGCAGCCGGATCTCATCTACTTCTTTCCACGATATTTCGGCTGACAACCTTACAGCCATCTTCAGGCGAGTGTTTGACACTGGAGATTGCTAGTTTTTTTTTCTTTTCTTTGTTGCATTTCAATTCCCCACCGGGGCGGGCTGGCAGCAGCATATGCGCTGCTCTTCAGCCGAAAGACATAGAACAAAAACAAGAGAAGACTTTTAAAAACAGCAGAGGAGAGAATAAGGTGAACATAGATATAAAAAGGGGGAACATCATGGAAGGCAATAGACAAAAAACGGGGTGACTGTAAAATGGGGATAAAAAAGTGTTTAAAAGTAGCACACACAAAAAGCCACACACTGCGACGATTAAAAGAACACAAGGCACAGTACGACTGGAGCATAAAGGTATTGACGGATGGCATAGCACATAACGTAACACTGACGGCGAACCTCAAGGCAGTACACAATTAAAATCACACCTCTTGACGCACACGAGAAACAGCACTAAACACAACACTGATGTGGCACACTGATGATGATCAATACAGAGGATCTGCCAGGCACTAGGAGATGAGGGAGGCCTGAAGAAGGGAGGGAGGGGAAGACATGGGGGAGATGAACGGGGGGTGCGCTGAAGAGGGCCAGGTAGGGAGGGATGTGGGTAGGAAAGAGGCAAGTATGGGGTGCAGGGTCTCAGAGAAGGGGGCGTTGGAGGAAAATCCGCTCTGGGAGAAGGAGGGAAGAGGAAAAAGGGGGCCCTGGGGAGGGGGGGGGAACAAGGCCAGGTTATAGTTGGAAGGAAGGGTATATGTCACGGCGAAGTTCATCATCCGGGAGGGGGAGGTGTTGGAAATTGCCCTGATGAAGGAGATGGAGGGTGTGGAGGTGGAGAGAGGGAGGGATACAGCGATAGAGGCGCGGCAACAGGCTGGGGGTGGAGAGGAAGGAGGAAACCAGAGGGTGGGGGGGATCAAGCCTGCGGACAATGTAAAGGATGCAGAGATGTTGGAGGAACAGGAGGAGGTGGGGGAAGGGGATCAGTTCATACAGGAGTCATGGGGGGGGAAGGAAGGCGGATATGGAAGGCAAGGCGGAGCACATGGCGTTCAAGGATTTGGAGGACCTTGTAAAAAGCGGGTGGGGGCGCAGATCCAGGCAACGCTGGCATAACAGAGGAAAGGACGGATGAGGGATTTGTAGGTGTGGATGATGGTAGAAGGATGCAATCCCCATGTCCGGCCAGACAGGAGTTTCAGAAGGCGGAGGCGGGAATGGGCTTTCTGCAGGATGGTCTGGAGATGAGGGGTCCAGGTGAGGTGTCGGTCGAGGGTGAGGCCAAGGTGTTTCAGGGTGGGGGTGTGCTGGATAGGACGACCATAAAGGGTGAAGTAGAAATCATGGAGGCGAAAGGAGCGAGTGGTACGGCCTATGATGATTGCCTAGGTTTTGGAGGGG
Organism: Schistocerca piceifrons; assembly: GCF_021461385.2. Classification (NCBI taxonomy): domain Eukaryota; kingdom Metazoa; phylum Arthropoda; class Insecta; order Orthoptera; family Acrididae; genus Schistocerca; species Schistocerca piceifrons. The sequence continues at coordinate 49,519,974 of NC_060148.1, forward strand.
TTGAGGCGGAGGAACCACTGGTTACACCAAGTGGTGAACTGGGTAAGGTGGGTTTGGAGGGTACGGTGAGACCGTTGAAGGGTAGGATAGAGAGCCAGGAAGGCAGTGTCATCAGCATACTGGAGAAGGTGGACTGGTGGGGGTGGCTTGGGCATATCAGCTGTATACAAGAGATAAAGGAGAGGGGAGAGGACAGAACCCTGCAGGACGCCAGCCGTGGGATAAAAGATACGGGAGTTGGTGTTGTGGAGGGTGACATAGGAAGGACGGTGCGAGAGGAAGGAAGTGACCAGATGGATAAAATTGATAGGCAGGGCGTAGGTTTGGAGTTTAAAGAGGAGACCGGGATGCCATACACGGTCATAGGCATTTTGGAGGTCAAGGGAAACAAAAATGGTGGAGCAACGGGAGTTGAGCTGGAGGGACAGTAGGTGAACAAGGTTGAGGAGTTGGTCTTCAGCAGAGAAGGAGTGTCGGAAGCCACACTGGGTAAGGGGGCGGAGGTGGTGTTGAGCAAGGTGCTGATGGATATGGTGGGAGAGGAGGGATTCAAAGACCTTACTGAAGACGGAGGTGAGGCAGATGTGATGATAGGAAGAGGCAGCAGAAGGGGGTTTGTTGGGTTTGAGGAATAAGAGGATGCGGGAGGTCTTCCACAGGTCAGGGTAGAAGCCAGTAGAGAGGACGACATTATAGAGATGGGCGAGGACAGTCAGGAAGGAATAGGGGCTTTCTCGAAGGTGACGGTAGGTGACACAGTCGTGACCAGGGGCCGTGTTGCGTTTGGACTGGAGGATAAGTTTAATGTCTTGTGCTGTGATGGGAGTGTTGACGTCAGAGGGGGGCAACTGCCCCAAGTAGTGGAGACTAGGAGCAAGTGGAGCGACCGAGGTATCGGCACATTCCATGACGGTGGGGAAAAGAGAATAATCAAAGTGGGGATCATCGGGGATGGAGAAGACCTCGGAAAGGTGGGAAGCAAAGTGGTTGGCCTTACTGAGGCTGTCAGGAAGAGGGCGATCGTTATGGAGAAGGGGGTGGTGGGGAGCGGAAAGGGAACCAGTAAGACGATGGAAGGCGGACCAGTACTTGGAGGAGTTGATAGGGAGGGTGGCATTGAGACGTGTGCAGGTCTGGCGCCAGTCTCGGCGTTTCGATGCTGTAATAAGGTTCCGTACGTGTCACTGTATTTGCCGGTGGCGTTGGAGTGTGGGTCGGTGTGGGTGTGGGTGGATGGTTGACAGGACAAAGGTGTGGAGGGTGGGGGCCAAGGTATTGGTGGCAGGAGGAGGGGTGGTGTCCATGGTGACGGCAGGGGGAGGGGGAGGTGGTGTTGATTTTTTGTGGGAAGTGGCGGGAGCAGAGTCGGTAAGGACGCTCTTTTGGGGTTTTTTGGAGACTGGAGGCTGGGAGGAGGGGAGAGGGACGGGGAGGAGAGGGAGGTGGCGGGTGGCAGATCCCCGTGGCGTAGTGGAGGCACCGGGAGAAGCAGCTGGTTCAGTGATGGCGATGGTGGCTCAGCGCGACGTGATGCGTGCTGGAGATGCAGATGACGAAGCGACGGGGTCGGTGAGAGAGGGAAGCCAAGCACCTGAGGGGCGGCAGCAGAGGCGGTAACAGAGGCGTACGTGAGAGCGGGGGTAGTAGTGGGAGCTGTTGAGGGTGTGGAGGCTGGAGGAAGGGTGTAGAGGTGTGGGTATACAGCAGGGGAGGAGATAGGGTGATGGGTAAATGGGGGAAGGGAAGGGGAGGTGGAAGGAGGGAGGCCAGGGGCGGCACTCCAGGAAGTGACTGTGGGAGAGGGGGAGGGGGAGGTGTAGATGACGGTGGAGGTGGGAGTACTCATTGCAGACGAACGGCGACGGACAGACGGACGTGCAGCAGCAGGCGGCGGCGGCGGCGGCGGCGTCGGTGATGGTTGGCGGCGAACAGTCGGACGAACAGCAGGCGGCGGCAGCAACAGCGGCGGCGGCGGTGGCAGCGGTTACGACGACGGCGATGGACAACGAGCAGGCAGGCGGACGGACGAACAGCGACAGCAGCAAGCGGCAGGCAGACAGACAGACACACAGACAAACACAATCTTTTAAAACGGAGATTCCACCCTGAGAGTAGCCCAGGCTTTGCAATCTGACGCTTTCGAAGGAGGGGATCCAACCCTCTAGATCAAGATTGCTAGTGCAAGTCGCTCTATTTATACGTAAAAGCGCCGGAGGCGCGCATGCGCAAGTTACCGTAGCATGCACGCCACCTGTCGATTCCAAGGCCCTCTACAATATTACTGCATCTATGGAGCGCCAACGAATGCGTGAAAAAAGTAAAACATGCACGCAGACGTGTCCAAAACAATAAAATGCAAAATTTCAATATTAAAATTAAAATTACTTCTCGCTCGACATTTCAGAAGCCATAAGAAGTTTTCTTTTGGTTTAAATTAAAGAAATCAACGGGTCCCAGTTCTTATTCAATAAAAAGCCGCCATCATGATTAATGAGATTTTCCGCTAAACGTATTTCCACGGATTCCTTCACAACTGAATCCCAGAAGGATCTCGATGGGGCCAAGATTTTCGTGGCCGAATAATCCATAGTATGTCCTGTGGAAATACAATGTTCAGCTATGGCCGACTTACTGGGCTGTAAAAGGCGAGTGTGGCGCTCATGTTCAACGCAGCAGTCGTGTACTGTGCGTGTGGTTTGACCAATGTAGGCTTTCCCACACTCGCAAGGTATTTTATAAATTCCAGCCTTCCGTAATCCCAGATCATCCTTGGCTGAGCCCAGAAGATCACGAGTCTTTGTAGGTGGCCGGAAGATTGCTTTCACACGATGTTTCTTTAAAATTCTGCCTACTTTCGATGAAATGTACCGACATATGGGAGAAATGCTCTGAACTTAAACACCTCCTTATCCTCTTGATCTTGTGGGTGGTCACGTTTTTTCCTCCTTAAAGCAGTACTGACCTGATGTGCAGATTATCCATTATGTTGAAATACCGATTTCAAGTGCTCCAATTCGTCTGCAAGGCTGTCTTTATCAGACACGACATGTGCCCTATGCACCAACGTTCGAAGAACACCCATAGTTTGTGACGGGTGATGTCAGCTTGACGCCTGCAGGTAACTTGCACTAGCAATCTCCAGTGTCAAACACTCGCCTGAAGATGGCTGTAAGGTTGTCAGCCGAAATATCGTGGAAAGAAGTCGATGAGATGCGGCTGGCCGACCGGTGTGGCCGTGCGGTTCAAGGCGCTTCAGTCTGGAACAGCGTGATCGCTACGGTCGCAGGTTCGAATCCTGCCTCGGGCATGGATGTGTGTGATGTCCTTAGGTTAGTTCGGTTTAATTAGTTCTAAGTTCTAGGCGACTGATGACCTCAGAAGTTAAGTCGCATAGTGCTCAGAGCCATTTGAACCATTAGATGCGGCTGCAATCCCGAAATTTTGTGGAATATTTGATACGCTGGGAAAATTTCAAGACTCACATATGTTATAATCATTGAAAATTTTCAAAGCTAATTTCACATTTTGTTTCTGAATGGATGATGGATACAGCACTCTAACTGATAGTGTGTGGCCATATTTGTCTAAAGAGTTTCTTTCTTTCTCATATACCGACTCCAAATGCTTATACTGTGCTGTCAATATTACTGAATGATCAGTCATGTCAGGAAACTGTAACACTTCATTAACACTTTTTTTTGTCTGCCAATTGTTCCTGATACATTTCAGAATGTGTACAGTGTCAAACGTGAAAAAAAGTTTCCTGGAAGAATCTAGAGGGTGTTCCATACTGGGTTGGAGAATTTGCCTTAAAAAAAGGAAATTGTGGGAAGTGTGACAGTGAAATAGCGAAATTAAACGAACGCATTTCAAGTATACAAAAATCGTGGAAGTCCTAAGACGTGAAATTTCGAAAATAAGAAATAAAAATACCGAGCTGCAGAAGGTGTGTGGTGTTCCTAACGATAAAACTGTAAGTAAATTGCAAACTGGAGCTGTAGAGAATCTCGAGAAGTGGAAAGGATATGCAAAACATGTATCTAACTTTGTAAATGATATTGTGTTCGCAAAAAAAAAAAAAAAACAGACTCACAGTACTGTCGACAAATAGTGACGAACACACTAAGGACAATGAACTCCATAGACAGCGAGTGAGTACCAAAACAAACCCGGTCACAAAAGAAAATTGCTACATAAACCGAAGCCCTGTAACTAAAGGTAGTACGGTCCAGACAAGTGGAAAGAAGACAGTTAACAAGATAAATAAGCCCAATAAACAACGCGATGACAACTGTAAAATCACTCCGAAATCCAAATCAAAGTGCAATATTCTCTTGCTTGCTGATAGCCAGTGAAGAAAGTTAGCGGAAACCCTGCAAAGTGTAAACAATAAAACCCAAGTAAGCAGCGTGGTAAAACCAGGAGCAAGAACCAAAAACATCGTAGCAAATGTGGACTTAGAATGCAAAATGTTGCTGGACAATGATTTCATCGTATGTATAGAGGACGCAAATGACGTGGCGTTTAATGAAGCTGAGACCTGTGTCGACGGCTTGTCCATGTTTCTAGAACAAAACAAATCTAAAAATACTGTTGTTGCTACCATTCCACATCAGCATGATTTAACATACCATTCGTGTGTTAACAAAGAGATCAGAAAAACAAATGCAAGGATTAAACTGCTTTGTTCAAGATATGAAAAATGTTCGATTTTGGATATAGGGACATTAGATAAATGCATGCATATTGTACATGGATTACATTTGAACCATGAGGGGAAGCGATTTTTGTGTGAAAGATTAAACGAACTGATCACAGAAAAGATCGAACTAAGTACCCTGATTTTCGAAAACAGTTCGTTCTCAACTGATTTGCCAACACTCTTAAATACTGTATCCTGTGCCAGCAACATACAGAGTGTTCAACACACCAGACAGACGGAACCATTGGAATCTCCAACAGTGACCATAAAAGTGGTGAAGCAGTCAAGAAGAAAGATAACTTCCAGGCTCCAGGAGGATTTTTGCTATCCTTCAATGCAGAGGAACAGGATATAGCAGAAATTCTGAAACTCAAACGAACAGTAGGCCTACATGTCCACAGTCAAAGTAGCCTGATACCAAGTAAGCCTAATTGTAAAAATGGTGCAGATTTAAGAAAGACTAAACCACTCACAATTTTCTATCAGAACATTGGCCTAAGAGGTCTTAAAAATTCACTAGACCAGCTACCAATAAACAAAAATGATATTGAAAGAGAAAAGCAACCAGATATACTATGCTTCACTGAACATCATGTTACTTGTGGTATTCAGATGTTGTGCTTAGACAGATTTATTTCAGCACCTCAATATTGCAGATCCAACGTAGAGAGGGGCGGAACAGTGATTTATGTTAGAAATAATGTAATATTTAGAACTCTTGATGTAAGCAAATTTTGTACTGAGCAGCACTTTGAAGTGTGTGGTATAGAACTGGCAACAAATAGTGTATCAGTAGTCATATTATAAATTTATAGATCACCTGCAGGGAATCTTGGAATCTTTCTCAAACAGATTGAAGCAATGTTATCAAAATTGTACAGAAAAAACATTTCAGTCATAATACTAGGCGCCTTTAAAGTAAATTTCCTGAATGAAAGTTATGACAGAATGGATCTGAAGCAACTAATGAGCTGTTACAATCTAATGCAAGCAGTTGAATTTCCCACTAGGGTAACTGACCACTCCAGTACTCTAATTGATAATGTGTTTGTTGATAAGTCTAGGCACAGTAGCTTGACTGTCAGTCAAGTCCTAAATGAGCTGTGAGACCATGATGCTATACTTCTGACAATCCCCCTTTTAAATCTTAACAGAATACCAAAAGCTATGTGGAAAAATGTGAGACCAATAAATAAAGAAACAATGGAGACATACAGGCAGAAGCTACAGTTAGTAGACTGGTCTGAAATATTCAACTCAGCAGATGTCAACACCAAATTTAATGTATTTATTAGTTTAACATCAAATCTTTTTGAGGAGGTGTTTCCAAATCAAAGAGTCAGAGAAAATCAATGTAACCCTGCATTTAAGACATGGATTACCCAGGGCATCAAAATTTCATGTAAAACAAAAATAGAATTGTATGCCTCAGCCAGACAGTCTAACAATACTGCAGTGATGGAGCATTATAAAGCGTACTCTTAAGATATTAAGGAAGGTGATCCAGAAAGTATGTATCTAAAAAAGGAAATTGACAAATCAAATAACAAAATGAAAACCATATGGAAATACGTTAAAAGCGAGACAGGGAAAAGCCTATCTGCCAAAGAAGTGATTAGCTTAAGAACTGGGAGCCTTTTGGTGGATGCTCCCGAAATGGTGGCTAATATCTTTAACAATCATTTCCTAACAGTCACCAACCAAACGAGATGCCAGGGTTCTGTTAAGAAAGACAAAGAATACTTGTATAACACCTTAACTAACAAAGTAGATGAGATGCATCTTCGAAAAACTACAGTGATAGAATTAGAAAAAAATAATTATGTCTATAAAATGTAAAAATTCTGCTAGAGTTGACATCATTTCCAGCAAGTTACTGAAATACTGTTGTAAAGAAATAAGTACAGTCCTCTGCCATATTAGTAATACATCATTGGAATAAGGTGTTTTTCCTGACAGGCTAATATATGGGCTTATACAACCAATTTATAAAAAGGGAGAAAAGACTGAGGCTACAAACTATCGACCAGTTTTATTACTCTCTGTTTTCTCCAAGGTACTAGATAAATTGATGCATAGCAGAATGGTTGGGCATCTTAGTAAATATAACATCCTCAGCAATGGCCAGTTTGGCTTTTGGAAAGGGGTATCAACTGTGGATGCAATACATGCCTTTGTTGACAATGTTATGGAAGCCATAAATAATAATATGATGATGGTTGGAATATTTTGTGACCTGTCAAAAGCTTTGTGAAGCCAAGACCCTAGGAATGGGTGGAACCGTAGGCACGTGGCTTGAATCCTATCTGTGTGGTAGAAAGCAGAAAGTAATTGTGGAAGTACTGCATGGTGGTCAGGTATCTTCAGAATAGGGCTCCATTACTGCAGGAGTACCTCAAGGCTCAGTATTGGGCCCACTGCTCTTTCTAATATTTATAAATGATTTAGCAGTATGTACAGATTATGGGAAAATACTCATGTTTGCTGATGACACCACTTTATCAGTTAATAATCTTTCAGGGAATGTGTCAAATGAGGCTGCAAATAAAGCTTTTGCAGATTTGACAAACTGGTTTGAAACCAATGGCCTTACAGTCAACCTAAAAAAGACAAATTACATTCATTTCTCTTCTAACACAAATGTTACTAACGTAATGAACCTAAAAATGGGTGAGCACGAGATTTTGAAGGTTGAGTCCTCCAAATTCTTGGGCCTGCATATAGATAGAAAAATGAAGTGGCACCACCATATTCAAGACCTGTGCAAAAGGCTAAGCTTAGCAACGTTTTCCTTAAGAATAATTTCAGACACTACTGAAATGAGCACAATAAAAACTGCATATTTTGGCTATTTTCACCAACTTATGGCCTATGGTATAATATTTTGGGAAAATCAACCAATAGCAAAAAAAGTTTACCATGCACAGAAGCGAGCAATAAGAATTGTGTGTGGAATACATCCTAGGCACTCGTGCAGGGATCTGTTTAGAGTGCTATAAATCCTTACAACACCTGCCCAATATATTTTTCCCCTGATGTGCTTTGTTTCAAAAAATAGAAACTTATTCAAAATCAATAGCTCATACCACAGTTATAACACCCAAAGGAAACTGGATATCCATTATGAACTAAAAACTAAAAGCTTGGTCCAGAAGGGGTTTTTATACAGTGGCACCAAGATTTTTAATGCCCTCCCACTGCACATTAAAGAACTGGTTGGAAACATGCCAAAGTTTAAAGAAAATCTGAAGCAGTTCCTTTTAGATGAATCTTGTTACAGTATTCATGAATTTCTTAGCAAAAATGCATAGAATCTCTTCTTTGTGCTTAAACCTTACTGTATGACCTCTACAATTGATTAATCATACTCAGTAAGTACAGTGTAACTTAATACAACACCCAAATTTATGTATGTCTGTACATGACGCCTGTATAACTTAAGAACAATACCCAAATTTATATATGACTGTATATTCTTTCAGATGTCCTGTATCTTAACTAATATGTAAGAGTATATGCTAAACTTCGCAGTTTCTTTAATCTAATGATAAGATCAATGTATCTGCATACAAAACAATAATCTGTAAAAAACCTTGACTCCTTTAATATCCAGGGATATGTTCCCATATAGATCTATGGAACACGAAATAAATAAACTCTGAGGGTGAACAGTTCATATGCCTTCCCGTTTACACTGTTGTTATCAACTATCAGACTAACAACTTTGAAGCCCACTCTTTCCACCATGCACAGAACATTACTGATCGAAGATTTCTGCTCCTCACTTGTCATATTAGCTACTGGTATAATTGCTACAACACCAACAAATATAGACAAAAGAGAAGAGATCATAAAAACCTGTGCTGTTTTGGCACACGTCTCAGGATGAAAAAAGCTACTCCCATATATTGAGCCAGATTTAAATGAGAGTTGTGGTTGCACATAAATCTCATCTAACAACAGAGACACTAACAACTCATGTTTTTTTGGGTCGACAGAAGCGTCCGATCCCACGCATCGGCTGTGACCCGTGACGTAAGGGTGTTGTCGTGTGTGACGTCATGACGGCGCGGAGTTTGGTTTGAGTGTGGCTGTCTCCAGTTCTGTTTTATCTTATTTTATTTACTTTTCTGATCTGTTCGTTCTATCTCGTGAGATTTTCTTTTAATTTAAAAACACTTATTACTTATTTTAATTATCTGTTTCCTCCAATTTCTGTTTTAGTTTATTATATTTATCTTTCTGATCTGTTCGTTCTATCCCGTGAGATTTTTTTTTTTTTAAAAGACGAAAAACACTAATCAGCTACTGAAGCATCTTTATCTTCTATGGGTTGCAGGGGTTATGACCCCTGGGGAGGTGGGTGGGTATTCATGCATGGCTGTCTTCACTTACACGTTGTAGCTACGCAAGGCGTCTAAATTTGTTTATATTTAGTTTGCCCCCCACCCAAAACACCACATTTCCAGCGCTTCCCCCGTTAGTGTCATTAGGCTTCTTGTGGAAAGTGTATGTGTTTGTTTTTGTTTCCGCCATATTTGTGACGTCATGGGTCAAAGCAGACGGGCGGGATCGGACGCTTCCGTATTTCCGTTTTTTTTTCTTTTTTAATATTTCACCTTGTTTTCTAAAGAAGGAATCGTTTGAACTGATGAAGTGACTAACTAGTAATTACAAATTAGTTTCTGCAGGGTTCATGGGCCTGGGTAAAAACATTAAATCACATTTCCTCAAGGCATTGTATGCACTGACAGAATGTACATACAAGCAGCATGCCACTATCATGGTGTTGTTGCCATAATGTCTGTATTTTGAGATTTGTGATACATGGAGTTGTTCTACAATAAATTTCAGTTGTGCATTTTCATCATAATTGTGATAATCTGCAGGCAATTGCCAGCACAGTTTAATTTCAAGGCAAAACTTCCCCTTTCTCAACCATTGACATTATACTTTCTAAAACGTTTATGGAAGTTAATTTCTTCACATCATTGATGGAGGCATTAATTGCAAAATGAATTCCTTCACTAACGATTACCCTAAAGCTCAAATCACTATTAACAGTGATGAACGCAGCAACACAAGGTGTTCCACTGTCTAATCCCAAAAGACAAATATGCAATTTTCCAGCATCTCTAATCACAGACCACTTGTTGCTGCAAATTTTCTGACCTTCTAGAAATGCAGAAATGTCATTTAGACACGAAAGTGAATTTTGTTGGGGGTGTAAGTTGTTTGCCTCAATACTGTATTGAATAGCTTTTCTAAGGTTATCATCTTCCACATCAGGAAGACGTCTCACTTTTGTAATTGATTTAGAACAGTATGAGGGAGTGTTGGGGAAAAATAGTTGGCACAGCATTTTCGGTGTGTTTTGGGATTATTCTGGGAACACATGATTCATCGAAGGGTTTTACACAAATATTTAGCCGTTTTAGTTTGGTTAAGTCTGTGTCGTTCTCTCGGTTTCGGAATCATAATTCGACCGACAGCCAAACACACATCGACGTGGCATTTCAAGAGTTCCAGATCTAGACATAAAATGAAACAGTATTTCAATACATTGCCTCCAAGTTACAATGAAGTTGAAGATCTCGAAATTACATTAGGATAAACACACACAAATGGTTAGAATCTTCAAAGTAGTAAACGAAGATGCATTTGAGGTTAACATACCTTGCTTACAATTATCAATGTTTCGCACACAACATCGTAAATATAACAAATTATGGATGTATCAACACCACACATACACACGAATTCTGTTGATTTACTTAGTTAAAATCCACTTTTGTAGTACGAAAAACAAACGCAGCAAACAGCAATGCTCTTTCACACACGTTGCTTGCACTAGGCCTAAATTTTCACTGCCCGCGATGCGATGCGATGCGATGCCGAGCCGAGCGGTGCGATGAAGCGCTGAAATCGCGTGACAATGGGCAGGCTCGGTTGAACAGTGGCAGCAGAGCGGCGCCCGTTTAGACTGCAGGCTGGGCCGAGCGTCGTGATGCGGTGCGATGCGATGACTCCGCTGTAGTCGCAACCGAGTTTGCGTTTCGCGCGAGTGTTTGGAGCGATTGCTTGTTTGTGCTCGCGTCTGAAGTAATTGCTTGCTTGCAATGGACATCGAAAGACTAATTAACAGTGTGCGTGAACGCTCCGTGTTGTGGGAGCAGAAAAATAAATATTACCACAATAGGGATTTTGTTCGTCAAGCATGGAATGAAATAGCTGAAGATTGTGGAACAGACAGTAAGTACAAAAAAGTAAAATAAATAGCTACAAGACTCCAAGAAATAAGTAACACAAACAACTTCGTTTATTTTCTAATTTTAATTGTGTATAGATACTATTACAGTATTTTGATAATGAAATGACGTTCACAATAGTTACAGTATTTGATAATTTCGACATGAAATATATTTGCTTTAATGACTGTTGACATAGTTTTTGAAGGCCTCTCTGACACTGCTCGCTCTTCTTGAAGCACTACTGTTTGCTCTGTCATTTTGGAATTTCACGTCTATATTTTCAGGCGAGGTACTGAAGAATAAATGGAAGAACCTATGTGACACTTTCCGCTCTGAACTCAAAAAAACTCGTGCTGAACGTTCAGGAGACGAAGGTGGCATGCCGCATTTCCAATCCAATTGGCCTAATGACCTTCCTGACTGACATAATGACGCCACGGAAGACCAAGACTAATGTTCATCACAGTAAAAGAACAGCATCGCAACATGACGACGCACACGACGACGTACCATTTTCACCAGCTCTTACAGAGAAAGAGAGTGTTTTACCTGATGAAACCAACCAAGCCAGGTCTTCAAGAGTGTCTGTAAGTTCAGAGGGTAGCGTTTCGATGCCTCCTCCCTCACCCACCCTACACACAAACCAAAACAAGAGATCCAAGAAATCGACAATCTGTGAGTTGCCAAATATAGAGAAGCAAAAGCTGAAGCTAATTGAGCAACAAAGGTCGAAATCAGAAACGCAAGATGACAACTATCATTTTGTAGTGAGTTTGCTGCCAGCAATGCGAAAACTATCACCAGCAGCTCAGTTGAGAGCCAGGCTAAAAATTCAGCAGGTTCTTTTGGAAGAATTGGAACAATCAACCACTTCCACTGCACATTCGTTGATGTCACCGTAAGCACCTGAAAATCCAGTTGAAATCGTAATTGCTGGAAATCCGCAGAATATAATAGTCATTTCTGAAATTGAACCTGATGACATTGTTATTTCAAGCCACCAAGATTCTGAAAACTTTGATACTTAAGTGAGTGAACTGAGATGTATTTTACTTCTCATTGTCAACTATGTCAAAATTTATTAAAAGAAAGTTTGAATCTATCACAATTTGTAAATTTTTCATAATAAAATGATTGCTGTAAACTTAATATTGTACTTACCTAATGGTGATCATAACTTTTTCAGGGCTAATAGCCATTCTGAAATTTGTGTTTTGCTTCTGTAATCTATTTGAAACAGATGACACTGTAAAATAAAATTTCTCTGTCTCATTCTGAAGTAACTCCAAAATTTATCCTCAGCTTGTCTCAAGTCACTGTACAAATGATGAAATTCTCCTAAAGCCCTCCTCTCCTTGTTGATTTCATGCAGCCATTCACGACTGCGTTGAATTCTCAGAGCACTGTTTTCTAATAAAAAAGAATTTACTGGGTGGAGGAAACACGACATCGTGCTGAGACTGCTCAATTGCTGGCTAGATCGCGCGCGCGCTGTATCGTGTGCAATGTGAACGCTCCATCGTATTGCATCGCTTTGACCATTATACTTCGCATCGCGTCGCGTCGCGTCGCATCGCATCGCAGGCAGTGTAAACGTACACCTAGCAAAACAAGACGCCGAGTGTGACGTCACGTTCACGCACCGTGATCTGTACTCTGTAACGAAAGTATAAAAATCGTGTGTACAGAAACGAATGTGTTTCATGAACATAACGAACGAACGTCTGAAGGAAGGAACCATAAAATAACTTTTATTTTTAATCCGATGAATCGTGCATAATTGGTGTGGACAGAAACTTGAAATGATTGATTATTAAGCTGCAATCCAAAGAAACTGGAATTGTATTGTGTTTCATGAACACAACGAATATCTGAATGAAGGAATCATAACCGTAACGAAAGTTAAGAAAAGTGTCTAGTCACTTTTTAAATCCGATTAATCGTGCGTAAATCATGTGGATAAAAAAGTGAAATAGGGAGAAATTAAAGTGCTTCGTATTTTTATAAAAGCCAATGAATTGTACACAATTCATGTGGGCAGAAACGTTAAACTGAAAAATTGTGGTGGTTCCGATGTTGGTGGAAATATTATACCATCTAGTTCCATTTAATTTTGCTTTATAAGCTGTACATCGTGAAAAAACAATGAAAAGTGAGTCACATTTACCAGCATTTTAAGCATCTGAAAGCAGTGAGTACTGTGCCATTTTTAGCTACTTTTTGTATGACTTTCACTCAGTATGGAAATAGCTACAGTAATCATGCCACACTCCCACAAAATGTATGCCGTGTCTATTGAAAGAATGAAAACATTATGCCACCATCACATATGAAACATAACATAGTGTAAAAATCATTCACAAGTACTCTTTGGTCGCAAACGTTCTTTAAAAGGAACTTCATCCTTTGTGTATTGATAAACAAAATGTGCAGTTACTCATAAATTTTCCTATTAGGTGTATGGCTGACATTCATATGCTTCTAAGAAAATTCCTAATGCCTTGGAACACTATCACATTCGTCCATATTTCAAACAATCGGAAGTTTTTTAATGGGAAAAGTGTGACTGAAGCTGAGAAGGTTCAAAGAAACTTTAGGCGTTTTGCTAGTTATGTGTTTAAAGATGCAGTGGGTACCTGGAGCTTAAAGGTGACCGACATCTCAGTATTTGGATCTAGCAAGTGGATCTATCCTCTAGGTGATCAGCTAATGTTCTGGTAATTTGAAATGTAAAGCGCAAAACAGTTTGAAGTTTTCCCTTAGATGCTGCCACTAAATTAGGTAATAGTTAATAGCATTTAGCTCTCTGTATAAGATTCAAAGAATTAAGGAACACCGGGGGGGGGGGGGGGTACTGATTTAGTTATTGCACTTCTATACAGCTGCCAATAGGCCTACTAGAGTTTTAAGTGGTTGGATGAAAATATTAAACCCCAAGGTAACAACCTATAGAGAAGTATTTCTCTCCAATTGAAATAGTACAGTATATGCAAGAGAAACAGAATAAATATATTTACCTTCTTACATGAGATGAAAATTTCATTTGACTGGTTCCTACTGAAAGGACGATTGGTATTTTATATCTTTTCTGCAGGTGTACTCATTAGCAACAGAGCTTCCACTTGTTTTTGGCTTTTGGTCATGAAGAAATTGGCCTTCCTGATTTTCCTCGGGAAGCTATGGCAAACCTAAAACTGCATGGCCAACGTGGAGTTTGAAGCTGGGTCTCCTGAATCTGAAAGCACAGTAGCTACTGCAATAACCATGCTCAGTGGTTCCTCACTGGATACAATGAGATGAAAGCTAAATTATAACGCCATCTGTTAGTGGGTGCTTCCAATGCATTAACTTTTTGTTCACAAATAAGCAGTTACTATCTATTGTCTTTTGACAAAATTGTAGGCTTGTACTAGTTGAATTGTTGACTACCAAGCATTCCCATACAGTAGCTCAGTCTGACAAAAGCACTTGATGTCACCAGACTACAAGAGCTGCAGTTAATCACAAACTTATAAAAGGTTTAGGTGCCAGTTGATCATTAGATTTGTAGTGAAAAGACATCGCCTCTCACTCTAACAGCATGTTCTGAGTGAGTGTGTGTGAGAGAGAGTGCTTTTCTGAAACACTTCTCGAAGGATCATCATTTCTCTTATGTTACAATTTTAAATTTTTGACTGCTTACTTCACCCATAGAAGTCCATTCTAAAGAAAAATATTTGAAATTGACTAGTCACCCTACTGGAGTACACTTTTTCTTCAGGTTGACTGTTACAAACGAGATAGCAGCCAGTCACTTCTTACAGGGCTATTTATTTGATGAACTACCGCTATTACTGGTTTTGAACATACAGTTTTATCTTCAGATGGCTAGTTCACATTAAGATACATTTTACATTACCTTTCACTTTTTGTTTTCCCAAATAAAATCTAATGTAAGATGTATCTTTTTGTGAACTAGCCGTCTGAAGGTGAACTCGTAATGTTCGAAACTGGTAGTGGTGCTATTTAAATAAATAAATAGCATTGGTTACTGTTATCTTGCATGTAAGAGTGGAGAGTCATTCCATGTCAAAACATGGATTTGTAACCCTCTGTCTCAGATTTTCACAAAACTTTGCACATTTGTTTATTCTTATAACATAGGAACTTCTGCAAAATCTTTTTGGTCTCAGACTACAACTTTATTTTACATAGAAATTTAAATGTAGTGATATTCTGATACTGGGCTCTGCAAGAATGGCAATGCAGAATGGTACCTATCTAAATAAATGCCCTTAATTTGGGTGTTTATGAAGCTTTTGATCTGGAATTTTTTTCATAAGTTAAGAGAAGCACATACTTAACAGACATGTAGCAGTTAAGTTACAAAGAAAATTTAAAAAAATATTAATTTTTCCATTTCAGAAAAACTCCAAGGATGTGGACAAAAAGCTTATATCACATTTCTCCAACCTGCTGGTAACCTGATTTTAGCCTTAAATAACCTCCTAGATTGTATGCTTTCTAATAAAATAAAAATTTTAATTTGTCTTCTGTTAATTGACACACACGTGGAAATCAAAATACTTTCTGCTGTGTTGGAAAAGGGAAGTACATCCACTCATTGTCTCACTGCCTCAGATGCAAGGGTATCAAATTAACATACTTAAGTATAACTCGTTCTAGGCAGGCAAGTTAACTTAAAGTGTAAAAATTTATTTACTTTCATTTTACTAATTCAGTAATTATTTAAAGACTATAATATATATGACTTGAGTGTTCAGCCAATCACCTCCTCACAGTGATAGTGTTCTTACACAGCAGTAGCTTGTTTGAAACCCTTATAGGCACGAAATCAATGCAGCAATCACTAAAATTCATTGTTAAGAATAACTGGCATGCAACAATTACTCTATTTGGCCTCGGCTCGTCTGTGTCTTTCTGCGAAACAGGTTATTCTGTTACCGGTGTGGCCCTATCATTCTATTTGTATACAGTATGTTTTAAGTGAAAAAGTGTTCAGTCAGTTGTGATAGAAAAAAGGCGAATTCTCACACTGTTGGAAAATTAATAAAAACACCATGTCATTTGACCACCTATACCTTAGGTAAAACTCTACAGAAAACAGAAGAGCTGAGTAAAGACCATGATTTGATATTTCTGCAAACCAATATAAGCTTTCCACAAGATCAAGAAAGTACTACACTCCTGGAAATAGAAAAAAGAACACATTGACACCGGTGTGTCAGATGCACCATACTTGCTCCAGACACTGCGAGAGGGCTGTACAAGCAATGATCACACGCACGGCACAGCGGACACACCAGGAACCGCGGTGTTGGCCGTCGAATGGCGCTAGCTGCGCAGCATTTGTGCACCGCCGCCGTCAGTGTCAGCCAGTTTGCCGTGGCATACGGAGCTCCATCACAGTCTTTAACACTGGTAGCATGCTGCGACAGCGTGGACGTGAACCGTATGTGCAGTTGACGGACTTTGAGCGATGGCGTATAGTGGGCATGCGGGAGGCCGGGTGGACGTACCGCCGAATTGCTCAACACGTGGGGCGTGAGGTCTCCACAGTACATCGATGTTGTTGCTAGTGGTCGGCGGAAGGTGCACGTGCCCGTCGACCTGGGACCGGACCGCAGGGACGCACGGATGCATGCCAAGACCGTAGGATCCTACGCAGTGCCGTAGGGGACCGCACCGCCACTTCCCAGCAAATTAGGGACACTGTTGCTACTGGGGTATCGGTGAGGACCATTCGCAACCGTCTCCATGAAGCTGGGCTGCGGTCCCGCACACCGTTAGGCCGTCTTCCGCTCACGCACCAACATCGTGCAGCCCGCCTCCAGTGGTGTCGCGACAGGCGTGAATGGAGGGACGAATGGAGACGTGTCGTCTTCAGCGATTAGAGTCGCTTCTGCCTTGGTGCCAATGATGGTCGTATGCGTGTTTGGCGCCGTGCAGGTGAGCGCCACAATCAGGACTGCATACGACCGAGGCACACAGGGCCAACATCCGGCATCATGGTGTGGGGAGCGATCTCCTACACTGGCCGTACACCACTGGTGATCGTCGAGGGGACACTGAATAGTGCACGGTACATTCAAACTGTCATCGAACCCATCGTTCTACCATTCCTAGACCAGCAAGGGAACTTGCTGTTCCAACAGGACAATGCACGTCAGCATGTATCCCGTGCCACCCAACGTGCTCTAGAAGGTGTAAGTCAACTACCCTGGCCAGCAAGATCTCCGGATCTGTCCCCCATTGAGCATGTTTGGGACTGGATGAAGCGTCGTCTCACACGGTCTGCACGTCCAGCACGAACGTTGGTCCAACTGAGGCGCCAGGTGGAAATGGCATGGCAAGCCGTTCCACAGGACTACATCCAGCATCTCTACGATCGTCTCCATGGGAGAATAGCAGCCTGCATTGCTGCGAAAGGTGGATATACACTGTACTAGTGCCGACATTGTGCATGCTCTGTTGCCTGTGTCTAATGTGCCTGTGGTTCTGTCAGTGTGATCATGTGATGTATCTGACCCCAGGAATGTGTCAATAAAGTTTCCCCTTCCTGGGACAATGAATTCACGGTGTTCTTATTTCAATTTCCAGGAGTGTATTATATGTGGACATCACAGATACATTTACTTAAAAGTTTCTGAAAGTCATAAAAGAACTTGTGATCCTTTCAAAAAACACAAACAGTTAAATATTTGAGGTTAGTTTGCTTGTCTAAAACATTAAGTGCTAAATGAATCTATATGAAACCAAGCCAAAAACTGTGTGTAACATGTTGTAAGATTTGTGAACAGAAAACTGACATCAGTAATAGAAATGAAAGTGATGCAGATGACCCAGAGGTGACATTTCATGAATCAGTACTAAAAAGTCTTCTAATCTAAAACATTAGAAGAGTAACTTCTTCTGAAAAGCCTTCATTCAATGAAAATGCCTCACAATTAACGTGCACTCATCGGCAACAAAATTCTTTTGTACAAGCAGTGTATGACAGGTGGTCAGAAATGTATGTGATGAAGAAGGAAATGTTGAACTACTTTTTCTCCACCCACCTGGTACAGCAGTGTCATTTTTTTGGCCTGTGAAGAAAGACTTGTTTTGTGCCTTTGAAAAACATTTTATGTACTGTTGGTGTATCTAAATCAACATCATGCAAAAATGTGTTACTTTCATGAAAAGATATAAAGTTAACAGAATATAATTTGTCACAGTGGAAAAAAACCATAGATGCTATTAAGAAGTTTGATAGATAGTTTCACGGATCTCCACTGCTGAACATGTACATTTTAAATTAACATTAGTGTGGCTAGAATAATTGTTGTTTAAAGATGCTAATTTGACACCCTAAATAAAGTTAATCTGTGTAATGAAAATGTTTCAGTTAAATTTATAACTTTTGACTCTATTTTCATGAGCCACCTTGGCTATAGGTTGTCATTTTACATAATCTGACTTGACCAATTATGTGACATGTGTTAAATGAACATCCAATATCTATTAAAACTCAGGGTGCTACTGCTTTTTTTTTTCTCAAAAAAAATATCATTTTCAATAAAAAATATCTTGAATCAGCTGTCAGAAAGTGTTTTACATATTTAAAATTCATTGTCTCGACAACAGCTTAAGTTGATTTTCTATATTCCCGTTAGTCAAGAATAGGTATTAATTTTTTCCAAATAAAGATACATCCTTTCTGTCACATCTTGGAAAATATGGCAGGGATGTGTTGAAAATAAGATATGTTATTTTTGTCTGAAATAATGCAACCCAAATGACTAACTTTAGTTGCAGCATTTAAATTTGTAAAAACATTCCATTTTTCCCCCATCCAATTACATGACATGGAGAAATTTTGCACCATTGCCATGCAGAGTAATACGTAGAAAAAGGTTTGTGAAAATCTGAAACAGTGCGTGTCAGGTGTGGATCAACTTTCTTAGAATTTTTTTTTCCTTCGCAATACAAAGTATTGTGATTTTGCATTTATTATCTTATATTTAAGATCAATAATAAGTTCCCACCATGTTGGAGAAATGTGACATAAGCATTTTTTCAAGGTGTCTGTAGTTTTTCCAGAAATTAGAAAGTGACATTAAAACTGTCTGTATTGTTTTTTTGTAACTTTAGTGCTTAAATAATTGCAAGCTGGTTAAGTATGTGCATCTCTTAACTTATGAAAAAGAATCCAAATTGAAAGCTTCATAAACACCTGAGTTATGGGCATTTATGTAGATAAGTGCCACTTTGCATTGATGTTCTTGCAGAGCCCAGTTATCAGAATATCTCTACATTTAAAATCCAATATAAATAAATTTTTAGTCTGAGGACAAAAAGATTTTGCATAGGGGGTGTTATAAATATAAGCAAATATGCAAAGTGTCATGAAAATCTGAGATGATGGGTGACATGACCTGCATTATTTGACATTTAATGACCCTGAATTTGTATTTTGTACACAGCTCTAAGCTCAGAATGTCAGTTTTCAACAAAATAACACTTTTCGTAATTCATCTCATCCTTCACATTTTTCCACAATTTGTACATCTGCAAAATATTACCTTACATAAGAATGTAATAATTTATGCCATCAGTATCGCAAAGTATTTAGATATGAAACAGAAAAAGAATCAAAATTTTGTTTTATTGGACAAACAATATGATTACAGTCTTCATTAAAAACATGGTATACATCCATAACATATATACTGATATTTCAGATGTTACCCTGCTCATCTGCACAATTTCTTATTATGTGAGACATGTCACTTTATTTACAAAAACAAATACATTTGTAGTTTTTTAAGAGTTCATTTACACATAAATCCTATGTGTATAGTAATAAGTACAAAAAATTCTTATGTATTCAACAGTTACAAGATTATCAAATTATAAATATTAAGTACCACTTAGCTACATAAACCAAATCCATGTAAGCTTATAGAATCTATTTATTCCCATTGACTTCACTAGAGAAATCAAGTGACACCATGACCACACGAAGTTTTACTTCACAGACAAGACAATTTGCAATGTGAAGAAAATTTGATACAGATTCAGATTAATGAGCACAAACATAACCTAGGGATGTGAACCTTTTTCCTTCTGAGTCTGAATCCCAATGCCAATGCAGTACAGAACAGTGACTCAAAGCAATGTAAGATAATTTTCTAGATGATATATACAAAACATGACTTTCCTATGTTTTGCCTGACACTCAATGCAAAGATGTCGTGTCTAGTGAGTGGATTTTTCTTTCCCTCGACCCTCCTTTTAAGATGATTGTATGAGTGCCAATCTATGAAGTTCTACAAATTTCCAAGAGATGGAACAATCATCATCCACAGTTAATGGGTTGGTTGCCAGTTTCTTAGAGTTCAAGGTAAAAACTATTAAGGATTCATTTCACTTTTGGAAAAAGCTATTTACATTATTTCACTTGGGCGCACTTGACACTTCTGTCTTAGGAAACAGGTTATCTAATTGTAGCAAATGGGAGTGCATTACTTCTTCTGGTGACATGTTACATCATCTGTTATGGAATCATTAAAACTTAACAGGGCACAAATTTTGGCAATATCCTTGCATGGCCTTTTGTTGGTTCATATCTAATTCTTGTCTGCGGGGAATATATTAATTTTTATGTTGATGCGTACTACTAGCCAGCTGCACCTTGAAGGATAATTAAACAATATCAAGTGGGGTGGTGTGTGTGTGTGTGTGTGTGTGTGTGTGTGTGTGTGTGAGTGTGTGTGTGTGTGTGTGTGTGTGAGTGTGTGTGTTTTCCACAAGACTAAATGGTTGAGGAACTGCTTTTGGAAGTAGTCTCTCTCTCTCTCTCTCTCTCTCTCTCTCTCTCTCTATATATATATATATATATATATATATATATATATATATATATATATATAATATATTATATATTATATATATATAACACACACACACACAAATGGTGTTTAGAAATAAGGGGGGGAGGGAGGGAGAGAGAGAGAAAAATTACTGGATTTATGGTCTTAGCAGTAGTTTTCTCTCTAGCCTCATCCCAGACTGCCAGAAAAATCCTACCATTAAAACATACATCCAAGCTGAGCCTGCACAGAAAGACACAAAAATGTGATGGTGTCATATGTTTTAGAAATTGACTTTTGTAAGGAATCAGTGCAAATAGTAAGTTTGAGTATTTTGGAAACTGTTGTGGAACATAAATGAGAGCCAAGCCCTCACATGTTGCTACAAAAAGAGACAAGAGAGCCCTGTAAACATTACTAATTTTTACATAAACCCTACATAAAATGTAGTTAGAATTGTCAGTCATTTTTCAGTAATGGGAAATGAACATGGCACATGCGCAAATGCACCTGTTTCGTGTTACAATAACATACACACATGTGCATCTGTTTTACATTAAAAGAGTTGTTGTTTAGCTTCTGATTGAACATATGTAAAAAAACAACACTTTTTAACGTTAAACAGGTGTACACTTGGGTCGCTAACTGTAATATGAAGTAGGCACTTCTGCACAGGTGCCATGACGTTTTCATTACCCATTACTGGAAAAGTACCATACTGAATTTCAAACACTACATACAAAGTCTTAGCTATAGTATTATGGAAACTCTCATGTCAACAGTCTTGACAGTTTTTACTCCAGTATATTTACATGTAGCTTTCTGTAAAATTTGATCAGACCTGCTTTTTAAGAACCATTCAGAGTTTTACTTCTCTTGTATCAACCTTCGGTAATGACCATTGGTACCACCACATTATGTATTTCTCCAATAACTCTGACAATGTTTGTAATAAAGTGTAATAATAATAATAATTGTTGTTGTTATAAGAAATAAAGAACAGCTTTTTGGCACTTCCAGTCTTGCCTCATGCAACCAATACCCTTTAACAAAAAAAGTATCAGTAGCACACAGTTGGGTATCTACTTATAACTATTGATGGCAAAATGTATTGATGAGGGTATGGCAAGTTGTGTAACCATGACTTTCATTTTGGTTGGGAAGTTCTTCCAGTTTTAAATTTGCTGTACTACCACACATTTTAATGTAAAACTGAAAGACCTACCATTGTAAGTGATTGCTGTAGACACTTAACTCACCATACTCTGATCAATCCATTTCATTTTGGCTATCAACTAGCAAATCAATTTTTTCAGTTGTTGAGTTGTTTTACATTTTTATTTTGCCAAATGAACTGAAATTAAATACATGAACCTGGTGTTAGAAAAGACTAAGCTCATTCGCATACTAATTGCAGACGAGCTCAAATTTTACACAATGCTATTAAATCTTTATGAACATCCAGAAAAGCATATTAAGGCAAATACGTGTTTCACAAATTCTGTCTCCACTTAAATGAGTGTTCGTACATTTTTCAAGATGATGTCGCTGCTAAAGGAAGACCATTTTCTGTAGGGTTTGACAATCTTCCAATATGTTCCACATTTTTAAGTGCCTCTAACACTTTTATCATGTCATTGTGACAACTGTATGTAAGATTTATAATATTCTGACATCTCTCTCTTGCCTCTCGAAACAGAGATGAAGAAGAAGCTGATGGTTCTGGAATGTTAAGCTTTTCATTCATTGCATCATTACTGCTGGACTCCTCTAATTCGTGTATTGCAGAATCAGTCTGTGAAATACAGCTGCCACTTGCACCATACCCATATGTCCTATCCAACCAAATTAATTGGCTATTTCTGTACTTTTCATTTAATTTGTCAAAACTCAATTGAGGATAGAAAATAAAGATGGCACAAAAATGTTTACACATATATTTGTACTTTTGGTAATCTTCACATGTACAACTTGGTTCCGCAAAGTTTACAGTATACCGAAGATCTTTTGAAGTGTCACTTTTCACGGAAAAAACACCCTCACTTATTACTGACACTGACTTTTTACTGAAGCTTTCTTCTGCAGAAGAATATCATTTCCACACGTGTGTTATAAATTCCTGTGTCTTTCCATGCAAAAATGCAGGTAGAACTTCACTGTTCTTTCTAATAACAGAACTCATTTGGCAATATTTTTTCATGAGGCCAGAAATGAAACTATTTACTAATATCTTAACAACAACTGTTAATGTTTTGTCTGTGTCATAGTTCAGAAAAGACTTTTTAACCTTCTTGTTCATTGTTTCAGCACCATTGGTGGTTCTAATATTGGCAAATATGCCAATATTCTCTAAAGCTCTCTCCCCCCCCCCCCGCCTTTTCAGCAATTGAGAGCCATTGATTTTTAAAATAAGTGCCTTGGGGTTCCTCCGAAAAACTTCATGAGTCTAACATTTCAACATTGAGTTTGAACTGTTCCTCAGATGAAGACGCTGAAACATAGCCCCACAGCTCCAGAACAGTCTCCTTATCAGTTCCTACAGTTAGATTCCCTCCCTTTTTAACCCATCGCCCCCAAGCCTGTTCCCTGTGAAATGAACAAAGTACACTTTTGAAAATTGAAATGTCTCATTAATTGCTGCTATCTCGGACTCTGAGAAATCAGTAACCCAGTAGGTTGGGTTGAAATCTGTATTCCACCTCTTGAAAACATGTAGCACTTCATCAGCTGACCTTGTATCTTCTACCTGAAAAAAGAAAAAACCTACCACTAAACAGCATCTGTTTGCCTTTACTGTAACAAAAAATAAAGGAATGTCACATTTTGTTGTTTTGTAGGTGGCATCAAGCAAACATACATCTCCATATTTTTTAAACATTTCCTTCTGCCATGCACTCTTGTACCAAAACCGCAATGGCTGTATTTCTCCAACATCTGAAAAACACCTGAAAAAAAATATTATAACCTCCATATTCTTTCTGCCACTCATAAATCTGCATTTGCAAAGCATCTTGGTCAAACCCACTTTTCTTCAATTTCTTAAGGGCCCTGTACGCATGACTATATATTGTGAGATGTGTGGGGGAAAACTTTAGTGTTCATATTATCTGGCTTGTGTGGTCCAGTGAAGGTTATGTTCACAAATCTTTCAAGGTGTAACTTTATTATTCTCACAGATGTAGTTCCATCTTCAACAACTTTTGCTGTTTCCGCAGCAAGCAAGGGATGTATGTCTCCACTTGCTTTTATGCTTTCTGTGGTGTGGGCATGGTGGTGACGCCCTCACATAAAAGTGAAGAACAGTTTCAGGTTTATTGGCTGCCTCCAAAGCCTGTTTTAAACTATGGACAACCTTTAACACAAAAATAATTATAAATAACAAGAGACAAAGTATTAAGTACGAAGAGTTTGTGAAGCAATAGACTATTTATAGAACAAGTGACATAAAAACATCCAATTACAGAACAGAATCCACAAACTTACTTTTTTTCTAATTTCACGATCATTTACTGATTGAACAGAATAGCCTGGATACACTTTAACACATTTAATTGAAAAAGTGGCAGGGCATCACTCTTTTTCGTATCCATAATCAACAATCTCTTTTTTGCTGGGTTAACACGGTCAGCCTGAAAGTATAAAGAATATTAAATATAACTTCAAATG
Organism: Schistocerca piceifrons; assembly: GCF_021461385.2. Lineage (NCBI taxonomy): Eukaryota > Metazoa > Arthropoda > Insecta > Orthoptera > Acrididae > Schistocerca > Schistocerca piceifrons. The sequence goes on from NC_060148.1 coordinate 49,544,447, forward strand.
CTACATCCAGAAGAGTCACATATAGGGTTTTCTCTAGGCCAAAACAATTTGAATTTTACAAGAAACCTAACAGTGAACCCTGGATTAAAAGGTACATAAAACTATATGAACAAAGAACTCTAAGTCACTACCCATATTTAAATCTTAGACTTAAGTACTGTTGCCTAACACTTTTAACCTCAATGTACACACCAAATATAATCCCCCCTCCCCCAATGCATTGAAGTGGTAATATTAAAATTACAAAATTGTAGAAAATATGAAACATATAACATAAACTGTAATAACAAAAGAAAAGAACACCGAAATAATGACATCACACCCAATAGTACTACAGGATGCCAGAAAAAAATAATGATGATAACATGACAAGACAGGAATATGAATCATTAGTGTAGAGGCTCATGCTTTAAATGTTATGACATGTACATGACCACTTCATAATTACTCATGTCGTCGTTTTCTGGAGTACTGTACAGATGGTACAACCAATATTTAAGTTATGAAGTAGGGATACAAAAAAGAGTAGTGCTCTGTGTAAAACTGCTGCGCGTTCCATGCAAGCATATCTTTTGTACAGTGATCAAGGTTTAAAATGACAGTACCTCCATCAGTCAAAATCTGCAGTTTACTTTCAAAGTGCAACAACCTGTAAGCCTTAAGGGCTCACTTTCAGGATCTGTGCTTTGTAACACTTCATTTCATATAATCACCATCATAAGCACTGCATCACATGTTTTGCGTTGTACTTCACAAAACGTTTTGACAATTTAAGCAAAAAAAATTAGTAAGGTTTTTGCTATACCTATCAAGTTTTGGGAAGTGCAGTGCCTTTTGCTTAAAAGTTGGTGAAAATTTACCATAAAAATATTTGGCACCTCATATGGACTACACTGATGAAGGTATAACAAGAAATGTGAAGATGTGTAATGCCCGTGATCCACTGTAGTTTCAAAATGTAATGTAAAATCTTTGTAATTACTGCATAATCAAATAATTCCTGCGGAACACCTTTCATACACAAAGATGAAATTAAATCCGACCAACACGAAAATCTTAAAAATCTAAGGTGAATGCCAAATTTGTGTCCTGCACACAGGAAAAGGCTGTAATAAGCTTCCACAAGTAGACCAAAAATATTATTGTCATCAGGAGAGTTCTAAACTATGTTAAAGAGCTACTAAATATTATTGATCTAACTTGTGGTTAACGATAACATTTAGTTCTGTTCAAAAGAACAGTGCCAAACTACCTGAAGAAACAACTGTTTTAAGCCAACATATGCTGAAAATGTTTTCCATAAGTGACTGTGCTTTTCATGTACCCGAAAGTACACATTGGAGGGATCTCTTACTGAAAACCCAGTAAAGAAATATGTTACAGCCGATTATCAGGCACATGGGTAACAGATGTGTAGTTGTGCTGTAGCCATATATATTTATGCAACCATAAGCATCATATTTTTGGATGAAGTTGTGAAGTGTTGAGTATGTCGTGAAGAAATGAGGCTTACTAAAGTTCCAACATCTCGGACCAGGGATGGCTGTATGTGGAGATCTCGTAAGGATAACAGGTCAGGGGAAGTGTTCAGTTCCAATATTGTTGGTTTGTTGAGGTAGTGATGGTTGTGGACGTGGTTGTAGTTTTGGGTTTTATGATTTTGTATCGGTAGTTTCTGTTGGCCTATATAGGTCAAGGGAAGTGTTCGATTCCAATGTGTGATTGTGGCTGTTCCGGTATCGGGAGTTGCTGTTGAGCTATATAGGTCAAGGGAAGTGTCTGATTCCAGAGGATATTAAGTTTAGTGGAATTTGGGGAGTTTTGTGTTGCCGTTTTTTTTTCGTCGTTTTGCGTGGTTTGGTATGGTAGTGTGTGTCTAAATTTGTTTATATTTACTTTGTCCCCCAGCCAAAAACCCCAATTTCCCATGCTTGTCCCGTTAGTTTCATTAGATTTTTTGTGGATCATTTGTGCGTTGGTTTTTGAAAGTATTTTCGTGTTTGTGGACATGTTTACGTACTGACGTATTAGACGCCATATTGGAGTCTTAGTGTATGGTCGTTTCCGCCATATTTGTGACGTCATGGGTCAAATCAGACGGGTGGGATCGGACGCTTCTGTATTTTTTCACACACACACACACACACACACACACACACACACATATATATATATATATATATATATATATATATATATATATATATATATATATATATATATATATAAAGATTGCAAGAGTTCCATCATACATGGTGGCCAACAAACTGAACTGGTATGGTGGAATGTAACAAAAAATCAAGAAAGTTTGCATTATACAGAGATGTGGAATAGGAACTGGGCTATTTCAGCCAGTTTCTGCCTGCACAATGTGGGGTGAAGTGAAAGGATTTTGAACTGAAGAAGTAAATGAGAAAGAAACGAAAGTATAACAACCCCTTCCCACTCATCACCCGGGAAGGACGCTATCTGCGAAGGAACTGATACGCTCTCTGTTGGCTAAATGGCCAGACTGCAGAGAACAAACACTTTAGGCTGCTTCTTTCACCTCCTGAAAAATAATATCCATATTTTAACATATGGGACCTGATAAAACTTCTGACATCACTCTCTCTGCACACTACCACTGTTTACTACTAAGCAAGTTAGTATGACAGCTCTCAACACCAATAGTCTTGATGATATGACACTGCCTCTGCTCATTATGGGCTTCCTTCTTAAATGCCAACAAAGACAATCGCATGCAATTATTATGAATCAACCCAGTTCACTAAGAGCAACTAGAAGTCCATTAGAAATTGAAGCCTTCCAGTTATACTCTGCAAGGAACTTTAGCATAATTGTTAATTTTGAAGAAGCATTTCTCATAAACTATTGGAATTTTGAGTTCTTTTCCTGTGCTTCCAGAAAAATAATTATGAATTAAACATGGGCCCGCCTTTTAGTATACACAATTATTGTTTTAATAACCAAACATTTATCACAACAGTTGTGGCACCTTCAGTGGTTTATTTCTTTTATTTTCTTTTTATCTACTTTCTGTGTGCCCTGCATCCCCCAACCAAAATGGTGGTGGTGATTGGTATGTGGGGCACTCAAATGCGCGATTATCAAGCGCCCATACAAATTCCGAACGTTGCTCAGCCAAGTCTCGCCACTTTCATGATGAAATGATGAGGACAACACAAACACCCAGTCTTCTCGAAGCAGGTGAACCAAAATGATCCAAATGTCTAAATTAATAGACTTGTCTTTAGACCCATGGCTCATTTTGGTTTGTCAGTCACAGGAGACACACACAAAATAAATAAAATAAACTGCTCACGACGCCACAACTATGGTGATACATATTTGGGTATTAAAGCAAAACAATAATTGTATACTTTCAAAAAGATGGACCTATTTTAATGGCAACTTGGACATTATGAGGACCCAAAAAATGTAAATTTTGTTTTTCATTGGCTAAAGGCCTATGATTATAAAATATATAATTTATGTGTAGTTCCTCATCTTTTTCGTGTTCAAATGCCTTTCTAATCCAGATGCTGTTTGTATTAGTTCAGTTGCTAGACAAGATGTGCAATACACTCACTACCTTTGTGACGGTGACTCTGAAGGTTTTAAGTGTTGAGATTGCTAAACCATATAGTGAAACTGAAAAACTTGAATTTATAGGACATATACAGAAGAGAATGGGAGCAAGACTTCAGAAACTCTGCAAGGACTTGACAGGAAAAGAACTCACGGATAGTGGAGGGATTGGTAGACAAGGCAGACTCATGAAATCAGAAATACGGAATGAGGATGTTCACGAGAAACAGCAAAAATTTCGGTGAGGTGAGAAAAGCAATTTGAGCAAGTCTGTTTCACAGAAGATCCACAGTAATGCCTCTGCCCAAAAGAAAACACTTCATTGTGTTAATATACTAACTGTGAAGCACATGGACAAAAACTTACACATGCACATCATGCAAGAAACTACTATGGGAGAACTAAAGCCAACATAGGGAGATCTTTCAAATTTTAAACTCTTTGAAAAATGTTTGCATGGCAAAACACAGAATCCAAATGAAAGATTCAATTGTTTCATTTGGGAATGCTTGCTAAAGACTATTTTTGTTGGCAATCAGCTCTTCAGATAGGCCTGAGGGACACTGAAATATGTTGGAACGATTTAGTAATGAGCAGATTAACAACAACAAGCAGACTAGGCATCAGAAATAGGGACAACATGAAAAGTGGGCTGCTACGAGTAGACAGGCAATGTGCTGCTGAAGCAGAAAAAGCTGCTGAAAGCCTGAGACAGGAGTCCACAACAAAAAAGAAAATTGAGAATGCTATATGGGATGAAAAGGAACTCAGAATCAACAAAACTATAGAGCTGGAATGTTTTGAAGTGTTATCATTAGGAAGAAAATGGTAAATCTGCAGTTTCGATTTTGCACAAACAATGTTTCTGCTTAATTAAGCATCATCATCTCATCTATTATTACAATTATAAAAGCTAAATTTTGCATGAACAATAATATAGTACTTGGCTACACAGTGATTCATATTAATCAACAGTGTATTAAATATTTTATCCTGGAGAATGTCACATTTTCTTAAAGAGGGGAAAAGCTGACTTCTAAAAATACCTTTTTAAAGATAAACAAAACAAAATGTTGCAAGACGTTACTAATTAAAAGAATACATATATTTTGACCTTTATTTTGGATACTATGGAAGTACAGAGTACCTAAAAATAAAAATTGCATGTAATTCAGTACATAAGATGAAAATCCTTTTCATTCCACAGTTTCTAAATTTAGTTGCATAGGGGTCACATTAAACTAATTGGTTGAGTAAATTCTGGTTTCAATATCAATTTTTGGGGTTGTTCTATTTCAAAATAATAGCAAAAAATACCGAACATGATGTCCATGTCCCCTGACTCATTAGTATTTATAGAAAATGAAAAAAGCGTAATTGTAGCCAAGTAATGTAGCTTTCAAGCATTAATCCACACGTGGGTTACCTGGAATAGAAACAGAAGTTTTCTAAGAAAGTTAGCAGAAAATGCGACAACATTTATTTCAGTTACAAAATATGAAATACGTTGAGACACTCATTTACTTACTGGTAGTGGCTTCTTGCAATTTTTGGCGATGATGGCTGCTCCTTACCGAGTATGAATACCCTATGCACTTAAGACTATTCAATAGTCTTTTGATCTCTTCCTCCGAATCAAAGTAACCACAGTATTTGTCGTCGTTACTGATAGCGAACTCTTTCAGATTATCTTTAAGGATCTGTTCGAAAGCTTTCTCATCTCCGTTAGAGCCCATGTTCAGAATGACATTCACGCGAGCAACACCGGACAAGAGGACAATGAACCACACAAACAAAAAGCAATGCAGATCAAAGAGGTACACAACAGTCGATGTATACAACATACACAGAACAGTTGATTCGACAACTCGTGAAACATGATGACGCATGCCTACATCACTATGACGTAGGGCTCTCCTCACTTAGTGTGAAATGAATGCTACCTGTTCCTAGGTGGCACGGAAGTGGCTCGCGGGGCCCGAGGAATCGTGACGTCATATTGATTCGTTTTTCCGCATTTGCTACTGCTGGTATTGGTTCAAAGAAAAATTCATGCTGCAAACGTCTCAGTGGTAGTTAGCCTACATTAGTAAGCTGCAGTTCATGCATTAAAAATATTTAGACACATTGTTCTCAATGCGTAATATGTGTTATGCTATAAATCACTCTGCCTTTCGACAAATAATTTGTAATCAGTTAGCTTCAATCAATCACGTAAGACTCTAATATGTAACTTTGACTTCACTGCGGATTATTATGTCACCACAATCCAGATTATTCGCATTCAGAACTGCTTTCTACATTTAATTCTGTTAACGGAAGCTTCATTCAAACAATCTGAATTCATTTCACAGTCCAAAACAACAGCTGAAGGCACGTCTGTATAAATGCTGTGGCCAACGTGTGACATCACTTACGTCAACAGAGTTGTTTACGGGTCTAGTCAACAGGCAGCGCTGTCACGCTTTCAGCCTTTCTGATGACATCATGAAGCGATTCCTCGGGGCCTGCGAGACGCACGTATGTTAGGCTTCCCTTACAGACTGCCACGGTGGTCAAAGTCAATAAGTGTGGATGAAAGTACCTACCACGGAGATCATTCTAATCTTCTAGGAATCAGAGCTACCCATCACCTGGAAAATGAAAGATGTTGGTTGATTAATCTGTGGGAGGGGACCAAACAGTGATGTTATCGGTCCCATTGGATTACAGAAGGTTGAGGAAGGAAGTCGACTGTGCCGTTTCAAAGGAACCGTTCTGGCATTTGCCTGAAGTGATGTAGGGAAGTCACTGAAAACCTAATCAGATGCTGGACGCAGATTTTAACCATTGTCCTCCGGAATGCGATTTCATTGTGCTAACGCCTGTGCCACCTGTGTCAGTCATGAAAGTCGTATGGCCATACAAAATGTTTTTAGTCATTTTTTTTAATAGTCGCAAATATGGTTTTGAAATCTATAAATAATTGTACAGTATTTATGGATACTATGGCCACACAAATAAAAAAACATTACTCACCCAATTGGAAATATAACAAAGCTTTAACTAAAACAATATTGCGAAAAACATATACTAGTAGTGTACTTACTAAATTTTAAAAATATATTACTAACGAAAACAGAGGCTTTTATCTCCTTGGAAGTGTAATGTGGAATGTGTGATATGTCAGCTTAATACTGTATTAGGAACCATCTACCAGATTTTAAGGAAATTCAAGGAAAGCAATGCGTTATACAATTTTATCATTCAAATAATCCCTCATCTCTAACATTGGGGCATATCAACGTGAACAAACGTGCATGTCTGAGAGTTTTCTGAAGTTAATAGTGCTGTATGTAAAATAGTTCATAGTAAATCATCATTCATGATTCAAGCGCCGTTCAAATGCGCAACTAATATGATGCCCAAGATGATGGCATACTGCAGCGACACCACAGTTGCATGTGTAAACACGCAGTTTTCAGTTACGCCACACAAGTTATTTATCTCGCGACAAAAAGTTTTACTTCATTTGACTTTGTGACTCCACTTACCATTCCCACCACTGAACAGCGTCATTTGGCTATGTCCTGAATTTCAAAACACCGTCACTGTAATTAGGTTTCTGTCTCGTAAATTTGTCTTGTGTGTGTTCCGGAGTACCGAAAACGTTTAAGGGGAGTATGTACGTCCTATGCCCACAGTGTTAAATTTGCAATATTGATGACCCATTATCTCAGAACCTGTGACAGATAGAGATCTGAAATTTTTGGGCTGTATAGTATCACACCTTTTCTGATTACTGAACCAGAATCAAAATGTACAGAGAAATAATTAGCTAGTTATGATTTTTTTAAATGTTGTTCAATATTTTCTTTTTAAAGTCCACTTTTTCTTCCGTAAGTAAAAAACCGTTAGAGGTAGTGATGTTTTGCGAGGTTCAGTAGCTGCAGTATACTAAGTGGTAACATAGTGTACAATTAGAGATAAGTATCTGTAATATTTCCTGAGATAAAGGGTCACATAATTTTAAAAATGTCGTTTCCGGCAAATCAAGTTCAAACATTTTATTTGATATTAACTTACACATGGAGGCATGCCAGCTTCTAGAAACAGCCAGGCCCATAATCAGCATTATCTGGATATTGCTCTTGACTATCCTGCAAACCTAGAAGCTTCCTTATTTTCCTGCCTCTTGCTTCTTTAGTCATTTCCTCTGCTGCACGCTGGGCTTTCATGACCGTAAGATGATCCATTCGCAGAAAGGCTTGCAGTGTGTTGGCACCTGAAGCGATACCAAGTTCCTCTAGTACCCCAATTCTTCCCTTTATACCATCATTAAACGTTATCACAGTATCACAACACATCCAAGCGTAGAATATTCCTTCCTACAAAGACATTTTTGGTATGTGGGTCCAAATTACATTTTTGAAAGACTCATTCAGTTTTTGTGTTCGACCATGGAGACATCTGGAAAGAAGGGCAGGATGAGCTAATTCTCTATATATTGGTTTAATAGCTTCCATCACTTCAGATAGTTTGCTATTTTTGTGCCTAAATTGTTCCTTGCTACCCGCTGCCTGGGTTTTGCGGTACTTGCCCCATGAATCAGCATCAGGTGGACAAAGGCCATGTATAGGTGTATTGTCAGTGGAAGATTTGTGGAAGAATGTAGCCCACACTCCTCGTTTCATCCCTTGTAGGTCATGTGTATTGTTTCTTATTGCCATTCCATAATAATGCTGAAGTTCATCTATGTTTTTGTCTGTAAGTCTTCCTTTATCATTTAGAGTGTTTCCATCTGATAACTTCTCTTTTCCTTTTGTCTGCTTCAATTTTCGGAGATGTGTTCCCATCCGTTTTTGAACGTGGCCCACACATTCAATCTTAAAAATCAGCTTATTACCATAAGGTTGGCTTTCCACTACTGATTTGTAAGCTTTTGAATCACCATCCCCTAAGTACTCAGTGTAACACACACCTCTCTCCTGTTGTGAATGTCTGAACATAGAAACAAATGCAGTAGCCTCCATACCCCCACTAGTTCCCTCATAATTCTTAGCACAATTTGTTTTATGGCTTTCACTTGTTTCATCAACTGATTTACTCTGACGACAGTATTTAGTTAGCACTTCAGTGTCCAAAACTTTACCTGTGTCAACACTAGTGACAGTTGCAACTGTATTTTTTTTTTTTTATGTGTGACCTCTCTTCTGCCATGTGCCATCAACTGCCACAGATAAGTCTGTTGTGTTATTTAATTCTACTGCTTCTTTAGCAACAGCTTTCATGGAAGCAACAGCAACGGATTTGACACATCCACCAATTACTTCTGTGTACTTACTCGATCTGGTTGGTGGGTTTGGCAAGTTCAGCGTTGCACATAATACTTCAGCTGCAGTCAATCCTTTCCCAATGCACCTTATTCCACACAGGAATCTATCATTGCTCTCAAACAAGTCATTCTTACACTTTTCAGAAGTCCAAAGTGATGTCGAGAGCCTGCAAACTTCGCACTGAATATCAAGTTTGTTAGCCAGTCCAGTCCTTACAGATGAGTCCTCATAGATGCTAATTTGCCCACCACAAACCTTACATGACACAGCATCTGGTAAAACTTGTCCTAACACACTCAAATCTAAAAGAACATAACCTAAACTATTTTGATCTTTGCCAATAAATAAATCCTCATGGTCTCCAAGTTTCCTCTTAGAAGCACTAGTAGGTGTGAAAAATCTATGTCAACATCAACACTGGATTCAGATTTTATGATATGCTGATTGCTATGGAAACGTCGCTTCTTAAAACAACCCTTTCTTTCCGTCATCTTGAAAAGAGGTATAAAAGCGTATAATAACACACCAAACCACTATGTTTTCATGTTCAAAACTTATGGAAATACGACAACCACAAAGTAAATAAACAAAATGCATGTGCTATACCGCTATTTCTGTTTACACAGTGCAGCCAACCTCTTAACACGAACATTAACATGATTTCAAGGAATAAATAGCTGAAAACCACAGCCTTCTAGATTGAATAGTTCAAGAGACAGAGATACTTAGGCCCGTCCACTCACAACGATCTATCTGCGAAAACGTCTGCGCACAACACATCTGCGCAGACACATCGTTGCGTGTGGACAGAAGATTTGCACCAACCTCAGGGGTGTGAAAACCTGGAAGTTGGAGGTTTGAGCGAAACATCTCAAATCTGTGGGTTCAAACCACATCTGCACAGACAAGTTGGAGCGTGTGGACAGGAGATCGCCGCAAATCTGGCGCGAAACAGCTGTTTGCTCAGTCTAGTGTCAGGGCATTAAAATGGCTGATAGTCGTCAGTGTTCTCGAGAGCTTGTAAGTGAATTCATTGAAATATACAGAAACCACCCATGTTTTTGGAAGATTAAAAGTAAAGAATATAGTGACCGAGACAAAAAAGACAGCAGCATACAATGCTCTAATTGAAAAATTGCGGGCAGTTGACGCCTTGGCAAACAGAGAAACGGTAATAAGAAAAATTATTTCTTTGCGAACTGGCGAAATTAATTGCGGATGGATGTCGAAACTTATAATTATCTCTTAAAGCTTATAACCCCTCATATTATGAGAAAAATACTTGTATGAGAAGGGAAATTTCTCGTCATGAACGGCTGGCGCTAACATTAAGATTCCTAGCAACAGGAAGGAGCTACAAGGATTTGGAATTTTCATCTGAAATATCGAAACAAGCATTGAGTGAAATAAGACCCAATACATGTGAAGCTATTTACGCTTTCCTGAAGGATGAGTTCATGAAGGCAAGTCAAGTAAATTAAGTCTGTCAACGAACTGTTTACCGAAAAGAGTTATCCAAAGTTCAGAAATCTAGAAGATCTGGTGTAGGAGTAATTAAGTATACCAGCCAACGTTATGGTATTTTGATCTGCTTGGCTTTCTTAGTGATCAAGAAACGCCAAGATCAAGCAGGAATACAATTGAAGATGAAATTGGAGTGTCAATGTGCGAGGAAATGGAACACGAGGTAATGTAAAACAAAACAGGTTCAACATGCAACTCTCGCAGTAAATTTACGTGCGAAAACTGCTTTCGCTTTAGCAGCCACCTTCTACACCATTTTGATCGCTTTCTCTGTTTCCTGCGGTTGGTCTGAATGTTTTTTGCAACACAAATTGCGAACACAGACCACAACAGAACTTCCTCCATTTATATATTTCAAAATAACTGAATTAAATTTTGACGTTTACGGGGAGTGTAGTCCCTTGCCACTGATATTTCTTTTCTACACCGACAGATGGCGGGCGAGTAGTAGATTGGGATTTGTGTCGTGTGAACACACCACATTTGCAGCGATCTTTTGCATGTACAGACATCTGCGCCGATTTCTGCGCAGACAGATCGTTGCGTGTGGACCGGGCTTTAGGCAAGTCAACGCAGAACGACCAGATAATTTTACACACACACTATTAACTTTGAAATGATAAAAACTACACTTCCAATTGGAATTTTTCGACAAATAACGCATCAAATTATTCAAGAAAGATCAAATGTTAATAAGAGATAATAATCCGAAAATGTCACTTTTTGACTAATTATGCCATATGCACTCCCCTTATAAACGTGTCATTACCAACATCATTACAGAATCTTGAACTGTATGCAACGATGTTTTTCTTGAAGAACAAAAACCATCACTAAAAATATAGAAGTTCAGACATCAAGTTTGCTTAAAATTGTGGATGGTTCAGTCTGAAATTAATGGCGGTGAGATTTCGGGGGAAAATTTAAGTGTATATCATAACGATAGGCTAATGGGAAATGGAGGTGGCGTATTCATTGCAATTGACAAGGAACTCAAATCCACCATGATATCAATTGAAGCTTCACGTGCGGATGTTTCGCTGAATGAAAGTTTCGAAATCATACTGCAATCATTCGTGGAACTTTTGTAATCCAACAATCAAATGCGAAAGTTAGTTTTGTTAGTGACTGGTGTGGTGAGACACCCTGTGAAACATTACTAAATGCCTTCTCTGAAGACTACCAAGAACAGATAGTTAGGAACCTCGCTCATGATGAAATTATATATGATCTAGGGGCAACAAATGGACCTGACCTCTTTAAGGATGTCCACATCAATACTGGTATTAGTGACCATGATACAGTTGTGGCAAGAATGATTAACAGAGTACAAAGAATAACTGAAACAGTCATATATATATACATATATATATATATATATATATATATATATATATATATATATATATATATATATATATATATATATATATATATGTTCAGTAAACTAGATTAAAATTCAGTAGTGTCATATCTCAATGAAGAACTGAAAGTTTGAGCACAGGGCAGTGGCATGTAAAAGAAATATGGCTCAAGTTTAAAAGAATAGTTGACCATGCACTGGACAGATATGTATCCAGTACAACACTTCATAATAAGAGGGACCCTCCACGGTATACAGTCACTGTAAAGAAACTGCTAAAGAAACAGAGATTACTGCGTAATAGAGGTAAAACAAAGCATAGAATTGTAGATAGAGAATTACTGAATAAAACGCATTTGTCTGTCAAGAGATCAATGTGTGAGGCTTTCAATGACTGCCTTAGCAGAACATTGTCAAATGTTCTGTCAGCTGCCCACGTAGAGTATCGGTGATGTGACTCTGAAGTGGAGCTGTGAAGGAATGCACACAGCTGAACTGAGATCAGGCAGACCTCACGTACTGATGGGCAGGAATTGTCAAGCACTGTTGTCAAATGATATTGCACAAAACCCAAAACAATTCTGGTTGAATGTGAAGGTTGTTAGTGGCACAAAAGTTAGTATCCAGTCCCTAGCAAATGAAACAGGAACTGAAATGGAGGGTAGCAGAGCAAAATCTGAAATGCTTAACTCTGTTTTCAGATTTTCCATTACAAAGAGAAATCCAGGAGAACTGCCCCAATGTACTCCTCATAACACTGAAAAGATGATGGAAATAAGTACTAGTGTCAGTGGTGCTGATAAACAGCTGAAAACCTTACACCTTAATAAAGCTCCAGGGCCCAATGGAATCCCTGCCAGATTCTATACCGAATTTACAGCTGAGTTAGCCGCACTTCTAACTATAATCTGTCGCAGATGCCTCAAACAAAAAATGGTGCCTAGTAGTTGGAAGAAAGCACAGGTCACGCCCATCTATAAAAGGGCAGTAGACGTGATCCAGTCCAGTCCAGTATCCTTTACATTGATTTGTTGTAGAATATTGGAACATATTCTGAGCTCAAACATGATGAGGTATCTCGAACAGAATTACCTCCTCCATGCCAGCCGGCAAGGATTCCGAAAATATCATTCATGTGAAACCCAACTCATTCTTTTCTCACATTACATACTAAAATTATTGGATCAAGGCAGTCAGGTAGATGCAGTGTTCATCGATTTTCGAAAAGCATTTGACTCAGTACCACACCTGTGCCTGTTATCAAAAGTACGTCCATATGGGGTATTAATTGAATTTTGCGATGGGCTTGAGGAATTTTTTGTAGAGAGGATGCAGCATGTTATTTTGAATGGAGAGTCGTCATTACATGTAGTAATAACTTCAGATGTGCCCCAGGGAAGTGTGTTAGGATTTTTGCTGTTCATAGTGCATATTAAGGACCTTGCAGACAATATTAGCAGTAACTTCAGACTTTTTGCCGTGATGCAGTCATCCATAATGAAGTACTGTCTGAAAAAAGCTGTGTAAATACTCAGTCAGGTCGTGATTAGATTTCAAAGTGCTGTAATAACTGACAACTTGCTTTAAACTACAGAAACATAAAAATGTGCACTTCAAAACGAAAAAACGTAGTATCCTATAACTATAATACCAATAAGTCACAGTTAGAATCAGCCAGCCATATAATTTCCTGGGTGTAACACTTTATAGGGATAAGAGGTGGAATGATCACTCAGACTCAGTCGTGGGAAAAGCAGGGGGTAGACTCCAGTTTATTGGTAGAATACTGGGGAAGTGCAATCAGTCTACAAAGGAAATTGCTTACAAATCAGTCATGTGATTGGTTCTAGCATATTTCTCAAGTGTGTTGGGCCCATACCAGATAGTACTAACAGGGGATATTGAAAGTATACAGAAAAGGGTCCCCCCCATGAACCATGGACCTTGCCATTGGCGGGCAGGCTTGCGTGCCTCAATGATAAAGATAGCTGTACCATAGGTGCAACCACAATGGAGGGGTATCTGTTGAGAAGCCAGACAAACGTGTAGTTCCTGGAGAGGGGCAGCAGCCTTTTCAGTAATTGCAGGGGCAGCAGTCTGGATGATTGACTGATCTGGCCTTGTAACACTAACCAAAATGGCCTTGCTGTTGTGGTACTGCGAATGGCAGAAAGCAAGAGGAAACTACAGCCGTAATTCTTCCCGAGGGAATGCAACTTTACTGTATGATTAAATCATGATGGTGTCCTCTTGGTTAAAATATTTCGGAGGTAAAATAGTCCCCCATTCGGATCTCCGGACGGGGACTACTCAAGAGGATGTCGATATCAGAAGAAACAAAACTGGCGTTCTACGGATCAGAGCCTGGAATGCCAGATCCCTAAATTGGGCAGGTAGGTTAGAAAATTTAAAAAGGAAAATGGATAGGTTAAAGTTAGATATAGTGGGAATAAGTGAAGTTCGGTGGCAGGAGGAACAAAACTTTTGGTCAGGTGAATACAGGGTTATAAATACAAAATCAAATAGGGGTAATGCAGGAGTAGGTTTAATAACGAATAAAAAAATAGGAGTGCGGGTAAGCTACTACAAACAGCATAGCGAACGCATTATTGTTGCCAAGATAGACACGAAGCCCATGCCTACTACAGTAGCACAAGTTTATATGTCAACTAGCTCTGCAGATGATGAAGAAATTGATGAAATGTATGATGAGATAAAAGAAATTATTCAGGTAGTGAAGGAAGACGAAAATTTAATAGTTATGGGTGACTGGAATTCGACAGTAGGAAAAGGAAGAGAAGGAAACATTGTAGGTGAATATGGACTGGGGCTACGAAATGAAAGAGGCAGCCGCCTGGTAGAATTTTGCACAGAGCATAACTTAATCATAGCTAACACTTGGTTCAAGAATCATGAAAGAAGGTTGTATACATGGAAGAACCCTGGAGATACGAAAAGGAATCAGATAGATTATATAACGGTAAGACAGAGATTTAGGAACCAGGTTTTAAATTGTAAGACATTTCCAGGGGCGGATGTGGACTCTGACCACAATCTATTGATTTTGAACTGTAGATTAAAACTGAAGAAACTGCAAAATGGTGGGAATTTAAGGAGATGGGACCTGGATAAACTGAAAAACCAGAGGTTGTACAGAGTTTCAGGGAGAGCATAAGGGAGCAACTGACTGGAATGGGGGCAAGAAATACAGTAGAATAAGAATGGGTAGCTTTGAGGGATGTAATAGTGAAGGCAGCAGAGGATCAAATAGGTAAAAAGACGAGGGCTAGTAGAAATCCTTGGGTAACAGAAGAAATATTGAATTTAATTGATGAAAGGAGAAAATATAAAAATGCCGTAACTGAAGCAGGCAAAAAGGAATACAAACGTCTCAAAAATGATATCGACAGGAAGTGCAAAATGGCTAAGCAGGGATGGCTAGAGGACAAATATAAGGATGTAGAGCCCTATCTCACTAGGGGTAAGATAGATACTGCCTACAGGAAAATTAAAGAGACCTTTGGAGAAAGGAGAACCACTTGCATGAATATCAAGAGCTCAGATGGAAACCCAGTTCTAACCAAAGAAGGGAAAGCAGAAAGGTGGAAGGAGTATATAGAGGGTCTATACAAGGGTGATGTACTTGAGGACAATCTTATGGAAATGAAAGAGGATGTAGATGAAGATGAAATGGGAGATATGATACTGCGTGAAGAGTTTGACAGAGCACTGAAAGACCTGAGTCGAAACAAGGCCCCCAGATTAGTCAACATTCCATTAGAACTACTGACAGCCTTGGGAGAGTCAGTCCTGACAAAACTCTACCATCCGGTAAGCAAGATGTATGAGACAGGCGAAATACCCTCAGACTTCAAGAAGAATATAATAATACCAATCCCAAAAAAAGCACGTATTGACAGATGTGAAAATTACCAAACTATCAGTCACAGCTGCAAAATACTAACGCGAATTCTTTACGAACAAATGGAAAAACTGGTAGAAGCCGACCTCAGGGAAGATCAGTTTGGATTCTGTAGAAATGTTGGAACATGTGAGGCAATACTGACCCTACGACTTATCTCAGAAGAAAAATTAGGTAAGGCAAACCTACATTTCTAGTATTTGTAGACTTAGAGAAAGCTTTTGACAATGTTGATTGGATTACTCTCTTTCAAATTCTGAAGGTGGCAGGGGTAAAATACAGGGAGCGAAAGGCTATTTACAATTTGTACAGAAACCAGATGGCAGTTATAAGAGTCGAGGGGTATGAAAGGGAAGCAGTGGTTGGGAAGGGAGTGAGACAGAGTTTTAGCCTATCCCTGATGTTATTCAATCTGTATATTGAGCAAGCAATAAAGGATACAGAAGAAAAGTTCGGAGTAGGTATTAAAATCCATGGCGAAGAAATAAAAACTTTGAGGTTCGCCGATGACATTGTAATTCTGTCAGAGACAGCAAAGGACTTGGAAGGGTAGTTGAATGGAATGGACAGTGTCTTGAAAGGAATGTATAAGATGAACATCAACAAAAGCAAAACGAGGATAATGGAATGTATTCGAATTAAGTCGGGTTATGCTGAGGGAATTAGATTAGGAAATGGGACACTTAAAGTAGTAAAGGAGTTTTGCTATTTGGGGAGCAAAATAACTGATGATGGCCGAAGTAGAGTGGATATAAAATGTAGACTGGCAATAGAAAGGAAAGCGTTTCTGAAGAAGAAAAATTTGTTAACATCGAATATAGATTTAAATGTCGGGAAGTTGTTTCTGAAAGAATTTGTATGGAGTGTAGCCATGTATGGAAGTGAAATGTGTATGATAAATAGTTTAGACAAGAAGAGAATAGAAGCTTTCGAAATGTGGTGCTACAGAAGAATGCTAAAGATTAGATGGGTAGATCACATAACTAATGAGGAGGGATTAAACAGAATTGGGGAGAAGAGGAGCTTGTGGCACAACTTGACTAGAAGAAGGGATTGGTTGGTAGGACATGTTCTGAGACATCGAGGGATTGCCAATTTAGTATTGGAGGGCAGCGTGGAGAGTAAAAATCGAGGGAGACCAAGATATGAATATACTAAGCAGATTCATAAGGTTGTAGGCGGCAGTAGGTACTGGGAGATGAAGAAGCTTGCACAGGATAGAATAGGATGGAGACCTGCATCAAACCAGTCTCAGGACTGAAGACCACAACAACAGAAAAGAGCAGCATGAATGGCCACAGGTTTGTTTGACCTTTGTGAGAGTTTCACAGAGATGCTGAAGAAGCTGAACTGCATAATTTGAAGATAGACATAAACTATCCTGAGAAGGGCTACTAACAAAGTCTCAAGAGCCGACTTTGAATGATGACTCTGGAATATATTACAACCCCTTATGCATCACTCACATAGGTACACTGAGGGCAAGATTAGAATAATTACATCACATGCACAGGCGTTCAAACGGTCATGCTTCCTATGTTCCATGGGAAGGGAATGGGAAGAAACATTAATAACTGGTATTTGGACATACCCTGTGCCATTGACTTCATGCTGGCTTACAGAGCATAGATGTAGATGTAGGTACATGGGAAATTGTCTACAGTTGTCTTTTATTTGTCCTAAAAGCTAAAATAAAAATTAATTGCTATCTATAAGTCAATGAACATTGAAGAGCGTCGTGTGTACAGATTTATCATGCACCTAAAACGATTGTTTTCCGAAAATGTGTGGCACCACATGAAAAAAATTATACTTTAGAAACCTGTTATTTTATTTTATGTGTGTTTACAAAAACTGCTCACAGAAATTGACATTGGCCAGGAGAGTGGTGTGCTCACCACATGCCCCTCCATATCCACATCTGACGATGCCTAAACATTGAGAATGACATGGCGGACAGTCAGTACTGTTGAACCTTCGAGGCTTGTTTTCATGGTGTTTGTTTGTTTGTTTTTTGTGTTAGAAAAACATTCTGTATTTTCTTTAAAATATGTTGTAAAAATTTGCGAAAGTTGCGTAAAAATACTGTTATTACTCTACTTAGCTGATGTGACAACAAGAAGATATGAAGTGTGGTATCATCCTGTACGTTGAGTACAAGGGGAGTACCAAGCAATTCTTACAACATGATCTGTGTGTTTTTAATTAAATTATTTCAATAGGAGCATATATTAACTTTCTACTTTCAAAGTTGTTCAAAGGTAAAGTTTTTCAGACTGCAGATATGTGCACAAATTGTTAATGTATGTGGTGGAAACGTATCATTTCTCTGCTATCTGACACATGGGTAGGATTTGGTTGTGTGTAAGCACGTGTCATTGAGTAACTAGTGGAAGGCGATTTGTGGTTTCACAGCAGCTCACCGAATTCTACAAATGTTGAAAATTAATGCAGTATTGGCAATGCATTCAGATCATAGTATTGGCGACATACTTTTGAGTGTCTATCCAGTGAATTTCAGAAAGGAAGTAAAGAAGGTTACTGATGGCAATGTACTTTCAACTTGACGCTAGCTTATAATACAGGAACATGTTCAGTTATGTTATAGTGTACTTGAACAAAACATAACTCCAAAACTTTTGCAGAGGAACATTAATGTTTTGACTTTTTTAACTGTCATTGGGTGCAAAATATGAGCTCTCAAATGAGTCTTCTGGTCATAGTAAACAGCATCCAACAGAACATACAGAACATGTTGGAATTTAAAAATTTCTAACTAGGGACATGATATAAATATTGAAGAGATGACAGGTAAATGCCACATCTCAAATATCGAAGTGTCATTTGTAGTTTCACTCGAGCTGATAATGCATTTTTAATATGAGTATCGGATTTTTAAGTAGTGTCCAACATGCAGCTCTACAACTATGCAACATTCGTTTGAGTTATTCGGAAGTGGTCAAGAAATAGAGATTTTATTATGTAAACTGCATTCAGCATCTCATATAAGAACCCTAAAACTGTGTTTTTGAGGACACTGTAGATGCACTGTAACGCTGACATGCCAGTATGTATCACCTGCAGTTTCAGGCCAACTGGGATTGCATCCAAAATTTGTGTTCCTGATCTTTGAATGGAGCTCGATACATGATTCAAGAAGTACTCTAAATTTGTTTTTGTAATTCAGAAATGGTTCATAAAACAATTTTTATGTTTGAATGGTAATTCTTTTAAAGGTGTATTTGTAATGTCCATTTTATTCCTGTCTGAAATCCGTTTTGGTATCCTTTGCGTTTTCTTTCATGTGTAATTAATTCTTCACTCAATTCAAATGCCATGCTCTGTACTACTACATAGTACCTGTCCGAATCATTTCAGTTGACACTGATGTCATATAGGAAACTGTGTAAGTATGCAGAAATTACAGCACCCAGATTACTGTGGCGTCACTCAAGTGAAGCCACTTTTAGCCATGTCATAAAAGATAAAGTCGTTTTAACTATTTGCCACCACTTTCCTTCACCCAAACTAATTAGTGTCAAAAGCAAATCGAGTAATTGCCATTATGGTTTCAGTGCTTCTGAAGCTAATATGCAGTATTGGTAGCTTTGATATTTATACTTGTGTATTAGGATAATATGCAGTTTCAGTGCTACGTCATATCCAAGATCTCTACAAAAAGTATCGGTTTTGATACTGTTTCTTGTGCTACAGTCGCAGGAAGTGGTGTGTCTGCCAGTACAACTGACACCCATAACGATTGATTTCTAAAAGTTATGTAGCAACTGTATAGTTGTAAATAAGTTATATTATAGCCTACTTAAAAGAAATATAAATTAATTTTATGTGCATTTAGAAAAATATCCTACGAATTCTTTGAAATGCAGAGAGATACTTGTGAAAGTTTGATCACAATAATAACGTTACCATACTTAAGACAAAACAAAAAAAAGAAAAAAAGATGAGGAGCATGATTTCATTATTGGTGAGTACCAAGCAAATTTGACAACATAATGCATGTTTTTATTCCGAACAGCATGTGCCCTGACTGTGACTGTGTGTGTTTTAACCCTTTGAGTGCTGCACTGGCACGTACGGCTGGCCATGTCAAGCCTGTCCTCGGGGCCCCCTAATCTGTGTACCTGTGCTGGCAGCCACTTCCGCGGACTACTCTGTGTGCCTGAGCTCTCCGCTCGGCCGTCTTCGCCCTGGCCTGAGTGTTTCTGGAACCACGGCGGTCGAGGATATCTGGATACTTATCCCATAGCTTTGAATCTGGAGATGAATTGCTCGACAGACCTAATGTGCACTGAAACTGCTTATGCTGCTAACATGTACCTCCTCATCAAAGGTTTTCTTTCATTTGAAATTAGTTCTTGAGAATCGTCATAAGGTCTCAGTATACATCTGTGTTTTATTTGGCATACTGATACTTAATAATCAGATTTTGTACACAACTTACGATGTAAACGCTGTAGAATCCGTAACGACCGAACGTTGACATTCTTCTGTACCTCGCAATAATTCGCCTGCAAACAACCTTCGAGGGAAGTGTCTGAATGCCGAGACTCACTTTTGAAGCTAATCACTATATTTTGAGAGCATTAACCCAATAAATTATCCCCAAGGTAACTTCAAAATCAAAAATTCAATTCTGAATTCTTTTTACAAATGGTTCAAATGGCTCTGAGCACTATGTGACTTAACTTCTGAGGTCATCAGTCGCCTAGAACTTAGAACTAATTCAACCTAACTAACCTAAGGACATCACACACATCCATGTCCGAGGCAGGATTCGAACCTGCGACTGTAGCGGTCGCTCGGTTCCAGATTGCAGCGCCTAGAACCGCACGGCCACTCCGGCTGGCAATTCTTTTTACGTGGGATGCAATTGTTATTGTAAAGTAGAAATAAACAATGATTTATATCTTTTGTTTAAGAATTAGATAAGGAAATTCTCAAGTTTATAAACTACCTAATTAAATGTCACCTTTATTTCCTAATGACTTAAGTGCTTCAGAAACAGGCGAGTGTGTGCAACTGACCAACGTGTGCTGAGACATCCTTTCCAAGTGCAGGCCTAGAATTTTTTTCACAAATCCAGTGTCCTGGAAAAACAGAACAGCACTCCGTTACTGAATATTACTAGAAAATTGTAGCTGGGGTTGCGATAAAATATATTAATTTAAGTGGCGACTAGTTTCGGGTGAAGCCCATTTTCAAACAACCATGTCAAAAAAGAATGTGACAAACACGTTATAGCTGTTAGTAAAACCATAGAATATCGATAGCTATCCATCTTCTATGGTTTTACTAACAGCTATAATGTGGTTGTCACAGGCTTTGTTTTACATGGTGGTTTGAAAATGGGAATTGCTTGAAACTAGTCGCTGCTTAAATAAATATATTTTACCACAACCCAGGCTACAATTTTGTAGTGATAACAATGCTAGAATTTTATGTTTAATTACTGATATTTGCACAAGTTTAAGGTTTAACTTCTATCTAGAAGCCGTGGAAGAACCTATAAATTTGTACAAGTTTTTTAATTTTGCACTTTCTTTATGAACATTTGAAGCATCCAGTCTGTGTTTGTCAGCACAGACTGGATGTCTTACATGTTCGTACATAAGGTGTTTGTCAGCAAAGTATTTCATCTAGAGAGGCTCTTCAAGCTCAGATAATTAGCTTTTTTTTTTTTCTTTTTTTTTTTTTTTTTTGCACTGTTGTATTTCCCATCCTTCTTTCTCATCTGGGCTTTGGACCGGCAACGGCGAAGTTAAAAAGCGTCGTCAGAGCGTCTTCCTTTCCTATCTCTTCTCCGTTCTGTAGCAAATTTTTCCACAAATTCTCGCACCAGACATACATCAAAATCTGCTAATGATATTTTGCTCCCTATCACCGAGCTGTGAAGAGTGTGAGCATTCAAAACACACAAAGGCCCACAACATGAAAAAAAAACTTTTTGTACCATTTAACAGATTTACGCACAGATGCAACAGAGCTTAATAGTATATGGGAGTGGTCTACTGCTCCCATATTTGCATTGTAATCAACAACACATTGCGGCTTCATTACTTTTTCGCCAGTCGTCCTGTTTGTCTTTCCCGTGTCACGCATATCTGTAGTGTAGCAGGTAGTCAGCATGAACACTTCTCTTTTGTCGCACCACTTGATGGCAAGCATTGCGTCAGTTGTCATAAACTCAACTTCTCCTCGTTTCAGTTTCTTTTATAGCTTCAGAAAGTTGCGCCTGTTCCTGTGTACGGTATCACATGCTGCTGTTCTCTGATTGTGACGCCAGAGGAACAAGGCTGGACTTGTATACCAATTGTCGATATATAGAGTATGTCCACATTCGAGGTATGGCTTCATTAGTGTTGCCACAATATCACCAGATTTCCCCAATTATGGACTTCAATTTCTCTTGTTGTACCTGTGTATACAATGAAATCCAAGATGTATCTAGTTTTGCAGTCGCACAACACGAATTTTTTGATTCCTAATCTACTTCGTTTCGAAGGAATGTATTGTTTAAAAGATAAGCGACCTTCGAACAATAATAGGCTTTCATTGACACAGAGTTTTCTGTATGGATTAAATGCACTGCGGAACGCCACACGAACTGTATCAATTATTTTCCTAATTTTAAACAAACTGTCATCTGTACGATTGGCCGAGTTGTCACTAAAATGCAACATTCTCAAAAGTAACATAAAATAGTCACGGGACTTAACTGCGTCAAAAATTGGATTGCTCAGAAGTATATCTCTGTACCAATATTCCTTTACTCTCAACTTTTGAACACGAGCCATGAGAAGCCATGTGTAGCATACAAGCCCAATCCATTCTTTTAAATTCGTTTCCCACATTTTTTTATGTCAGTCTCAGGAAGAGTTTAGTGCATTTCTCATCCTTCTGAATAATTGGAAACTGATTTTTCAATTTTATGCCATAATATTATGTTCTCTATGCTTCTAAATATGTTCAAGGCAGTTTCTCTGTATATGACCAATTACACTGTCAGCGACCATATTACTCCTATCTTTCACCTTTTCCAAATTAAGTGCCAATGGGAGCAGGAACGCGGTGATCTTTGACTTAACCCCATAAGAAGAAATCATATAAAGCTAAGACAGGTGACCGTGGGGGCTACTGGAGAAGAGGGTCACGATGGGAAGCATGTACATTTCGACGCTGAGGCAGTTCAGCATCGAGATAACCGTAAATGTCTGAAAGAAAGTAAGGTGGAGCATAGTCTTGTTGCAAAATGAGGACTTCACTTGCTTGCTGTACTTCTGGCATGAGCCACAGCTGCAGTGTGTGTAGGTACACGAAACCAGTCACAGTTTTCTCCAGGAAGAGAAGTAGTCTGTAAACTTTTGAAGAGGACATGGCACAAAAGACGTTAATGTTAGGTGAACCATGAATTTGTTCTATAATTTCGTGTGGATGGTCTATGCTCCAAACGCACAATATGATGATTCACCTTTCGAGATACACAAAACGTGACTTCGTTACTGAAAACCAACATTATCAAAAAATGTCTTCCACTAGTAGTCGCTTGAAGTCAGTCGTCGCTGGTATGGTTTTAAGCCCGTATTACATGACGTACCTAATATGGTAGTCCTAGGCCTATGCAGCAGTGCCCCAAGCGTACATGTTTGAAACTGCACATTGGTTAACGACACCTGATTACACGATGCAGACGGAATAGTCCTGGTGTAAGTCCAGGCATTCACACTAGATGGTAATTCTGAGCAAATCTTGAAGTGGGCTGTATGATTTCTTGTAAAGGTGTTCATTCAAATTAAAAACATCTGAGAACTTGAAGTTTCTATTTATTAAGTAATTGTTCTTATTTCTTGTTCTTATCATTTATTAAGTGTTATTTGTTCTCTCATGTAACTATCACGGAGTTCTCTTATTTCTGTTCTGAATTATGGGATCAACTGTTTGTTTTAAGCTATGAGATATGGCATCACAAGAATATGTTCATCTGAAATGCGCTGTTACAGCGTTGTGCACATAGATGATGCAGTTGTTTTTGGAGCTATTGGACAGGCAGTGTTCGTCACTCTTAGGATTAGGGCAGTATAATGACGAGCACAAGCTAGATGATGTTGGGTTCCAACCAGGCTGCGAAAAAGGGAGGAAGGTGATGGAATATTGAAACGTCCCCTTAGAAGAATTTATACAAGACTGTGCTTAACCTGACACACAATAATTTTAGCGCAACGCAATCTGACTATTAAAAATCCCTGCAAAAGAATGGCCCTGAGTAACATTAAACTATACCTTTCAGAAATCACTTACCTCACAAAAATCTTCGTTACTCGAACTACTGCAATACAGCGAGCGCCACTACTGCCAGCTAAATAAAAGATTCAAACTACGTAAGGCACTAACTACTGATAGAGATAGTTAGCAAATGAAAGATATTAATAGAGAACAAACAATGTATTTACCTTAATATTCATAATTGACATCCAGTCTTACAGATTATCAAAACTCTGCCATCTCTCTCCCTACATCCACCACTGCTAGCGGCTCACCTCCAACTGCGCAACGCTACGCGCTGTTCACATCCAGCTATAGCAGTTCATGACAACAACGGCAGACAACAATGCAAACTAGCCACATACTGCACACAGCACAGCCAGTGATTTTCATATAGAGCGCTACGTGGCATTACCTATATAAAAATCTAAACAGCCTACTTACATAGCCCCCATGCTCCCCACAAAAAATTTTACAAATGGTGTTGGGCACTGGCCAATACAGATTTGAAAAAATTTTTCATAATTACAATCACAAAGATATCAAATGCCTACACTGATTAATACAATGTTGGTCAAAAGCTAAAATTTTCTCACAGTCCATAAAGACAGTCCAGATTGTTCATCACAATAGTAATTACAGTTTTTTTTTCACAAAGTCTCATTAGTAAAAAAAATTGCACACAGAAGTAGTGGATTTCCATGCAGTCTTGAAGAAGTAGTGTTGTCCTTCCAACGGAAAGACAGTGCTGACTCTTGACATGCTGACAGGTAATGGGCCACAATGGAGCAAACCCACAGCAGAGGCATTCGACGTTCTGACGAATATTGGTAGGTAGGTCATCACAGAACAGACCCACTGTAGTCCTGGTAGAGATTACGGTATTGGTGGGCCACCAGAGGTGTAGACCCACTGCAGTCCTTGTAGAAACAATGGTATTGGTGAGTCAGCAAAGGTGTAGACCCACTGCAGTCCTTGTAGAGATGGCCAGCAGCCATCTGTTGTGCAGGTGCACAATCACCATCGAAGAGTCTTGCGGACAATATAGCAAGTCCATGAACCACCACTTGTGCACTCACAAAGTTTTTTGGAATTGTCCTTAGAACCAGCTATGCTGTTATCCAGTCCCTTGCTGAATTATTAACACACGTGCAAACACTATCAGTCCCTACTTCTCACATATTGTCCATATACTATGACCAACAGAAATGTGTGCAGTGAAATGAATGCTTACAAGTTACTTAATTTGATTAACTGGCGTCAATTACAATTATATAACATGAGAATACAATTACAAAGGTACAAAATACATCATTAAAAACATAACAATACAGATAACATTTGTAGTACAGGCTGTACAAAAGAATAGAAATAAACATATACATCAGTGTTACAGGAATTATGACATGAGTACAAAAATAAAAGATCAGAATCACTTTCGAAACATCAACTTCACACATGAGCATTAAAACAAAACAGAATAAATAAAGTCTAAGCATCTTTACAAAGAAAATAACAGAGTATTAGAAAAATTCTACAACATAGCTCTCATCAGCTAAACACATAAAGACAGGAAAAACACAAATACACAAGGGTACACAAACATATAGCGGAATAATAGAAGGAAAGGACAGGGTTTGTTTTACTGCAGTATTTTGCAAACAAAACTTTCTTTACTTCTCGGAGATCTCCCTTCATTCATCATTATTCCCAAAAAGTCCTATCTATACCTCCTTCCTGTATTCTATTCATATTTCTTTCAAAATAATTATGTCTGATTGTACAATACTCATTGGGGTCCAAATCTTTTTCATATAACTTCGCAATGCATTCTTTACCTATTCTCCATAGTCAGTTTCTTATATAGTCTACCCCCTCTTAAGCTAACTTAAATCTACTGAGCTCAGAGATATATATACCAAGGGATGAGGCAATGCAGCATCACATAACAAATTAACACAAACAGCAATGACAAAAAATGCAAATTGGCAAAGCTAGCAGCATAAATTAGCAAAAGTCAAATTCAATAACACTATGCCTGGCAAACAGCAGCAACTTATACCTAAACATTACATAGCGCAAGCAGAAAAATATTACACTAAAATGGCCATGTCTAATACCTATGTCACATCTTAACATTGCGTGATGCATCACAAAAACTTACGCTAGTAGATAAGTTACCAAATCGTAAAAAAATTATTTATGCAATTCCTGTGAAGGGAAATGTCATTTTGTGCTCCCTCATTTTTTTTGGATAGATCATAAATTTATTTACTGGATCTGTAGGCATAAAATATTTATATTAGTACATGTATTAAATTTTATTTTAACCAATGCTGCAGTGCAGCTAGAAACTTGATATTAAACAAAATGTGTAAATAAATACATAAAGCAAGCCATATGGCATTTTTCTTAACTAGCAAGACAATAGCTGTGAAATGTTTCTCATCGTTTCATTAGGCATTTCAGTAAATATCATAAATTACGAGCTCCACAGTATGCTTTCAGCAAGGAGATGTCAGTAGCGCGGACAATGGCCTTCCCTTTCTTTTTTTTCTACCTGTGCTTCTGACCAGGCACTCACACTAATGGCTTGTTCTCCAGGCGTCTGACACACCTGGGTGCCCACGACACATTATGTGCAGGTGGTCACTTAACTTTCTTACGGAAATATTTACGACAGCAGTTTCCGCTACAGTGACAGTCTCATATAAAAATTTCACAGGTCGAGAATTTACGTTGCAAATGTGTAGAAACAAAATCCTATCAATATAACATTGTCCAAAAAAATTTTCGCCGCCATTGTGATACATTCACGCATTTACACGCACATTTCATAACTCTTAAAGTACGATTCTCGGTTTCCAACATCCTTTTTCACAAGTCAAGAGTCCTTAACTTCTTTCATTATTCATATACATATAAACACGTAATGACATTCCTCATATATGGTAGCATCATCTTATTGACATAAACATACCTCAACAGCATAATACACATCGTCGTCGTAAAAATAACATCATAACACCTCAGTCAAATCTCAAAATCGTCGTAGCTTTCTGCAATAATTTCAAAACCTAAAGAAAATTCTCTGCTCATGTCAATAGTGTCATCTACCTCAAACGTACTGTAAAATCATGCTCCCTTACCAAATACATCATTCAAAGCTCTCATAGTATCACAATGGTACCAAAAAAATATGAACAGTTCACACAGTACAGACAAAATACAATTTCGTAAGTGTGAAGTTATCCAACTCTGTAATTGCGTAAACATGTGTCACTGACGTAATAAAAAAGTTTGTTTCTCTGTTAAATGATCAGATAGCTGTGTAATTTATGTGTTAGAGAAATATGGTACCGATGTGTTAAATTGTATAAGCAAATACCATATTAGCTAGGGCTCCTTGTGCTTGCCAAACACATGGTACACAAAGTAGACGTGTACCCCCCTGAGGTTTAATGTAATTATACCCTCAGGTGTTACAGATTACAGCAATGGAATGAAATTTATCACGGAAAACTTTCGTTGTAATTCAAAAATCTTTAAAAATAAATGTTTTAAGTACAAAATTAATCACTCAAATACGTGTCCTGTAGCGCTAAATGTGCGTCTTGCCATAAGCTAATCTCTGTGGAAGTGTCGTAGTTATCGTCCTCCAAAAGCTAAGTTCTGCAGAAGTCAATGTACTTACCTCATGATAAACAAAAGTGAAATGCTTTGCGTATAGATTTCTTAGTTATTACGCTTATTGTTGTGATGAAGAAATTACTGTGCTGTAACGTATTGTTGTACTACGGAAAAGGCTGTCTCATTGTAGCTACACCACAAAAGTTACTACTAAAACATGTTTTACTTTCCAGAAGAATTCAGAAAAACTGTGCAGATATAAAACAGAAACACCGCAAAAGCAACATTGTAAATTGTCACTCATTAGTAGCGTCGTGATAAAATCGTGTAGCTGTCACATAAACTAACCATTGTCTCATCTGATATCTCACAGAAAGTACTTTAAATCCGGAATGTATTTTCAAGCAAACCAAAATGTTGCATGAAAATTTCATTAGCAGTGCTGGTATATGTTCTAAGTATGTAAGCCGTATATTTGTTATGTAATCGTGCAACTAACAAGGAGGAATGTAAAAATAAGAACACTGTGTCGTCTGTTCGCAATAACAATGCATTCGCAATTACTTGTCTAAGTTACCTATGTTCTTGACTGGATAGTTAGTTAGCTTTAAAACATAGTTGCATGTTAACAGTTTCTCAGTGTGACAAATTGTACAAGTAGCGTGAAGTGAAAATTGCAAAGACTAAGTTAAAAAGCAGATTATCTGTCAATAAATGGTTTTACATGTGAAATGTGGTGTAGCCCTTTGCTCTTCCTAGTATGCAGAGTTTCAACTTCAACGCAATTATCATGCGGTATTCGTCCGTAAAGAATACCGGAGTTTTTCTCAAAGTTAGCGTCAATGTTATTTTTCTCTGAGCCAGCCGGCACACGCGGGTGCCTGCGGTGCGAGTCATTGTCTGCTACCTCTTTGTTGGCGCGCGCCGTTATTGGGATTTGGAGGCCTAACTTCCACAAATTCGCCTTGCTGAGAGGGCCCAGCTCTGTTAGAAACCCGCCAGTTCTGATGAAATTCACGTCTGTCATTTTGTCGGTAGTTTACATAGTTTCTTTCTTGTCTGTCACGTGGTGGAGAATTTCTCCCTGAGTCGTAACTGCGTGCTGGACCGTTGTGTCTAAAGTTATTCTGTCTCCCTTGATAATAATTATTTTGGTTCCCATATTGTCTGTTTCTCTGATTGTCTCTGTGATAGTCATTACCGCGGAAAGGTGATCTTTCCCTGTAACTATTACTCTGCCAGTGGTTGTCATACGGGTGGTGTCTATTTTGGTCACGATTTGTGTGATGAGAATAGCCTTGTCGCGTCCAGTTATCGTTTCTGTCGTCACGGAATTGTGACGGATGTGACCTGTAGTGATTGTTTTCCTGTTTTCGCATCCCGCGACTGTCTGTGTCAATTTCTAATTCTTGTAAGAGTCCCTGAAAAGTTTCAATGTCGTCTTTGCAACGTCATGCAAAAATAATATGCCGTAAATGTTCAGGTAATTTGATTAAGCAAATGCGGATGAGTTCTGAGGGGCTGTATGGGTTTGACAGGTACTGATTCTTGTGCAACATGTCTTCAAAATATTTGACAAGACTGGAAAATTCAGATTGTTCAAAGTGTTTCATCATCATGATGCTATGTTTTACGCGGTCTTGTGTGGCTTGAGACCAATATGCTGAGAGGAAGGCATGGTAAAATTCTCCTTCACTGTGGCAATCGTGAATGACCGATCGCATTCTTACAGCTGGTTCATTCTCTAAGTAGCCACACATAAATTCTAACCTGTGCTCCAATGACCAGTTGGGAGGGAAACAATGAGAGAATTGATGGAGCCACGCTTGTGGATGAATGTCGTTGCCAGAATTCTTAAATGTTTTGAATTTACGTGTAGTAATGAACAGCTTATAGTTAAAATCATCGTGTCGGCGAGTAGCATGTCGGTCATTGTCACGTCGTTTCGGCGGTTCCATCTCAAAATTCGGTGTACCTTGCCAATTTCTTTCATAATTACCGAAATGCCCTGTGCTATTATTTTGTGGCTTTTCCGTATTTCTAAGTTCCTCTTCCCGTGTTGGAGCGCGAGTATCCTCTGAAATATGTAATTCTTGTATTACCTGTGTCAGCTGATCTTGTACTTCCCGGATTTCTCTTTTGTACTGTGTATTGATTTGATTTTGATTTTGTTTGAATTTTCTAATTTGTTCATACTCTTCTGTGTCAGTGAAGGCTACGGGTCTTGTGTCATTCAGATCATCATCTACCTTTGTAGATAAGTTAGTGACCTGATCCGAAAGTTCGGCTACTTTCTCTGATAATGAACTAATTTCCCCCATGTGTCTTTCTACTGTGTCCTTTAAGTTTTCCTGAGTTTTTGCAAGTTGCGTAACCGAATCGGTAGATGCAACTGAGTCCATTTTAGCTTGCAAGGTCTCATGATTTTCATGAACAATAGTTTGCAGTTCTTTTATGGCTGCTTCATGATTCTGTAATGCATTTTCATGCCGCGAAAAAATAGGCTGAAAATGCTCACAAATTTGTGTTTTTACGTCATTACAGACTTTTTGACATTTCGATTCAATGTTATGTAACTCAGTAGTTAAATCTTCACGTGTTTGTTCAAGTGTGGTGTCTAACTTCCGAAGATTTTGTTCCATTGTGTCTAACTTCTGAAGCTTTTGCTGTGTTTGTCTCTGATTTTGTTCCATTGTGTCTAACTTCTGAAGCTTTTGCTGTGTTTGTCTCTGATTTTGTTCCATTGTGTCTAACTTTTGCAGCTTTTGCTGTGTTTGTCTCTGATTTTGTTCCATTTGTTGTATTAGTTGTAATAACAATGCATTAGTGTCTGGAATCTGTTCCTCTACTCTTTTTGGCAGTGAATTTGCACCAGCAACATTCACATTTTGACAAGCTGAAAATGTGTCTTGACTTATTTGAGAAAACGGTGAGGACGCAAAACCTGAATCTACAGTATTTGCAAAATTGTGTCCTATCATTTCGGATTCCTGAGGCGAGCTGTTGCCGACCGATCGATCGATAATGCTTCCCTGTTCACTACCTGTTTGACTGTCTATGCCATTGTTTGACGCCCGCTCCATTTCGCTATGCACAGTTACCAAATTACTACTTTGAATATTACTTAATTCATTACATGGTGGGGCCAACACACTGCTTTCGTCTTCACTGTCATTTCTCATTTTACTTTGGAGCCGAGTGTTACGTTTTTCACACGCCATTATTGTCACAATATTTCACACGATAACACAGAAAAGCACAATTTGAATAGCAAAAATAAGAGAACACATTAACATAGCACTGAAAATAATATCTAGTTAATTACAAGCGCAGCTGCGAAATACTTGGTGCAAATCTACATGCATGCCACAACTGTTTTACAGTACAACAATGAAAGACTGCAACTACAAAGGAGATTCTCTCTACAATTACGCGCTAGCAATAAACAAAAGCTACACTAAATACACAAACTACAAGAAAAAATCAGAAGATTCCAGTGAGGTATCCTAGGCTAAGGGTCGACATATGAAACGTCCCCTTAGAAGAATTTATACAAGACTGTGCTTAACCTGACACACAATAATTTTAGCGCAACGCAATCTGACTATTAAAAATCCCTGCAAAAGAATGGCCCTGAGTAACATTAAACTATACCTTTCAGAAATCACTTACCTCACAAAAATCTTCGTTACTCGAACTACTGCAATACAGAGAGCGCCACTACTGCCAGCTAAATAAAAGATTCAAACTACAGGCACTAACTACTGATAGAGATAGTTAGCAAATGAAAGATATTAATAGAGAACAAACAATGTATTTACCTTAATATTCATAATTGACATCCAGTCTTACAGATTATCAAAACTCTGCCATCTCTCTCCCTACATCCACCACTGCTAGCGGCTCACCTCCAACTGCGCAACGCTACGCGCTGTTCACATCCAGCTATAGCAGTTCATGACAACAACGGCAGACAACAATGCAAACTAGCCACATACTGCACACAGCACAGCCAGTGATTTTCATATAGAGCGCTACGTGGCATTACCTATATAAAAATCTAAACAGCCTACTTACAATATATTCCCTATTAGTGAAGGAATTGTTGCAGATCTGCAAGAATTCTGGAACTTCGTGAGAATGGGGGCGGCTTATTTCGACAAGCTGCTGTCGATGATACAGAAAGTAATTCACTCAAGTGATACAGTTATGTTAGAGACACTTTCATCTAGTCAGAAGTAAGACCCAAGCCATTTGTTTACTCATTTTGTGATCGAGCACTCTCGCCTGCTATTGCCAGTTTCTTCTTCCTGGCATGTTGGAATATAGAAAATGATAAAATCAAATCAAACGTGACCTTTCGTCAATTACAGCACTAAATATAGAAATCGAAAGTACAGATACAATGTTATAGACGTAATTACTCAGAACTAAACGTTTGCCGACGTACTTTATTATGATACAGTTGGTTGTGATGACCATACAGACGCCTTTCCTCACCAAATGCATGAGATAGGCCGCTTAATGCTTGTTTATTCCTTTCAATTTGTAGGATACGAAACAATAAGTATAAAGAATGAATTCTGGTAACAGTTTGTGTAAAAAAATAAGTTTGTTGGCAAAAATATCGCTTTTGTTTAATTATTACATTTATGAAAATTTTATCACTGAAGAATGTGGAAAATTTACACTATGGAAACCTGAAGTTTAAGTGCGTTTAAAATAAGTTGCGACTGTCGACACTTCAGTATGGAGCGAGTGGAGGGAAGTGCAG
Organism: Schistocerca piceifrons; assembly: GCF_021461385.2. Classification (NCBI taxonomy): domain Eukaryota; kingdom Metazoa; phylum Arthropoda; class Insecta; order Orthoptera; family Acrididae; genus Schistocerca; species Schistocerca piceifrons. The sequence goes on from NC_060148.1 coordinate 49,576,846, forward strand.
TTTGCCAGTGTGTGCTGGGTGGGTGAGCAGGTGACCACAGTGTAATGCCAGTACAGACCTACTCGGCGCATAACCAGTCAGGCTCGTTTAACTGCATGAACAGCAAGCCGGCCAATCTGCGATCTTTCTGAAACGATTTTAAAGAAACTATTCGGTAGTAAATGCTCATTCTCGCGCATCTTATAAATTAATTCACCAGCTTCATGATGAACCTCTTATCATTTCGTTAATGGTCATATTTATTTTGATATTTCGATAGTAGGTAAACAATTTAAGAAATTCTTACTTTGTAGTGCAAAATAGGTGCCGCTATGAATCTGTGTTTGGTTCATGTTAGATTGCATGCTGCTGCGTATTAAATGTAGATAATATATTCACTCACTCTTTAAACTGGAAACGATATAGCACCCTGTTTCCAATCTCGAGAAAATAGAATGTATGTAAAGCGCCAGTGAAATAACTAGAACGAAATATTCGAAATTTCCTTGTATCTCATAAATGCTTTGAGATATCGAATCAACATTTTGGCAAATGATAGCACGAGAATGTTTTGGCATTTTTTTTCTTTCAAATAGTCTTTGTACGTTACTGACGGTACAGTCAGCCTTCTGCCGTTGAGCAGTGTGTCAGCAGTGCGCAAGTAGCAACATTACTGTATTTGATAGGCAGTCTTGTATTTTAATAAACAATTAAATTTTGTGTCGAATTGTTTGTGTTCTCTGTAGATTAGATCAGACATTCTTGCACAACAATAGTTAGCATGGATAGGGACTGCGGCTGCTGTGCTTGGATGCGGGATCAGTTGGCATCCCTTTGCTCCCAGCTTCAGGCAGTGTTGGCTTCAGTCACACATCTAGAGGCTGTTGCCAATGGGCATCACTGTGGATGTAAGGACGGGGGTTTGTCAGGGACGGTCAGCTCGTCCCACACACACCCGATTGGATTACGGCTGTGGCTGCCTGGGATAATGCCCACATTGAGGCTGACCCCTCACCCATGGTAGAGTGGGAGGTCGTCTCGAGGTGTGGCAGGGGGCGAAAGACATTCCGGAGGGCTGAACAGAGGGCCTCTCCAGTTTGTCTGACGAACTGGTTTCAGGCTCTGTCTCCAGCTGATACTGATCTTCAGCCGGACATGGCTGCTTGTCCTGTTCCAGAGGTTGCCCCTCAGTCTGCAAGATCCAGGCGGTCGCAGAGGGTGGGCTTACTGGTAGTTGGGAGCTCCAACGTCAGGCCCGTAATGGGGCCCTTTAGGGATATGTCTGCTAGGGAGGGGAAGAAAACCAATGGTTACTCCTTGTGCATACCGGGTGGAGTCATTCCAGATGTGGAAAGGGTCCTTCCGGATTCCATGAAGGGTACAGGGTGCACCCATCTGCAGGTGGTTGCTCATGTCGGCACCAATGATGTGTGTCGCTATGTATCGGAGGAAATCCTCTCTGGCTTCTGGCGGTTATCTGATTTGGTGAAGACTGCCAGTCTCGCTAGCAGGATGAAAGCAGAGCTCACCATTTGCAGCATTGTCGACAGGACTGACTGTGGACCTTTGGTACACAGCCAAGTGCAGGGTCTGAATCAGAGGCTGAGACGGTTCTATGACTGTGTGGGCTGCAGATTCCTCGACTTGCGCCATAGGATGGTGGGGCTTCGGGTTTCGCTGGATAGGTCAGGAGTCCGCTACACACAGCAGGTGGCTACACGGGTTGCAGGGGTTGTGTGGCGTGGACTGGGCGGTTTTTTAGGTTAGATGGTCTTGGGCAAGTACAGAAAGGGTAACAGCCTGAAAGGGTGTAATTGTAAACTGTCGAAGCTGCGTTGGTAAAGTACCGGAACTTCAAACGCTGATAGAAAGCACCGAAGCTGAAATCGTTATAGGTGCAGAAAGCTGGCTGAAGCCAGAGATAAATTCTGCCGAAATTTTTACAAAGGGACAGACGGTGTTTAGAAAGGATGGATTGCATGCAACCGGTGGTGGCGTGTTTGTCGCTGTTAGTAGAAGTTTATCCTGTAGAGAAATAGAAGTGGATAGTTCCTGTGAATTATTATGGCTGGAGGTTATACTTAACAACCGAGCTAGGTTAATAATTGACTCCTATTACCGCCCTCCCGACTCAGCAGCATTAGTGGCAGAATGACTGAGAGAAAATCTGGAATATATTTCACATAAATTTCCTCAGCATGTTATAGTCTTAGGTGGAGATTTAAATTTACCAGATATAGACTGGGACACTCAGATGTTTAGAATGGGTGCTAGGGACAGAGCATCGAGTGACATTATACTGAGTGCACTATCCGAAAATTACCTCGAGCAATTAAACAGAGAACTGACTCGTGGAGATAACATCTTGGAGCTACTGATGAGCCAGCCGTACTAGCCGAGCGGTTCTAGGCACTACAGTCTGGAACCGCGTGACCGCTACAGTCGCAGGTTCGAATCCTGCATCGGGCATGGTTGTGTGTGATGTCCTTAAGTTAGTTAGGTTTAATAGTTCTAAGTTCTAGGGGACTGATGACCTCAGAAGTTAAGTCACATAGTGCTCAGAGCCACTTTTTTACCCTACTGATAACAAACAGACCAGAATTTTTCGACTCTGTAAGCGCAGAACAGGGAATCAGTGATCATAAGGCCGTTGCAGCATCCCTGAATATGGAAGTAAATAGGAATATAAGAAAATGAAGGAAGATTTATCTGTTTAGCAAGAGTAGTAGAAGGCAGATTTCAGACTACCTAACAGATTAAAACGAAAATTTCTGTTCCGAGACTGACAATATTGAGTGCTCATGGAAAAAGTTCAAGACAATCGTAAAATGCGTTTTAGACAGGTATGTGCCGAGTAAAACTGTGAGGGACGGGAAAAACCGACTGTCGTTCAACAACAAAGTTAGGAAACTACTGCGAAAGCAAAGAGGGCTTCACTGCAAATTTCAACGCAGCCAAAACCTCTTGGTTAAACAGAAGCCAAACTATGTCAAAGTAGCGTAAGGAGGGCTAGTGAATTCGAAAGTAAAATTCTATGTACCGACTTAACAGAAAATCCTAGGAAGTTCTGGTCTTACGTTAAATCAGTAAGTGGATCGAAACAACATATCCAGACACTCTGGGACGATAATGGCATTGAAACAGAGGATGACACGGGTAAAGCTGAAATACCAAACACCTTTTACCAAAGCTGTTTCACAGAGGAAGACCGCACTGCAGTTCCTTCTCTAAATCCTCGCACGAACGAAAGAATGGCTGACATCGAAATAAGTGTCCAAAGAATAGAAAAGCAACTGGAATCAGTCAACAGAGGAAAGTCCACTGGACCTGACGGGATACCAATTCGATTCCACACAGAGTATGGGAAAGAACTTGCCCCCTTTCTAACAGCCATGTACCGCAAGTCTCTAGAGGAACGGAAGGTTCCAAACGATTGAAAAAGAGCGCAGGTAGTTCTAGTTTTCAAGAAGGGTCGTTCAGCAGATGTGCAAAACTATAGGCCTATATCCCTGACATCGATTTGTTGTAGAATTTTAGAACAGGTTTTTTGCTCGTGTATTATGCCATTTCTGGAAACCAAGAATCTACTCTATAGGAATGAACATGGGTTCTGGAAACAGCGATCGTGTGAGACGCAACTCGCTTTATTTGTTCATGAGACCCAGAAAATATTAGATACAGGCTCCCAGGTAGATGCCATTTTCCTTGACTTCCGGAAGGCGTTCGATACAGTTCCGCACTGTCGCCTGATAAACAAGGTAAGAGCCTACGGAATATCAGACCAGCTGTGTGGCTGGATTGAAGAGTTTTTAGCAAACAGATCACAGCATGTTGTTCTCAATGGAGAGACGTCTACAGGCGTTAAAGTAACCTCTGGCGTGCCACAGGGGAGAGTTATGGGACCACTGCTTTTCACAAAATATATAAATGACATAGTTGATAGTGTCGGAAGTTCCATGCGACTTTTCGCAGATTATACTGTAGTATACAGAGAAGTTGCAGCATTAGAAAATTGCAACGAAATGCAGGAAGATCTGCAGCGAATAGGCACTTGGTGCAGGGAGCGGCAACTGCCCCTTAACATAGAAAATTGTAATCTATTGCGAATACATAGAAAGAAGGATTCTTTATTGTACGATTATATGATAGTGGAACAAACACTGGTAGCAGTTACTTCTGTAAAATATCTGGGAGTATGCGTACGGAACGATTTGAAGTGGAATGATCATATAAAAGTAATTGTCGGTAAGGCGGGTGCCATGTTTAGATTCATTGGGCGAGTCCTTAGAGAATGTAGTCCGTCAACAAAGGAGGTAGCTTACAAAACACTCGTTCGACCTATGCTTGAGTATTGCTCATTAGTGTGGGATCCATACCAGATCAGGTTGACAGAGGAGATAGAGAAGATCCAAAGAAGAGCGGCGCGTTTCGTCACAGGGTTATTTGGTAAGCGTGATAGCATTACAGAGATGTTTAGCAAACTCAAGTGGCAGACTCTGCAAGAGAGGCGCTCAGCATCGCGCTGTAGCTTGCTGTCCAGGTTTCGAGAGGGTGCGTTTCTGGATGAGGTATCGAATATATTGCTTCCCCCTACCTATACCACCCGAGGAGATCACGAATGTAAAATTAGAGAGATTCGAGCGCGCACGGAGGCTTTCCGGCAGTCGTTCTTCCCGCGAACCATACGCGACTGGAACAGGAAAGGGAGGTAATGACATTGGCACGTAAAGGCCCTCCGCCACATACCGATGGGTGGCTTGTGGATTATAAATGTAGATGTAGATGATTAATATGTGAAACTTCCATTTCTACCTCGATATTCAAGGGACTCCAGATTTTTTCAATTAAATATTGTAGTTCTTGAGAACCATGGATAACTTGTGAAATGAGAACTGCTGTAGGTTTTGTAATAGTATAAGGAAAAAAGTTACAAGTTTATTTCTATACTGTGATTCAGCTGTTTCACAAACTATTGACCTGACTTGCACTTAGTTGTTAATTTAATAATCTACTATTTCATTATTCTGCCGCAATTTCAACTGTATTAGTCCGGTAATGCGGTGCTTTTGCTTGTAAAAGCCGAGGTAGGAGATTTAATTTTTTCATCTTGCGCATGTAGTTGAGTACGCAGACTCGAAGTTTTCGACCTCCAAAGCCCTCAGGACAACTTTTTGTGGCCAAAAAACCACAAAATGGTGGCACTTTTGGTGTGCATCCTACTCATAATGTTACTATTTCCAAAATGAAAGAGCATTAAATTTTGCATCGAATGATTATGTAAATGCCAAAATCGGCGTAGCCGTCTGGCAGCAGTAAGTTGTCAAAGTTCGTTCATTTTCAGAAACTTGTCTAAAAAGATGTCTTCAACGCCTGTAACTCAAAAATGCCTACTGCAAATCGAAAACGTCAAGCTATCAAAGTTGCAGAGCATGAAATTTCATGTTACAAAAGCATCCAGTTTTTCAGTTTTAGGCGCTTTAAAGCGTTCGTACTATTGAAAGGCAATGTTTTTTTTTCACAATTCCAAGATATTCAATGAAATGAATTTCCAGTGGGAAGACGGCTCTCTAATGAGCACATATGTGTTTCCATGTGTATCTTTTCGTTTTCCTCCATTCATATGTATTTTCATTCATTTTTATCCATCACTTTATTGGTAACAGTGGGTTGGTAAAATGAAAACCAAGTACGTAGTAATGACCAGTATGTGTTTATGTACGAGTAATACAAAAATGTGTACAAGTGAACAAATAAAAGGGTACTAGTGTATTAAAAAAATACAATTTAAATAACAGAGATTCACATTTTGTCAAATTTCGATTCTATCGAGATCGTTTTTGAGACTGCAGCAGGTCCCAGTCCAGTGTCCGATCTTCAGGATCCATTACGGCACCTTCATCATTTCCTTGTCCTGTAAGATATCTCCGACCTCTTCCTCATCCTTGTTGAACAACGACAGGAGGTTTGGGGAAAGTTCAATGAGGAACAGAACTTCACGTATTTATCAGATTGCTTGATAATACACACTCTGTGAAACAATGTTAATGGGTTTACGGTAGAAATCCTCTTCTTCCGTATCTTGGGAGCCATAGTGCAGGGTGCAAGTGTTATAACCTTGGTTTTGCGTTGAAATGAGACGTTTTTAAAGTTCTCTCTTTTAATTCAGGTGATCCTTTTAATTCCTTCTACTAATGACTGATGAAAGTTTACCGATTCATCACCAATTACTCCACTGTTTATTGACATAATCACATTACATTTTAGAAAAGATGGATGTTTTAACAGCCAATCATTCAGTTTGTCACTGTCTGCTACATTTACATCTGTGGATGAAGCTCTTAAATCTACATGTTGCTCGCTTGTTCCTGATGATATACCACAGAATTTTCCTACTTTTTACAAATCTCCTGTAAGGATTCCATCCCTGAGGTCCACTTTCTGAGCAAAGAATCTGAAAACCCACATCCGTGAGTTGAACCACCTTTCGATTTCGCTGTCCTCATTAAAGTTTGCACCATCGTCATGTCAGACCATATGCCACACCAAAATTTAACACTTCGCCTAAAGGTGAAGTAGTCTTCAGATGTAAGTTTTCTCAATTCAGCAGCATCCATTCGGTCTTCCAGTGTGTGAGCATCTCTTGGGAGTAAAGTTGCAGGGCCTTTTGTTTATTTATATTGTCGAAGGCGACATAATAATGTTTGGGTTCTTGTGCTTCTTCTGACAAGCGCTGTGCACTTCAACTTCAGCCAGCTTCTAATCTTCGATCATTCAAGAAGGTATTTGATTTTAATAAGCACTGCTTTTGTTGTTGTGAGGAAATTGATGCTCACTGGAAGAACCTTAGCAGACTTCCCTATGCAAAGCGAAATATTGGCCATAATGAAATGAAACTTGAATTAAAAGATACTGGACTCGAATGACTACACACTGCTACCAAACTGAGGTCCCAGGCGCATTTAACCCAAATAAAATGGATGCTACTGCTCTGTTTGAACCCCAAGATGATTAATAGTGTCGAAAACTGAAAAACTCGATGCTTTTGTAACATGAAATTTCATGCTCTACAACTTTAATAACTAGTTTTAATTTGGCGTAGCTGTTTTTGAGATACAGGTGCTGGAGCTGCCTTTTGAACCAAGTTGGTAAAAAATGACCGAAATTTGACAACTGATTGCGACCAAACGGCTGCACAGATTTTGACATTTAAGCAGTCATTCGACAAAAAATGTAATGATCTTTCTTTTTTGTAATGATAAAATTTTCAGTAGGATGCATAATTTTGGAAAACTTGGATTCTACATATTCTCAACTATATTTACAACATAAATAATCTTCTACCTCAATTTTTGCAAGCAAAGAGCCTTTTTGTGTGACGCCATTATCGGACTACATTAGAACGTTAGTGAGATGAATATTTCTAAACTCTGCTGTGTTTTGACAAAAGAAACATATTTTAACATGGCAACAAGAAAGTTACATGTTTCTCAAAATTCATCCCAGTTCTTCATGAATCAATGTCTCCTCAACTATCTTCTTGGTATGGCGGATATCTCAAGACCCGTCCTGCCATGTACCATTTGAATTGGGTACTTTTGTCAGTATTTCATCCTCAGTGAATATAAACTTCTTGTTCTTTTTTGCCGCATTACTTTTCATGTAAGCCCATATTATCTGTCGGATTTAAATGTGCATGATAAGGAAGAAGTCTGATTAAACTACTCCGTTTACCATCAGCCAGTTTGTCGACCTCATAGTGTGAAGTTTTGGCTTGTACAGCACTACAAGTTACACTAACTCCGCCCTGTACATGCTAGGTTCAGCTTTATCTCAAGGAACAGTTCTTTGTACCCAGAGCCAAATATCCACTTGTCTCCATTGCACTATTGAAGCTTTATGCATCACAACAGAGCGGTGTGGCATTTCATCCATTTCTGTTGTCGAATTCCGAGGAATGTTTTGCAGCAGAACGTTATCTTCCCAGCCAGTAAACGTGTTTTTGGGTGATACTTTTACTTCGAATCTCGTGCTCAGAAATAATCCATTGTTGTTATTAATGCAGAGCCAACACTAAACACTTGTTCACAGTACCTCACCACTACAGAACACTTCAACGCCAGGAAATTAGACTTTAGAAGGAGAGCTGACGTACATTGATATATCTAATGCGTGACATCATGTAGTATTGTTTACTCATAGTGTGGCAACAGAGTCACTTTACCAGCCAAACCGCTTGGCGGCGTGGTAGGGAAAGCCAGCCCGCCATTGGTGTCACCTGGGCACTGGGCAAGGATGTCAAGTTGCCTCCAGTCAGCCAAAGATCTAAAGTCGCAACTAATTTTAAACACACTATAGCTGCTGGCCTCATATGTCAACAACAGCAGACCACAAACAACAAAAAACAGAAATCGTACTGATACTCGGAGTACTCCCTTCTGAGTACGTGCAAGTTGTTGTCATCTAATGCACATGTCCAAATTTGTGCATGCACAATTCACAGGAGTAAAGAACTGCACTCTCTTTCTGAGTGCAGATAATGTGTCTGCTAATTCTCTCAATCCCATCCTTTCTACCGCCCGATGACTGTCATGTGTGCTGTCTGTGGCCAATCATCTTATAATACCCCTTTACATGCAGACTTTTGTGTAGAATGCACCAGGCAGCTGACTGCAGTATTTACAGTTCTCTGCTCAGATGAAACGCTAATTTCTTCAGACAAATGGTTCTCCCACACACATACTCTGCCTTCCCTGCCTATGGTCCCTTCCAGCCGTTTTTCTTCATGATACATAAGCAGTTATAATGAACATGTGACAACTATTATATTCATATATATAGTGTACTTTTATCATCTTTTATTATGAGTGGCTGGACATGCCTGCTGAACTACGTGACATTACAACTGTAGCCTGTCGAGGTTTTGTGACACTAGATATTAAGCGTTAGTGACAGAGCGGAGCAAAGGTCGTTATTTTATCAGGGATGGCTGGACGTAAAGCGGTGCTTTGTGGGCAGTGAATGGGCTCTTTCCTGGGCGCCAGTGGGTGTGAGTAAAATATTGGTGGTTCCACTATCAGTCATTTATTGAGACATAAGATCCTTCAAACAAACAGAGTAATACAATGTGTTCTGACTCGCCCAATTCCTTGCAACAGCAGAGCGGCACTGGGTCGTGGCATGCAGATTCCAGTGACCACTGATACGGCGACGGCTCGTGTTGCAGCAGAGCACCAGGTGGCGTATTCGTCCATCGGTGCCATGCCCGGGACACGCTGCAGCGCGGCGTGGTTTTCTCCTTGTGAATTCGCTCACTGCGTTCGTAACAAGCGGCTACCACATGGTGAGGCACGCTCCATCCCGGAATCGAACCAACGACCCTCAGGGTCAGTGCCTTCTGGCAGAGATCATCAGCGTCTAGATTCACATGTGACCCATTTAGTGAGGCCATAGTCCCTTCGTCCTCACCTGGGTAAGTACCATGTGAACTTCTTTCTGGTAATATGTTGGATGGCACCTTCTACGCTGACCTATTGGTGCAGTACCAACATGTTCTTCTGTCGAGCAGCGAAGCATGACGTCTGCTGACTAACCACCAGTTCATCTATCCAGGCGCTGTTCCTTCGTCTCTTCTCTCTCCCCTCAAACAATCCCTCATGCCCGTTTGTCGGTGCTATTTATTTGGTGTTTTTGCCAATGTCGCAAAGTTTCTAGGTTGGCGACTGACTCTTTGGTCATTGATCTATGTTTCTCACATTGGGCAGTAACGTGACCAATGTCGACACACATGCCGTCTTTCTTTGTTTTACCTCTATGCTAGCGTGGTCGGTCATTGCCCTGTTGTCCTCTGCATCACCAGATATGTAAAGCATGTGAGTTCAGTATGTTGAAAGTTCCTGGAGCATTGACCGCTGTTGTGCGAATTTTGCTGGTTGTTTTTCCCCTTGGAAGCATTATCCATCTGCTTGGTCGTTGATCTGTCGAAGTACTGACTGCTGTTGCGCAAACTCTGCTGGTCATCGTCCTCCTTATTCCACTGCAGATTCCGAATATTGTGGTTGAATGCGTCAAAGCCAAAAAATGTTCACACAAACTACAATAAGTCTTAACGTATTTTTCTGCCGGATCTCTGCTTTGAACAACCGTAAATAATACATAATTATTATACACAACCTCAAATAACACATAATTATTGTATACCCTACATTCCTAAACCGGCCAGGAAAATTTGTCCTCGAATTTTCTCCTATGTTCATGTACAAATGACTGACAAACAAGAAACAAAAACAAAGCGGAAACCTTAGTCCATCAGGAAAATTATATATATAATACTGTAATTCTGTAATAGCTTGAAATAGAACAGTATTAAGAAATCTTCGGAAAGTAATGTTAGAAATATGGTAGAATGACGATCAGTAACAACACAATGAAGTAGCAAGCAACCATTATCTCTACACACATTTTAGCAGTACAGTGTATGCTCTGGATTTCTGCAGCTATTCAGCTGGAACTTGATGTAGAGATAAGTTATCGTTTTTCATTAACAACATGATAAAAATACATATAGAGACTAAAAGAATTAAATACTCTTTACCTATCATGCAGTATCAGTGTATCTGGTATTCTGTGTGTAACCTGATCGTTCTAAAATACTCACTTCTTTGCCGTCATTGACATTTTATTTTGCACCCCCTGCAGTGATGAAATCTGCAGCAAATCATCTGTTGTTCCACTCAGGGGTTGACTTGGGTGGCATGAATAATAGATATATTCATTGGAAGCTGCATCTTCACATTTACCATTTATTATCAGCTCTCTCTTGATACAGACTAAAACCTTCTCTGTTCTGCACTTTGGTGTGTAAGGGTTTGTCACTAAAACCCACTGGCCCATTCAATATAGCAGCAATTTTCCAGTAAGTGGTCCCATCCACTCTTGATGTTCAAGTGCCTTTCTTTTCGTTCATTTGATCTTCTACCGAACCTCTCTTAACTGTTTCACGACCTTGTTCACAGATTCCTCATCAGAACCTAATTAAGGTTTCCTAAGCTCACAAGGAGATGGCATCTTCCTACCACATACCACCTCGAGTGGTAAAAGACCTGTATTGAAGACACATGTCCCAATTATCTCGGTGATTATTTGCATAATGACTCAAAATTTTAAAAACTATGTGATTAACTGTCCCAGTATGATCACTTGTTGTGGATGGAAAGAGCTTGTGCACAGTTTTCTGATATGAAGCTGGCAACTCAGCTGCTTCAGCAGATCTGACACGAAATTTGTACACTGATCTTTAATTATAGTGTTGAGAATACCAAATGTTTATATCCAATTGGGAACTATCCGTTTCCTTATGTGCTTGCTCACTGGTCCAGAATCACTACCATTGCTACCAGGAAAGGTGGCTAGTATTGTCAGAACATATTTATTTCTTACTGCTGTCCTATTAAATGATCCACACGAATCAAAACCAAGCATTTCAAAAGGTTTAACACTTCCAACAATCTGTGCAATGGAACACACTGATGACAAAGATCTGCTCTTTGTGCACATGTCACACTGTCTTTCATATACTGTTCAACATCTTGTTTACTGGTGGTCCACCAAAACTTGTCAGTTTCACACCTGTCTGGTGTCATATGTCCACCACGATGGTCATGATAATGTGCCTGTCATAATACTTTATTTCTAAATGATGCACGGACCACCATGTGTAGGCTGCATTTCGTACTTCTTCCGCATAACAAACCTTCAGGCGTCACAAACTATGGTTGTGACCTAAATGACTGATAGTCTGCTTCAGGTGCTTGTGCCTTCTGCTATTGTAACAGACTTTCATCTAGTGTTTGCAGAGCTCCAGTCTTCCTACTCGGTGGGTCTGGATTTGTGTGCTTTTTCCCATGTATATGTACACTTCATAACTGAATCCACTTGGCTTCATCACCCATTGTGTCAACATACTGGAAGGGTCTGTCACTCTCAACAGTCACTTAAGGCAAGTATGATCCATAACAACCTTAAACGTTTGTCCACATAAATAACACTGAAAGTAGATAACGCCATAAACAACAGCTAGTATTTCTTTCTCTGTAGTGGAATAGTTACATTCTTCTTGTTCTACTGCCTTGACACAGAAGCCACTAGAAGTTCCCTGGTATCCACAATTTGACTCCAAACAAAACCAACTGCTATACTGATCACATCACATGATAGGATGAACTCTTGCTCAAAGTCAGGAAATACCGACATGAGACTTATACCAATGCATGTTTTAATTTCTCAAATGCAGCTTGACACTCTGCTGACCATTCGAATTTGACTCCTTTCTTTCTCAATAAACGAGCCAATGGCTTGGAAGTTTGTGCAAAATTTGTCAAAAATTTCTATAATAATTCAAGAGACCTTAAAATGACTATTTGTTTCATAGTCTGCAGTGCCAGAAAGTCTCAAACTGCTGATATTAGCTATGGATCAGGTTTTACTCCTTCTTAATTAATTAAATAGCTGAGATAGTTTACTTTCATTCTAGTGACATGGCTCTTATGAGCACTCAGTGTCAGATGTGCTCCTGCAGTCTATTAAAAACTTTTTGTAATTGACTCGCGTTCTTCCATATCTTTTAAAAATACAGTTACGTCATCAAGGAAGACCATACTTCTTTTTGGGTTTCAGTTCCTGAAACACTCCATCCAAGGATCTATGGAATTTAGCCAGCGCATTCTTCAAGTCAAATGGAAACTTTTTTTTCATTAGTCTTCTGACTGGCTTGATGCAGTCAGCCATGGCATCCTATGATACTGTACTGGTAATTTCCCCATGAAAAGGCTGTTTTTGGCTAATATTTTCCAACTACTTTAGGTTGGTGGTAGCCACTCTTCATACTCATGGTTGAAAAGTGTCTACATTGACCTAAATTGTCGAATGTTTCCTAATTTTAGGGACAGTTATGCATCAGGGATAGTCCTTCTATTTAGGTAGTCACAATCACAACAGAATCTATAGTTCTTGGTACCATCACATGGTATTTGAGCGTGATGACAACGCTCACACCTCAGAGATATCATTGTGTTCAGTGATTACATCGGCTAATTGCTGGCAGATGGATTCTTCCATCAATGGTTGTAAATGCTTTGTGATGCTGTATGACTTCGTATACTCTGGAATATTCCGTCCTGTTGGTATCCTATGTTGCGTTATAGGTATCGCTAGTAATGGATTCATCACACTGGGACAAATCCGTGAACGTTAATTAGGCTTCCATGTCTTCCCTATTTTTCCAGCACAAGTGTTTAAATCTCGTATGTAGTGCAGAACTGTTAACCTTACACTTGTGGCTGTGGGTGTCACTTGGCCTGTCAGTGTTATTTTATTTTAAGATACTCAAACTGACAGCCATTAGGTCTCTGGTAGACTAACCTCATCTATGTCAAAAATCACCCATTCTTACAGCGTCCGTAAATTAAAAAAGGGTAGGGGTCAATATTTATGTTAACCTGGTCTAACATTACTTAGCACCATTTTAGATATTATGTTTTTCATATTTTTATATCTCTTATATTTTTATGTATTTTATACATATTTTTATATTTTTACTGGTTTAATATATTTTGCTATCAAGGACTAGGACTTCAGTTGGGTTCCGTTTTCTTGTTGTGGCTCTAACAAGGTAGTTCAGTTTCCTTATATGTAATCAATTTTAAGCGTATCTCACTTCTCAAAAGTGTAATGCTTATTATTTTCTGTCTCTTATAGAGGATTGTTATTTAAAATTGATATCCATTTTGTTATTGTGATTTCCAAGGTCCAGTCCGTGCGTCCTTTTAATTTTGGATTCTACTGCTGGATATCGCAATCTTCAAGCTACAATGGGATGATGTGTTTTGGCTTCACAGTATTCAGTGTGTGCCTAGTCCTGTGACGTGTATTTCTATTTGACACTTGCCAACATATTTTAGTATATTGACAAGTTCCAATGATTGTTTGTCTTTTAATTCTTTCTTTCTCCCATGGATTTTGACGATGGCAAGTCCCTCCTCTCTTATACTCTACAGCCACTGCGAGCTGTGTTTTGATTTACGTTACGTTCATTCTGCAATGTTTTGTGCTCATTGGTCTCATCCTATCATATGAAGATTGTCATGTGCTGCCCAGGTTCCTCTTTTGAATGTGTTTGGAGTGTATTACTGATCTTGCATAGTTTGGATTGGATGATCATCCGCTGTTTCATCCAAGGTTTTACTGAGGAGTGGCATGTTTTTATGCACGTTTGCATCTTAGAATTCATGGCATATGAACTATTTGTTTTGTGAGTACATCACTTTACTGTGTATTTTGTCTGGTGGTTTATGTTGGCTATTAGCGCTTTTACTTATGTAGTTTCATTCTATATGCAGATATGACCTGATGATATACCCCTATGATACGAAACTGGTCGTGATACAGTGAAAACAAAATGAACAGCTATTACTGATTTGACTTTCACTCAGTTTAATATAGATTATTTCTCCATCTCTAATTTTAAATTGTTTGATTGTCCTTTACATTATGTTTCAGTTTTCTGCCTGTTGTTGCTCAAACTATAAGGTTATTTGTAGTACACTGCCTAACATGGCTAAAAGAACATTTTATAAATTTTTAACTCTTGGAAAAGCTACGCTTAGAATTTTCATGAATATTTAGTTGAATAAGACTTGCCTCACTAAATGTGTCCTTTCTAAGTATATAAGAAGTACTGTTAATTTTTGAGCTCTTTTTCCCCAAAAAGCAAGCAGACACATTATGATGTTCTGCTTACAGGAGTAAGTTTGTAGTTAGTTTGAGATGATGGCCAGGATTAACAAAGCCTTATACATGGCTTATTTTGATTTAACTGGTTATGTATGTCCATTGGCTTTTGATTCAGTAAACAAACATATAAATGAGTGCATCAATACGTTGAGGGTAATGTTTGCATCACAACCATGCTAAGAAAGTAGGTTACCTATTATCACACTCTGTCAGACGTCGTCTTCCCCCATCTCCTAGCCCTGCCTTTCAGTTTACTCTGAGTATAGTTAACTTGATTTTAACAGTGTAGAGGAGCATCTTCTAGTTAAAAGTCTAACTTATAATACTTGTCAGCGACCATCTCAAGAACATTTGGATTTCTCTGTTGCTCATTCTAATTCTGCGTTAAATAGTGGTTCGCTTACCATGGCTCAGCGTACCAAGGTGATCATCGATATTAGTAAAGTCATCAAGGGCCAAGGTAGCCAGAATACGAGACTGGGTACTAAATCACCATCGGATGGTGAAAACGTAGTGCTTCAGAATATAGGTAAGAAAGTTGATGAGTTTGATTGTGCTATTCTCAGCTCTCATAAGGGGAAGGCTGTTGTTGTTATCAAGGGAAGAAAATATGTGGCTAAAGTCCATGATTTCTACGATGGCAACAACCTCAAGCGTTGTAGATACGATCTGACAGAGAAATATGTCACACATCTAAAGAAACATCTGAATTACAAATCTATTTTTACAAGTCCCTATCAATGAAAGTCGTTGATACCTATGAAACTGGAGGTACCGTGGCTCAATGCTACTATAAAGGTCCATAAGGATAACTTCCTGGCACGTCCCACAGTGAACACTAGGAATTGAGTAGGCTACCACTCAGGGAAGTTGACTGTAGAGTATTTAAACAAATATTATGTTCACCATACTGATTTATCGTTATGTAATAGTACCCACGTAGTTTCTGTGCTTTTAGGTTTGAATGTTTTAGCAGGAACAAGGTTGGCTACGTTGGACATTAAACGTACGTGCAGTTGACGACTCCCAAGGATTGCCTGTCTTTTAATTCTTTGTTTCCCCCCACAGATTTTGACGATGGTAGATTTCTCCCCTTTTATGCTCTACCGACACTGCGAGCTGTGTTTTAATTTACATTAAGTTCATTCTGCAATGTTTTGTGCTCATAGGTTTCATCCTATCATATGAAGATCGTCATGTGCTGACCGGGTTCGTCTTTTGACTGTGCTTTGGAGTGTATTACTGATCTTCCATGGTTTGGGTCGGATGCCCATCTGCTGTTTCATCCAAGGTTTTACTGATGAGTGACATGTTTTTATGTGCACTTGCACACTGTGGCACATGAACTATTAGTTTTGTGAGTACATCTCTTTACTGTGTACCTTGTTCGGTAGGTTATGTTTGCTATTAGCGCTTTTACTTACGTAGTTTCATTCTATATGCAGATATGACCTGAAGGTACACCTTCATGGTATGAAAACGGTCGTCATACAGTGAAAACACAATAAACAGCTACTGTGGATTTGGGCTTTCCCTTAGTTTAATATAGACTATGCCACCATCTCTGATTTTAAATTGTCCTTCACATTGTTTAAGAGAACTGTTGGATAACCATCTTAGAGCTATTACAGTGGATGGCAGGATTCAGAGGTTCTTGAAGGTGAGTGGATGCTAGTACTTACGAAATATTTTAGCATTTGTTGAAACAATTGGCGTTTGCACTTTAATATTTTCTTTTAGTTTCAAAAACGAATTCAAAAAATCAGGACATGATATTTCAGAAATAAACGTTCCATTTGGTACAATATCGATATGTTCATTTCAGGTCCCATAACAGGTACTAGTTAACAACATCAAGTGACGCTATAATGGAGCTAAGCAGATGAACCATGAATTTGTTTGCAACATGTACTGATGCAGTCTTGCGGTTTCCCTCAAGGCATATGCATTGTTCGTTCGTTCTCGCCAGCATTAATAGAATGAATTCTTGTATTGTAAACGGATGTTAAGCACAAATATGTAAAAAATGAAGAAATATCTTCATAATGACAAGGTCTTTGAAAAATTAGTTGAAGTGTAGAACTTGCTTGTAAGATGAAAAATGGAAAATTAAATTTGTATTTTGTGACCAGAATATTCGAGATTTTAGTGCTTATGAACAATGTGTTGCTCGCAGGGAAGGGAACATTACAAGTGAACAAACACTGGGCAACACTAGTAAGCCATAATGCAGTGAGATGAACTTACTGATCGACTGAATGATGAAACTACTAGACTATATGCGTACACCATCCAACTGAAAAAGATATCAGCGGTGAGAGCCCCGTCTCGGAAACGTCTGTCTATGGAGTGAAAAAGTCACCCTCTCAGTTTCTATGTCACTTGCAATGCACATATTTATAAATCTCAAGTGGATATTTATCGAATAACGCAGTTGCACAAGAAAACATACTCGACAAAAGCTTACTTCTACAAAATTCAAATAATGCCCACAACTGTTAAGAGCTCCTTTAAAGTAGCATATTGTGTCACATTTCTTTTCACCTGTTGAAGAGGTCTTCATTTGTACTGTGTGGCAGTTCATGAGTACTTTTCAGTAGAAGTAGAAAGACATCATTGTTCAAACTACGACCAATCGATGTGATCTAATGGAGGTTACACTTATTCAGTAATTATTCTACAGCTGTCTCCATTTACTTAATTTTATGGTACGCTTTAGGAACATGGCTGCCAAGGAGAGGAAGGAAGACAGTGTGCACTCAATGTGCATACCAGAGGGAGTCATTCTGGATGTGGAAAGGCTGCTTCCGGATGCCATGAGTACAGGGTGCAGCCAACTGCAGGTGGTGGCTCACGTCGGTACCAATGATGTATGTCGCTTTTGATTGGAGGAGATACTCTCTGGTTTCGGGCGGCTAGCGGAATTAGTAAGGACTGCCAGCCTTGCTTGAGAGATTAAGGCTGAGCTCACTATCTGCAGTATTGTCGATGGAACCGACTGTGGTCCTTTGGTGCAGAGCTGAGTGAAGGGTCTGAATCAGAGGCTCAGGCGGTTCTGTGACCGTGTAGGCTGCAGATTCCTTGACTTGCGCCATCAGGTGGTGGGTTTCCAGGTTCCACTTAATAGGTCAGGAGTCTACTACACACACGAAGTTGTTACATGGGTAGTGGGTCTGTGTGGGACTGGGTGGTTTTTTAGGTTAGAGGGTCTCAGGGAACCACCGAAAGGGTGTCCATCTAAAAGGGGGCAGATAAAACACAGTAAGTTAGTTGTAGAAACGATCGGTATTGTAGTTGTAAATTATCGTAGCTGTGTTGGGAACCAGAACCCAAGCCTTAATAGAAAGCACTGAAGCTCAAATAGTTATAGTTACAGAAATCTGACTAAAGCCGGAAATACGTATAGCAGAAACTTTTTCAAACAATCTAGCAGTCTACAGAAAGGATATATTAACTACAATTGGTCATGGAGTATTTATTGCTGTCAAAAGTAGTTTGCCTTGTAGTGGAACTGAAGTAGATAGTTCCTGCAAAATAGTGTAGGTAGAAGCTACACTTGATAGTCTGACTAAACTATTAACTGGATCGTTTTACCCACCTCCTGAAGTAGTAAGTGGGTATGTTGAGTGCAGTCGCAGACAATCTTCCGATGGAAGATTGTCTGCGAGCAAACCCAGTGCACTTCCAAATGAAAATTCAAAAAAGACACGATGAGTCCTGAAAAGCCCTCTGAAAAGCTACTTCAAAACCACACAACGAATTCCAGATCGTGAAATTCGTTCTCATTACTTTTAGTTTTCTGCATTCATTTATATTTTAGTTTAATGTCACCGTCTTTAAAAAATTGAAAGTCCCAGTCAGTTATTATTTTATTACACTTTTCTCGCAATATAACTTTAAATTTATTATGGAGCTCGATAGAAATTTTCTCGCCATATCTAGTTTTTAAACGTTCACAATCACTAAAGTAATACCACTCATTCACTTCAAGCTCACTAATCTTTATAACAAATTAGAATTGCTTGAATTGTTTAACTTCTACATTAGAACCGCTATTTATATAGATTAAAAATTTAATAACATAAAATACCGAAATGAGAATTCTTTTTTAACCTTTTTGTTGACCAGATTTTTAGTATCAACATCTCTAGGTATCTGATTGTCTTCTAGCTCTATCTTTTCTTTCACTACACTGTCTATTAGCCTTATACTCTATTTTCCATTCGACTTTTGAATATTCTTGTAATTTAGAGTGAATCCCTTTACTTTCATCTCTGTTTTTTATCGTTTTTCTCATAATAGTAGCTTCTCGGTCCAGTTGAAGCCCAATCCGTAATACAGTTATTTCCCAATTCATTAGTCCATTCGCCTAACATACAGCCTGTTTCCATAGTATTTTCACTGTCATCGATATATACTACAGAATCGGTATCAAAATATATACCAGATTCTGCTAGTTTATCTAACATATCACATGATCTAAGTCTTGCATTTGATGTACTAAATGCAGCTATGAAAATATTTGTAGTTGTATTATTTTACACATAATAATCCTTGAAATTATATCTCATCTGAATCATATGCTCTGTAATAAAATTGATACCTTTATTATCTAATCGGTCATCCAGCAGTATCTCATAAGAATGCTGTAAATTTGTTACATATTCTGTTCGACTCATATTTTACATTTGCCCAAATTTCTTCCATAATGAATTAAGACATATCTTAGCAACAGCTCGTTTTCCTGGATTTTCCTTTATCCTGTCAGGATCTAAGTCAATATCCATATTCTCTTTAACTGTTTAGATATATTCTTCATCATTCTCAAAATTACGTACACTGGTCTCTAATTTTATCTTCCAAAAATCTCTCACATAATTTTTAAACAGCCTATTGCTTTTATTTTGAAAATCACAAACTTATGCACATTTAAAACTTCAAATCCCTTTTCTACAGATTTCTTCACTTTAGCAGTCGTCCAAATTCCAATAAAATTTCTTTCATCATCATTGTGATTGCATTTATCTATTTTTTCTTGAGCACATTTCATACACAATAGAAACAACAGTTTTTCATTTTTATTGATTCGTATATGTACAGGCAAAACAGGGTAATACAATCCTCTGGAGCCAATAAATTACATTTTATTAAGCCATACTAAATTTTAGAATAATATCTTGGTCTATATAGTTTTCTAGGATGTTGTTCAGGATAAAAGTCATGAAAAAGCACAGTAGGATAAAGACTACATCCATCAATATATCTTATTTTTGTGCTAATACCATCTGCTTTAGATCTTAATTTTACTGCATTTGTTTGACCACCATAAAAAGCATCTCTTGGATTGAATGGTTTGACAATTTTAGGTAACTCCTTTAATTTCTTAAGCTTTTTATAATCTGCTGAGTTCTGTCAATCACATTCCCACATCTCTACCAGACAGTATCCAGCATTTGGTATTTCTGCACTTCTTCTCAAAGTCTTTTCATAAAGGTCATCCATTGTCTCCTTATTTTTATTGTTAATCGTCTCACTTTTGAAACATTTTTTTACATCCATGCCAGTAGCAGCCATGATATTGATAAACAGTATTAGCTTCTTTATCAAATCCATCTACGTTTGCACCAGTTATTCTTACTTCTCCACCATCAAGAGCATGTTGAATTTTATATCTGTTTAATCAAGTTATAGACTCTTTACTACAATTCTCTTTATGTTCTTTATCCAATACAGCAATCGTATCTTTCGCTAAATATTTAGATCTGTAAATAGCCATGCAAACTCCAGCGATGGCTAAATAACAGAATGGATCAATGTTGGCAACGTCTAGAAACTGTTTTCTTAGTTCCAAACAGCCTCTTCTTAATATATCGACATCAGAATTACAGTAATCGTTAATTTCTTTCTTCATATTGAACACATAATTTTCTTTAACTCTTGAGCTGTGCCATTTGAGAGATGCTTCTCTGCCTTTTGGCCTGATAGTGTCAACACAGTAATATTCAGTGTCAAGAATCAGGCCAATATAATTTTCATTTTCTCTTGCATTGAACAAATGTGGGAATCAGCTTTTCTTCAATTCTTTCAAATCAAAAGTTTTTGGAAAGCTACTGAGTAGTCCTTAAATAAAATTAATCCTATCTATAGCTCAGCTGTTTGATATCCAATAACATCAGTTTAGTTCCTGTGTAGATGGTGTATGGCTTTATTGTATTTTCAACACAGTACTTCAAAATGAATTGGAAATTGTAACCTTCTGCATAGTGAACTACAAATGTGTGATAACTGTTTCTTTCCGATATCATCCAACGACAGAATTCATCATTTGTCTTAAATTTATAAGCAGTTTAACTTTCAGAATTTTGAACAGTTATGAGATTTGGAATGTTGTTCCAGTTTCTTGAGTTGCTTCATTATCAAATCACATATACCTCTCTGTATAAGTACAATTCACTCTAATAGGGAATCCACCTTTGCAACATTTAAAACCTTTACCTGTAATTATTTTATTGCATTCAAAGCACTGGTAAACATAAAAATTTTTGAATTCCCCATTAGTATAACAACCATCCTTATTAGAATTTGGACAACCTTGGACTATAAAATCCTCACCAAATTCTCTTTCACAGGTACCACCTTTTTGCAATACAGGTTGCATATATTAGATCTATAATAGATGTATATTAGATCTATTCGCTGTTTTGCAGTAGACAGCATTAATGGAAAGTAGTGGTGCAAGTTGTAGGTTGTAAGTGTCATACAGTAACCTTAGACATTTGAGAACATAACGCCATCAATATATTAGTCGATTTTTTAATTGCATCTTAAAGTTATTCTGAGCTGAATATGTCAACTTACAAGCCCAATTCTAGTCCTCTGCGGGAGGTTTTAATTTTCTGATTTGATATGAAGAAATCTGCGGCTGAGACTCATAAAAGCCGGGCAAGGACGATGATGAGACGCCTGTTAGTGACAGAACTTTGCAGAAAATGGTTTCCATGCTTCAAGAAAGGTGATTTTGAGGTTGAAGACCGGTATGGTTGAGAAAGAGATAAAGCTTTCGGTGCTACTGAACCAATGGGAACAATCACAGGAGATCATTATCGAAAGCAATTGATGTGTTTCAGCAGAGCACTGAAAGAAAAACGGCCCCAATACAGCGATAAACATGAAAGGATGTTTTTGCGGCATGACAGTGCACGACCATAAGTCGAAAATCCAGTCAAAACATACTTGGAAACGTTGAAATGGGAAGTTCTACCCCACCTGCTGTATTCTCCGAATATTCTTCCCTCTGATTACCACCGTTCTCGATCTATGGCACACGACCTAGCTGACTAGCACTTGCAGTCGTATGAACAAGTGCAAAATTGGATCGATTCATAGCTCTCCTCAAAAGATGCCCAGTCTCTACACTGTGGGATTCGTATGGTGCCATAAAGCTAGGAGAAAGCAGTGGTCAGCGACTGCCAACACTTCGAATCGTAAAGTTTTTGTAAGTTTTTCACAATGAAGTCACGAACATCGAGAAAAATCGTCAGAAGTAAAGTTGTAGACCATATAACATTTATGACTTGTAATTATTACTACTTATTTACAGTTTCTGCGAAGTTCAAAGCCACATTTATGTTCTTTAAATCTAAAACAAATCTTTTTGCATGTTTCAAAATTGAAAGCTGTAACACAAACTTCTAGGTGATTGTTCAAGCATTCGTCATTATAACAGTATCTGTTGCATTTCTCATAATAAATCTCATTTTGTTCACTTTGATGTTCTGGACTTTAGCATAATATGCGCATTTTCTCTCTACTTTACATCTGTGAGCATCCTTGATGTTATATGGCTTATTACATTTGTCACAGAAATACACTGATCCTAACGACGCTGTCATACTGTTAATTACATCGAAATGGTTGTGATCTTTATACAGACATATGTTGATTTCTTTCTCAGTGCCACTATAGATTACCAAATTGAAATTTTCAGCACATACTATATTTATTGGGATATTTAATAATTCTTCAATATTTTTAATGTCATCCAGAGTAAATCCTTCTTCATTGTATTTAGCCAACTGTTCACATAATATGTCAGTTAGCTCTCTTTGCAATTTCTATTTATCTCCTTCGCTGATTTTCTTAATTTCGCCTGTACTTAGCTCTCTTCCAAAAATGTTATTAATCCTTGTGATACATCTTTTAGTCTTTTTGTCTTCAGCTATATTTTTTTATCCTTACCATCTCTATGAATCACGAGGCATCTGCTGTATCAATAGTCTCATTAGATGTTAAGATATCTCTCATTTTATTGTACAAAACTTGAGCAGACTGTCGAGTATTATTTGATGCTTTATATCCTGTGGAAATTGGAGAAAACATTTTTGGGTTGTTGATTGTTAAATTCAACTTATCCCCTTTTCTAAAATTAGTTATCTTTATAGCTACTTTTACCATGGAAATGTGCGCTTTCGTTATACAATCTGTTTTCTCACTAATGGTATCAAGGTTGCCAATACTACCATCATTAAAGACAATTTTGTAGTCAACATCTAATTTCTTCAATCTCACATAAATGCTTTTTAGATGGCTCAGTCTTTTTTTCTTGCACAAATATTTTGCTACTGAAAGGGTAAATTTGATCTAGTCTCAATAATTTTCCCTCACTTGGTGGATGAGGCTTTTCAAAAAAAGTCATCATCAAATCTGTAGAAATAATTTCTAGTGGGTCCATGTTGTGGTTTCGATCTTGCTGCTTGGAATACTTCTGGATGATATGTAAACTCTTGTAATCCAATGGCATTAATTAACTCTGATTTCTTTAATCTACTGCTTCCTCTAATGTCAAAATTTTTAGCTAGAGCTTTGAGTTCCTTTACTATCAAATCAGCGACAGTTCTTGTAGGAGAAGGCAGATTATTTGAAACGATTAAGTTAATTAAATCAGCTTTTTTAATTCCACTACAAACTGGTAAATTATTCCTTCTGCGATAATCGCGAAGTTGGGCAACTGTAAACTTCGTCAACAGATGCATAAATTTAAGTAAGACCAAGCCTTCAGAAAATTAAGCTTCAGTTAATTTCTTGTGCTTGTTTGACCATAAATGTCTTTTGAGACCACTTTTAACTATTTCTTTGCCACAACACACTATTTTCTTTTTTCGATTATCTTTTACTTGAAAAACTTGCATTTACTTGCGAGCTTGTCTCTAGATGTGTGATTCGAGAAAAACTATCAAAATCTTTAATTTCTTGACAAACAATACATTTTTTTAGAATAAGCATCAGTTTCATCTCTTTCAGCAGCGATTGCATCAGTTACTTTTGCAACATTTTAGTACACTCTTCACTAGAAATTTGTTTTAAAAAATTCTCATGATTAGATATATTCTGTTTAAAGCGCTCTTTTTTATTATTATATATATTTCTATCACAGATTCTACCACATTTTTCACAAATATATGAAATCTTATCCTCTGAGTATTTGTGTAAATGAAAGTATCAATTGACTTCTCCACTTCGCATTCCTTACACTTCTTCAACTCTTCCATTTATTAATAAAAAGTTTCATGCATAAATGAATCCACTTTCTTGTTGCTGTGCACTAGATAGTTGTGTAGATAAAATATTTACACTCTTAATTTTTTCATTGTCACTAGCATTCCTACTATGTATTTTTTATTTCACATACACATTTCATGAAAATTTGTGATGTATAATAACACACTCTTAAGGAAATTACAGATGGAATTCCAGGTCCCTTAATAATTAACAGCATTTCAGTGACCATAACGCTGACCGCTGGGAAACAAATTTCATTTCACTAAAGTATTTTCATTCTATATAAATGGAGGTCGAATCATCTATGCTGAATATCTTAGAATTAATTGAAGACAGAAAATGTGAATTAAATGCGCGGTCTTGGTTTGGCGACATTTGTGATCCATTATTCAAAGAGAAAAACGTTTTGATCACTAACGATATTGTAGCGTTTTTGTACGGAATTCCTGCCATCAAATATTTGACGCTGGGAATTTTGCCGAGAAATAAAAGACATTATGTCCAATTTCTTAAAGAAAATTACATTCCTTTCATAGAAATTCAACACAATGATCCTCTCGCCTTAGAATACGAATACATCCAAAATGAGAAAAAAATCTTAAGGCCAAGTAACTTAGCCCAAAAGAAATGGATTCCTTTAATTGCCATTAATTTTAAAGAATCTGTGATAATGTTCAACACAAAACAGTGCAAACAAGTGAGAAAGTACTACTTGACCATCGAGAAAATCTTTGTAGATTACTTAAAATACACAACAAAAGAGAAATCTCAAAAAATTATTGAACAACCGGCAATAGAAATACAAACATAAGATCAAGAATATTTCCAATTAAAAGATGTAATATCTGATGTAGTAGAGATGAATAAAGAACAAATTATATGCACTGCAATATCAGAACAGTATGCCAATAAAAATTAATTTTAAGTCAGTGCCATATTACCTGAAAATCATCTCCGAAAAAGATTATCAAGCTGTAGTAGCAGAAGACCTAAAGACGATAAAATATGTTATGTCAGAAGATATAAATGTACTGATTATAATTAATAGAGCAAATGCTTAATATTTATTTTGGTGTAGACAGAGTAGACAAAAGAAAAGAAATATACAATATGCTCTTCAACAGTCTATCTTACTTTGTTGAGAAATTATGTGACCAATCCAATGATATTGTTGATAAAGTAAATGAGGAGTGAAAAAATATTTATGACGAAATTTAGACAGTTCATGCTGTTGTATTTTAGTTCTTTATGGAATTCCAGACAGGAAAGAATTCCTGCCAGAAAAGTTAACACAATATAAAAGAGGTTATGGAATTCCAGGTGGTAAAGATTTACCAGGAATCTAATTATTCCTCGAAATCCAGTGCCCAAACACAGACGCAGTCTGAAGATTCGTTCCTCCATTTAAATACACAACTGCATACTATTTTTATCAATGAGGCCAGTCTCTAATCTTGAAAAACATATACTGGGTGATTCACCCAGTCACCAACTTTTATAATGGTCGATTTTTCAGATTGTCAATTTTTCATGGAATTCCAGACGGGATTATTCCCTCTCTGCATGTCTTAAACTAATAAAAGTCGGTATGGCAATGTTTGCTACTGTAATGCTCTGAACCACATCTGTTTATCCCCCTCACAAAAATTTAACTTTCTATATAGAATTACAGAGAATAGTTTTTTAGCCCCCGCTTTTTCAAGAAAAAGAAAGAATTCTAGCGGATCTACTGTAGATATAAAGAATTTCGTGTTTCTTTCATTTTTTGAATCCCGGCTGAAGCAAATGCAGAAACAGGAATTTCACAGGAATCTTATTATTCCCCAACTTTTACAGATGTCAATCCAGCGGTTAGTTATTTGATGGCTGAAAACAATAACTCACAATTGTTTTCTAAAATATTCGTTAACAACACAAATTTCATCTCCATTGAGATTGTATAAATAATTAACACTTTCAACAGTTAATTGATTTATGAATGTAGAGATTATATCTTCTTCATCATCAGGATAGCCTACAGATAGAAAGAATGAAAGTGCCAGTGTCCTCATTCATACTGTTTGGTACTTTATATAGAAAAATTTGTAGTAGATTTGCAAAAAATATTTGGAAAACTAGGGGTGAACGATTTGTTCACCCCTTCAAACATACAGCCAAATACTGTTTTTATCAATTAGGCCGATCTCAATTCTTTAATCATGAAATCAAAAATATATACTGAATTAAGTATCAGTCAATCACCAAGTATTACTATATCTTCATTCACATTACTGTTGTGTGAATTATCGAAGGCCAGCTATTTAACACAAACCTAAGTCTTTTCTTTCTCAAAACTTTTCCACAAGATACACATCTGTATATTTCGTATTCTGCTGCTCTTGCTCATAAACATTACCTTCGACGTCTTTAAGTTTATACATGGTTGGATTGGAATGAATAACATCCTCAATTTCGAAAGTTTCTGTTGGCCAGTTGGTAGTATATCCTTTTTCAAAAAGCCCTTTAAGTTCAACGATCCTCACTTTATCTCCTTTTTCAAATTTAGCCTTATCACTAGGCACAATGATTCCTGTCTTGTGGGTCTCTCTATAATCTTCATTTTTATAGTTCGATGAACTGTGCATTCATCAACTAATTTCAAAACTAGATCGACCCATTTATAATTTCCTTGAACAGCAAATTTCTTCCACATACTTCATTTTCATGTTCTGTTAAATCGTTCAACAACAGATGCTTTTAATTCTGTAAAAGTTGAATAATGATTAATGCTATATTTTTTATGTGCTCATGAAACTCTTTATTGTACAATTCTTTGCCATTATCTGTCTGTAAGACGTTGGGCGATGAATATTGTATCAAATGCATCAACTACATTCTTAGCTGTTTTATCTTTAACTGGGATAGGCCCACCAAATTTAGAAAAGATGTCGGTAACAGATAATAAATACTTGTATCCTCGATTTATTTTCGAAATTAATTTCAACGGTCCAGAGTCCATTTCGACAAGATTGGCTTGCATAGATCATCAATACCGAAATAAATTACATTTCGTCATTTAAAATTTTTTCTCATCAGTTTATGTAACTCATTAATGGTTTCTTGATGGATCGATTTGTTCACCCCTTCACCGCCTGCTGAAGCAGATGCAGTCTGAAGACTGGCACAGCCAGAAAGACTGCTTCAGCTGCCGCCACATTCCCCTACAAACTACTATTTAAATACTTTCAATCCTCTGTCTGCCATTTTTAGTTGTTACTCTGTGAGGATTACGTGTTTCACTAAATTTTTTACACATCCAACAATAAATGTGATCACTCTGAACAGCTGAGTGCGAAACGTGATTGTCCATTTAAATAGATTAAAAAATATAATGTAATTTACATTTCAGCTTCCTTTTGCGTTTCAAATGATGGATTAGTGATGTAAGTAGGCTGTTTAGGTTTTTTTATTGGTAACGCCACCTCTGTATGAAAATCACTGGCTGTGCTGTGTGCAGTCTGTGGCTGCTTTGCATTGTTGTAATACTCGCCATTGTAGTGTTGGGCAGCGGCAGCTGGATGTGAACAGCGTGTAGCATTGCGCAGTTGGACGTGAGCCGCCAGCAGTGGTGGATGTGGGGAGAGAGATGGCGCAGTTTTGAAATTTTTAAAACTGGATGTCATGAACTGCTACGTATATTATGAGTTTTCAACATTATTAAGGTAAATACATTGTTTGTTCTCTATTAAAATCTTTCATTTGCTAACTATGCCTATGAGTAGTTAGTGCCTTCCGTAGTTTGAATCTTTTATTTAGCTGGCAGTAGTGGCGCTCGCTGTATTGCAGTAGTTCCAGTAACGAAGATTTTTGTGAGGTAAGTGATTTGTGAAAGGCATAGGTCAATGTTAGTCGGGGCCATTCTTTTGTAGGGAATTCTGAAAGTCAGATTGCGTTGCGCTAAAAATATTGTGTGTCAGGTTAAGCACAGTCCTGTATAATTTTTCTAAGGGGACGAATCATATGTCGACCCTTAGCCGAGGATACCTCACTGGAATCTTCTGATTTCTTCTTGTAGTTTGTGCAATTAGTGCAGCCTTTGTTTATTGCTAGCGCGTAATTGTAGAGAGAATTCCCTTTGTAGTTGTAGTTTTTCATTCTTGTACAGTAAAACAGTTTTGGCATGCATGTAGATTTGCACCAAGTATTTCACAGCTGCGCTTGCAATTAAGTAGACGTTATTTCCATTGCTATGTTATTTTATTTTGCTCTTAAAATGTGCTTTTCTGTGTTATCGTGTGAAATATTGTGACAATTATGGCGTGTGAAAAACGTAATACTAGGCTCCAAAGTAAACTGAGAAATGACAGTGAAGACGAAAGCAGTGTGTTAGCGCCACCGTGTAATGAATTAACTAATGTTCAAAGTAGTAATTCGGTAATTGTGCATAGGGAAAAGAAGTGGGCGGCAAACAATGGCGTAGGCAGTGAAACAGGTAGTGAACAGGGAAGCATTATCGATCGATCGGTCGGCAACAGCTCGCCTCAGGAACTCGAAATGACAGGACACAGTCTTGCAAATACTGTAGATTCAGGTTTTGGGGCCTCACCGTTTTCTCAAATAAGTCAAAACACGTTTTCTGCTTGTCAAAATGTGAATGCTGCCGGTGCAAATGCACTGCCGAAATGCATAGAGGAATAGATTCCAGACACTAATACATTATTACTGCAATTAATGCAGCAAATGAAACAAAATCAGAGGCAAACACAGCAATAGTTAGACACAATGGAACAAAATCAGAGTCAAACACAGCAAAAGCTACAAAAGTTAGACACAATGAAACAACACCAGAAACAAACACAGCAACAGATAGACGCAATGGAACAAAATCTTCACACCACGCTTGAACAAACACGTGAAGATTTGACTACTGAGTTACATAAAATCGAATCGAAATGTCAAAAAGTCTGTAACGACGTAAAAACACAAATTTGTGAGCATTTTCAACCTATTTTTTCGCGGCATGAAAATGCATTACAGAATCACGAAACAGCCATAAAAGAACTGCAAATTATTGTTCATGAAAATCATGAGACCTTGCAAGCTAAAATTGACTCAGTTGCATCTACCGATTCGGTTACACAACTTGCAAAAACTCAGGAAAACTTGAAGGACACAGTAGATATTCTGAAAATTGGTTCAGAAAGACACATGGAGGAAATTAGTTCATTATCAGATAAAGTAGTTGAACTTTCGGATCAGCTAAATAATTTATCTACGAAGGTAGATGATAATCTGAATGACACAAAACCGTTAGTCTTTAATGACACAGAAGAGTGCGAACAAATTAGGAAATTCAAACAAAATCAGAATCAAATTAATACGCAACACCAAAGAGAAATCCGCGAAGTACAAGATCAGCTGACACAGGTAATACGAGAATTACGTATTTCAGAGGACATTCGCGCCCCAATACGGGAAGAGGGACATAGAAATACGGAAAAGCCACAAAATAATAACACATCGCATTTCGGAAATTATGAAAGAAATTGGCAAGGTGCACCGAATTTTGAAATGGAACCGCCGAAACGACGTGACAATGACCGATATGCGACTCGCCGACATGATGATTTTGACTATAAGCTGTTCATTACTACACGTAAATTCAAAACGTTTAAGAATTCTGGCAACGACATTCATCCACAAGCATGGCTCCATCAATTCTCTCATTGTTTTCCTCCCAACTGGTCGTTAGAACACAGATTAGAATTTATGTGTGGCTATTTAGAGAATGAACCAGCTGTAAGAATGCGATCGGTCATTCACGATCGTCACAGTGAAGGAGAATTTTACCATGCCTTCCTCTCAGCATATTGGTCTCAAGCCACACAAGACTGAGTAAAACATGGCATCATAATGATGAAACATTTCGAACAATCTGAATTCTCCAGTCTTGTCAAATATTTTGAAGACATGTTGCACAAGAATCAGTACCTGTCAAACCCATACAGCCCCTCAGAACTCATCCACATTTGCTTAATGAAATTGCCAGAACATTTACGATACATTATTTTGGCAGGACGTTGCAAAGACGACATTGAAGCTTTTCAGGGACTGTTACAAGAATTGGAAATTGACACTGACAATCGCGGAATGCGGAAACAGGAACACAACAATTACAGGTCACATCCGTCACAATTCCGCGATGATAACTGGACACGACAAGGCTATTCTCACAACACAAATCGTGACCAAAACAGACACCACCCGTATGACAACCTTTGGCAGAGTAGTAATAATTACAGGGAAAGATCACCTCTCCGTGGTAATGACTATGACAGAGATTACCACAGAAACAGACAATATGGGTACCAAAACGATTATTATCAAGGGAGACAGAATAACTTCAGATGCAACAGTTCAGTGCGCAGTTACGATTCCGGGAGAAATTCTCCACCACATGACCGAAAAGAAAGAAACTATCGAATCTACCGACATGACGACAGACGATATGATCGTAACAAAAGACCTGAATTGCATCAGAACTGGCGGGATTTAAAATGGGCAGGGCCCTCTCGTCAAGGTGAATTTGTAGAAGTTAGGTCTCCTAATCCCAATAACGACGCGCGCCAACAAACAGACAGACAATGACTCGCACCATAGGCAGTGGCGTGCGCCGTCTGGCTCAGAGAAAACTAACATAGACGCTAACCTTGAGAAAAATTCCAGTATTCTTTACCGACGTATACCGCATGATAATTGCGTTCAAGTTGATAATCTGAGTACTATGAAGAGTAAGGGATTGCACCACATTTCACATGTAAAACCGTTTATTGAAAGATAATCTGCTTTTTAAACTTTGTCTTTGCCATAAAACTTTTCACTTCACATTTCTAGTATGCATTGTAAGACTTAGAAACTGTTACCATACAACAATGTTTGAAGTTAAATATCCAGTCAAGAACCAAGAGAACTTATTTCAACAGAAATTAAGAATGCATTGTTATAGTGAACAGACGACACAGTGTTGTTATTTGTACATTCTTGCTTGTTAGTTGCACTATTACATAACGACTATAAGCCGGACATACTTAGAACATATACTGGTACTGCTAATGAGATTTTAATGCAACATTTTGGTTTACTTGAAAATAAATTCTGGATTTAAAGTACTTTCAGTGATATACCAGATGACACAGTGGTTAGTTTATGTGACAGCTACATGATTTTATCACGACGCTACTAGTGAGTGACAATTTACAATGTTGCTTTTGCAGTGTTTCTGTTTTATGTCTGCACAGTTTTTCTGTATTATTCTGGAAAGTAAAACATGTTTTAGTAGTAACTTTTGTGGTATAGCAACAATGAAACAGCCTTTTTCGTGGAACAACAACACATTATTGTACAGTACTTTCTTCATCACGCCAATAAGCGTAATAACTAAGATATTTGTACGCAAACATTTCACTTTTGCTTATCATGAGGTAAGCACATTGACTTCAGCAGAACTTTGCTTACAGAGGACGATAACTACGACACTTCCACAGAGATTATCTTACAACAAGACGCACAGTTTAGCGCTACAGTACATGTATTTGAGTGATTAATTTTGTACTTAAAACATTTATTTTTACAGATTTTTGAATTACAATGATACAAGGGTTTTCCGTGATATATTTCATTCCATTGCTGTAATCTGTAACACCTGAGGGTATAATTACATTAATCCTGAGGGGGGTACACGCCTACTTTGTTTACCATGTGTATGGCAAGCGCAAGGAGCCCTAGCTAATGTGGTATTTGCTTACACAATTTTACACATCGGTACCATATTCCTCTAACACATAAATTACACAGCTATCTGATCATTTAACAGAGAAAGAAACTTTTTTTACTACATCAGTGACAGATGTTTACGTAATTACACAGTTGGATAACTTCACACTTATGAAATTGTATTTTGTCTGTACTTTGTGAAATGCTCATATTTTTCCGGAACCATTGTGATACTATGAGAGCTTTGAATGATGTATTTGGTAAGGGAGCATGATTTTTAAAGTACGTTTGAGGTAAATGACACTACTGACATGAGCAGAGAATTTTTTTTAGGTTTTGAAATTATTGGAGGAAGCTACGACGATTTTGAGAGTTGACTGAGGTGTTATGATGTAATTATTACGATGATTATGTGTTTTATGCTGTTGCGGTATGTTTATGATCAATAAGCTGTTGCTATATGAGTTATTTGATTATGCTACATATCTGTAATGACGAAATATTGAAGAAGTGTCAACGCATAAGGTAAGGAATAATGAGTAGTGGTTAGGGAATCTGGTTTGTGAAAAAGGTTGTTGGAAACCAAGAATCGTACTTTAAGAGTTATGAAATGTGTGTATATGCGTGAATGTATCACAATGCTGGCGAAAATTTTTTGGACGCTGTTATATTTATAGGATGTTGTTTCTACAGATTTGTAACGCAAATTCTTGACCTGTGAAATATTTTTATATGAGACTGTCACTGTAGCGGAAACTGGTGTCGTAAATATTTTGGTAAGAAAGTTAAGAGACCACCTGCACGTAATGCATTGTGGGCAACCAGCTGGGCGACAGTCGCCTGAAAAAAAAAAAGCCATTAGTGTGTGCCTTTCAGAGGTACAGGTGGAGAAAAAAAAAGGGAGGCCAATAACCTCGCTATTGACATTCCTTTGTAGAAAGCATCGCAAATACGACACGCTCATAATTTGGAAACATTCTTACATCTGCACACCTGATTAGGACAAGTGTCTATCTATGAGAATTGAGAGAATTTCTACTAACTTATGAAATGCCTCATGACTACTGAATGATTATTTTATGCTTTACTTTGTACATAGTTGCTTATTTCATTTGATATCTGGTTTCCAGCTGTCTTGCAGCATTGGTTTCATAAAATAAAATTAAATGCATTTGCTAATGTGAACACTTTCTGTCAACAGATCTATTAAATAATAATTTTGTGATCCACATTCTTCAAAAAAAGGAGCACTTGGAAAGGAAAGAACAATAAGAAGGGACTAGTAACAGTAACTGCATACATAATATTCTTTTCAAGTACATGTTAATATTTTTTTTACAATAAGTTGTTGTGGTGCACCACTTTAATTACATAGACATTAAGATGTGAATAGACATTTTCCTTGTCTGCATTGTTGTCTTTACAGTAATATTTTTCTGCTTGAGCTTCGTCATGTTTAGATTTAATTTATTACCTTTGCTTCTGCTGTTTGCCATGCATAGTGCTACTAAATTTCACTTTACATTACTCTGTTAAGCCAGTTTTACAACTGATTGATTTTTCTTGTTTGCTGCTCATTGCGTAATATTAGCTGTAATATTGCTGCTTGCTTGGCCACTTTGAATATTTTGTCATTGCTGTTTGTGTTAATTGTTTTGTACTGCTGCATTGCCTCGTCCCTTAGTTTAGCATCTGAGCTCAGTAGATATAAGTTAGCTTAAGAGGGGGTAGCCTATAAGAGAATGAATTGCGATGAATTTGAAGAAATGCACTGAGAGGCTATACGAGAAAAGTACAGAAATCAGGTATAGATAGGACTTTTGGAAATAATGAAGAACGAAGGGAGATCTCCGAGAAGTAAAGAAAGTTTTGTTTGCAAAATACTGCAGTAAAACAAACCCTGTCCTTTCCTTGTATTATTCCGCTATATGTTTGTGTACCCTTCGGTATTTATGTTTTTCCTGTATTTATATGTTTATCTGATAAGACTTATGTTGTAGAATGTTTCTAATACTCAGCTATATGAACTATGATGATGAATACTGTTATCCTCAAATATAATTTGCATTGATAATACGTTATTTACTTTGTAAAGATGCTTAGACATTATTTATTCTGTTTTGTTTTAATGCTCATGTGTGAAGTCGATGTTTCAATAATTATTCTGATCTTTTATGTATGTACTTACGTCATAATTCCTGTAACACTGATGTATATGTTATTTCGATTCTTTTGTAAAGCCCATATTACTACAAATGTTATCTGTATTATTATGTTTTTAATGATGTATTTTGTACCTTTGTAATTGTATTCTCATGTTATAAAATTGTAATTGACACCAGTTTATCAAACTAAGTAACTTGTAAGCATTCATTTCACTGCACACATTTCTGTTGGTCATAGTATATGGACAATATGTGAGAAGTAGGGACTGATAGTGTTTGCACGTGTGTTAATAATTCAGCAAGGGACTGGATAACAGCATTGCTGGTTCTAAGGACAATTCCAAAAACTTTGTAAGTGCACAAGTGGTGGTTTATGGACTTGCTATATTATCCGCAAGACTCTTCAATGGTGATTGTGCACCTGCATAGTCACAACAGATGGCTGCTGGCCATCTCTACAAGGACTACAGTGGGTCTGCATCTTTGATGACACACCAATACCATCATCTCTACAAGGACTACAGTGGGTCTGCGTCTTTGATGACCCACCAGTACCATTATCTCTACAAGGACTACAGTGGGTCTACATGTTTGATGATCCATCAGTACCATTATTTGTACAAGGACTGCAGTGGGTCTGCACCTCTGGTGGCCCACCAATACCCTAATCTCTACCAGGACTACAGTGGGTCTGCTCTGTGATGACCTACCCACCAATACTCTTCAAAACTTCGACTGACTCCGCTGTGGGTTTGCTCTGTTGTGGTCCATTACCTGTCTGCATGTCAAGAGTCAGCACTGTCTATCCGTCAGAAGGACAGCACTACTTCTTCAAGACTGCATGGAAATCCACTACTTCTGTGTGCAATTTCTTTTACTAATGAGACTGAAAAAAAAACTGTAATTACTATTATGACGAATGATCAGGACTATCTTTATGGACTGTGAGAAAATTTTAGCTTTTGACCAACATTGCATCAATAAGTGTGTGCATTTGATTTCTTTGTTATTGTAATTATAAAAAAAAATTTATCAAAGCATTATTGGCCACTGTCCAAAACAATTTGTAAAATTTTTTGTGGGGAGCATGGGGGCTATGTAAGTAGGCTGTTTAGGTTTTTTTATTGGTAACGCCACCTCTGTATGAAAATCACTAACTGTGCTGTGTGCAGTCTGTGGCTGCTTTGCATTGTTGTAATACTCGTCATTGTAGTGTTGGGCAGCGGCAGCTGGATGTGAACAGCGCGTAGCATTGCGCAGTTGGAGGTGGCGCAGTTTTGAAATTTTTAAAACTGGATGTCATGAACTGCTACTTATATTATGAGTTTTCAACATTATTAAGGTAAATACATTGTTTGTTCTCTATTAAAATCTTTCATTTGCTAACTATGCCTATGAGTAGTTAGTGCCTTCCGTAGTTTGAATCTTTTATTTAGCTGGCAGTAGTGGCGCTCGCTGTATTGCAGTAGATCCAGTAACGAAGATTTTTGTGAGGTAAGTGATTTTTGAAAGGCATAGGTCAATGTTAGTCGGGGCCATTCTTTTGTAGGGAATTCTGAAAGTCAGATTGCGTTACGCTAAAAATATTGTGTGTCAGGTTAAGCACAGTCCTGTATAATTTTTCTAAGGGGACGTTTCAGTGAATTGTGTTGGATATAAAATTTACAGTTCATCAGCATTGAATCTTTTTATCTCTATTTTAAAATCAGTAGGTGACAGGTTACGATTTACATTGGCTCCAAATAAAATAGTTCTCTTGATTTTTACATCATACCCAAATATGTATTTCAATATTACTGTACCAGTATTAAAATAAAATTTCAGTTTATTGTTGTTATACATTCTTTTCTGAAGATCACTTATTTGATTTAGGTATGGTGTTAAATCTGCCTATGAAAAATAATCTTTAAAAGCTATCTCCACTTCCTTTTTTGTAAAGAAATTTTTTATAGAGTTATAGTTATCTTGATGAAACTGATAAATTTTTTCATTAAGCTGTGCAGCAGTGACATAGTTATTGAAATGTCTTAAAATGCTTGTGTATTCAGGTTTTGTAACATATTCTTTTTCTAAGTATTGTGTGGTAACTGCAACATAACCAGTTACCAGACGTTTTATATCTACACTAGTTCTGCCTTTAAAATCAATATATCCTTTAGCTACTTTAAAAATGGTGCTGAAGCCAGTTCTTTATGAAACTGTTTGATTAAACCTTATGATGACTGAAAAAAACGAATTTGATCCCAAAAATATACATTTAGTTAATCTAAAATATCACTAAACTTATAATTTTTGCAAAACAATTCTATAACAAACAAACACAAATGAATGCAAATTATTTCATCGAAATTTTGACTTCCCTCGATTTTGTAGTACAGATAATTTTTTCCCAAATAGTTAATGAGCTGTTTGGGAATATTTCCTCCATATGAGCCAAAAATGAATTTTTATCATTATTTTTATAGTAGCAAATCCAATGCGTGCCAACATGATCAGAAGTATCTAAATTAACTATTCCTCATTCTAAATTGTTCACTTAATTTAGCAATTTATCACTCATATAAATATCTCTAATGTGTTTAATTTTTAATTATTTAACTAATTCTTCTATTTAGAAATTAGATAAAGTAGTGCTCAATTTTTTAATAACTTTCTCGTAATTTTTTTTGCTTTTATGAGCCCAGCTCCAGCTTTCTTTTCCATTTCCAAATTATGTCTTTTTTGTTGTAGCTCCTTATTGGCTTTCTTCTTGTTTATTACAGCATTTGCGATTGCTACAGATCCACCAGCAAGTGAGCCAATTGTTGCAAGGTAAGGTAGTAAAGGAAGAAATCCACCTTTGTGTTTCTTTTTTGTTAGATATTCGACAATTCTTTTCACAATGGGAATAGTTAATGTAACAAGAACATTTCCACCAACTTTTTTTATCTTTCCTTCTTTTTTGTGCATCGGTTATAAATGGTTCAATCCCAATTAATTGTTCATTATTGTACTTGAGTTCAATTGATTTTTGCTTAGTTTTGACACTCAGAAGCAAAGTATAATCAATTGAAAAATTATTCATTTTATCTGGATTAAAAATTTAATAAAGATTAAAAATTTAATAAAGATTAAACTCCCCAACCACTGTCATCACTCCTAGGCCAGCACCATCTGCGCCCATTCCTAATTTTCTCCTTCCACACATTATACCTCGAACTGCCGTTGCTGCAACTTTTTCGCCTAAAGAAGCATCACTTGCATGCATTCTTTCTTTTGCAACTAACTGAAGTTCTTTATCCCCTTAATGTCCTTTTTCTAAATTTTTATTATCATGATAAGCAATATATTGTTTTTTACAAGCTTCATCTAGTGGATTAATTCCCGGTTCACCATGCACTAGTCTTTCCTCAAGTTTAGTGAACGGCCTGCAGTATTCATAGCTGGGTAGATGCATCTCAGGCTTCGGTATATTATTTAAAACCCACTGACTAACCGTTCACCATGTTTCTCGTCCTTCCAAAAAGAATGAGGAAGATTATTAAAAATTCCATTCAAATATGGAATTCCTTTTGGATTTTTGACGACAAAATCACTAAATTTATTTGTCAGCATTTGCATTATTCCAACTTTTTCACTGTGAAAACTTTTATTTCAGCTAATTCTTCCCCATGTATCACAGTTGATCTATCAAATAATTGATGGACATCATACATCCAAACATATTCAATACGTTTCTCTGTATATTTTTTTATTAAGGCTTCACCTTTTTCTCAGGTGAATTTATTTCTGAAGAATCTATTTTCTTAAGTAGGAAAATAGTCATTAACAATTTCTCTTATCAAACCTTTATATTTGATTCCACCACTTGTTATGACTCTATTTGTGTTATTTTCAGAATATATAGCTCCTGAGTTATGCAATATATCAATATAATTTGATATATGAACTGAACAGAATTTCTCATCCATATCAGCCATACTAATATTCTTTTCAGTTAAAAGATTCATTAAACCATCGGTTCCTTTGTATGTCTTTTCACCATTTAACACATTCTTATTATACACTTTTTGAAATAGTAGCAACTGCATGAATCTGAACCATCTGTAGTTTCTTCATGAGACCAAGGGCAATTAGTGCTATGTTCATTAACTTTTTCTAAATTTTCATAATCTGGTAGATAATCAACACCTTTTTTAAATGCATCTATGTGTTGTGGTAAAACATTATTTCTGTGGTCTAATAGATATGAAATATAATTTTTAAGCTGTCCATTTATGTAGAATAAAAATTTAATATATGCTTTATTTGATTTCTAAGCTTCCCATCATTCAGTTTTCTTATCATATCTGTCATAATAAAACCAACCTGTCCATTCTAACATTTACTACATATTTTTTAAATTCATCAAACTTCAAATTACGTCCAACAAACTCATGGTAAATGTGATTTAAATTTGTACAATCTTGTCTAAGGATATTTTAAACAATTCGATTATGTGTTACTAACTGTTTGGATCTCTTTGAGTAAGTTTGAGCCAAACAAAAGCAATCTACTCCTTTATGTCTTTCTCTACTGAAATATTCTCTAACTATATCTTGATTTTGTGGAATGAATTCATCAAAAACTAAAACAGAATTATCTTGACGTTGTTCTAATGGAATAAATTCTTCACTATTTGCAATAAGGGTGACGACCTTCTCTT
Organism: Schistocerca piceifrons; assembly: GCF_021461385.2. Taxonomy (NCBI): domain Eukaryota; kingdom Metazoa; phylum Arthropoda; class Insecta; order Orthoptera; family Acrididae; genus Schistocerca; species Schistocerca piceifrons. The sequence continues at coordinate 49,615,771 of NC_060148.1, forward strand.
TAATTTTTTCAAATCCTTTTATAAATTCCAAGTAATTTGGCTGGTCTAAACTTTTAGAATAAATGTAAAGTGACTGATTGTAATCCAGTTCAGCCAACCAAGGGGTTAAAATACAATTGTCAATATTAATGTTGTTTTTCCACATCCACTAGGGCTAGTTATTGCACATCAAATTGAATTTGGTAAAAGGTCACTGTGTTTATTTTTTTATTTCTTTTCAGGAATTCTTACTTTTGGCTCCCAATCAGTTTTCGCTTAATTAAATAATTTTTCAATAATACATGAGTAGATTATTTCAGTTGAGTGGTAAGTCATACGCTGTCAAAAAAAGATTGACTGTACCCATATGAGACGGCTTTAATATTGTTGTATTAGTTGGTTTTTATTCAGCTTTTCTAGCTCCAAATACTACATTGAGAAATAATAAACTTTACTGCAATGGAGAAATGATAGAAATTCCTGTTGGTCAGTATAACTTAAAAAACTTGGAAAAATTTATTCATTCGAAAAAGTCTAATATTCACATTAAAGCATATGAAATTTTAAACAGATTTACTATTGAGTTATATACGGATGTAAAAGATAGTATTGGAAGTGTGCTTGGATGTAGTGGCCAAATTGTTGAGGCTAATGAAAAGTCTGTTGCTAAAGATGTTCCTAAAATTATTCCATTTGAATTAATAAACATAAATTTTAATTTGGCTGATGGGATGTTTATAAAGCATTTTCATAGAGAAACTAATGTTATTGCTTCATTCAAGCCTAATGCAGAATTTGCTGGGCCAATTATTCACGAAGTGCATTACCCCATAAATATTCCAATTTTTGATCCAATTCAAGATTTAGAAATTACTATAACCAATGAAAATGATAATTTGATGGACTTAAACGGTGCTAGTGTAACAGTTGTTTTAGAAATTTCTTAATGTTTTTTATTCTTAAATAAATCATGAACAAAGCTGAGAGTTATCAATTTTACTCGTTCCCTGTGAATAAGAAGACTAGAAATGATTTGAATCTCCCCAACAAGAACGCAGAGACTAACATAAATATTGGAGATGGTTGGGTTCATCCTAAGCATGCCCAATTATACATTGGGTATAGATGGTACAGATTATCTAACTTATGATGGAAAATCCAATAAAAATTAATCGATAATTATGTATCAAAACTGTTTGATGTTATTACCATAAAAAAGGAAACAATGTTTTGCTTAGAGTGGAATTTCCATTTATTTCTTCATCAGCTCTTATTCGATTGACTTAGACTCTAGGCAATGAGCTAACCATGGAAGGACATATTCTTAATATTGAAACCGATGATACAGATTATCTAACTTATGATGGAAAATCCAATAAAAATTAATCGATAATTATGTATCAAAACTGTTTGATGTTATTACCATAAAAAAGGAAACAATATTTTGCTTAGAGTGGAATTTCCATTTATTTCTTCACCAGCTCTTATTCGATTGACTTAGACTCTAAGCAATGAGCTAACCATGGAAGGACATATTCTTAATAATGGAAAGATAAAAAGTAAGGAAAATGAAGTGCTTTATCGATTAGAATAATGTGGCGGATTTTTTAAAGATTATAAAGAAACAATGTGGGAAGGAGATTTAACAGTAATTTTTACATGGGCATTGAGAGCTGGAGATTCTGTTCTTTGTTGGGGAGATCATACCCAAGCAGGAGTTGAAGATGTGACAACACTTCCAAAATGAGGAAAAATTGTTGTATAATCGATGGAAATTCGTGTTCCTGCAATTAAATTTGAACCAGAATATTCGCTTGAATTAGAACAAAATAGACTTAAAATGGCAAAAATTCCCATTTCTTTGTTTGAACCACAAACTATAGAGATTGCTGGCTTAGATGAAAAGAGAAATTTTTAGTTAGATATTACAGATTTCTATAACTCTGCAGACTTTGATATGCCTTATTTCATCTTCGTTGTTTTCCAGACAATAGGAAAAATAATCAGCTAATTGACTATCCCTTATTCGATCATGTTAAATTACAGAATACCTATATTAAAAATGGAAGAAACGAAGTTTATACTCAAGAAATGTGGAATCTAGATCCAGCAAATAATTATCTATAAGCATATGATGATTTCTTAAATTTTAAGAGAACCACGCAACTGTATCGTGATATTAATGTAGGTCCATTGAACTTTATTGAACATTAGCCTGTGTATGTCATATATATGTCTAGAAGAATGAATGTGTTAGCTACACAGAAAATTACAGTGAAGCTGTGTACAAATTTTAATGATAAATTCCGAAAGATACACTTATGTATGTGGTAATGTATGGTAAAAAGAATTTGGCATATGATTCACAGCATAGAATTTTGGACACGAAGTATATATATTTTAAAAAGCTGATAAAAATTCTCTTATCATAGTTTTAAGAGACACTCTGCACTCCTTCCAATCTGATCATGTAAGCATAGGAAAGTTGTGGAATGATTTCAAAGAGATAGCATTGACAGCAGTTGAGAGATATATACCACATAAATTAATAAGTGATCGTAGTGGTCCCCATGATATAAAATACAGGCCAGACCACTGTTGCTGAAGCAGCATAAAAAGCATGCCAAATTTAAAAGAATGCAATATCCCCAAGACTGGCAAAGTTTTGTAGAAGTTCGAAGTATAGTGTGTACTTCAATGCGAGATGCTTTCAGTAATTTCCATAACAAACTCTGTCTCGAAATCTGGCAGAAAACCCAAAGAGATTCTGGTCATACATAAAGCACACTAGTCGCAAGACGCAATCAATACCTTCACTGCACGATAACAATGGTGAGGTAACTGATGACAGTGTGACTAAAGCAGAGTTATTAAACATGCTTTTAGGAAACTCCTTCACCAAAGAAGATGAAGTAAATATTCCTGAATTCCAATCAAGAGCAACTGCCAATATAAGAAACATGGAAATAGATATCCTCAGTGTCGCAAAGCAGCTTAAATCACTTAACAAAGGCAAGGCTTCCGGTCCAGATTATATATCAGTCAGGTTCCTCTGAGAGTATGCTGATACAATGGCTCCATATTTAGCTATTATGTACAACTGTCCGTTCTCAGAAAGATCCGTACCTAAAGACTGGAAAATTGCTCAAATCACACCAATACCCAAAAAGGGAAGTAGGAGTAATCCATTGATTTGCAGGCCCATATCAATAACGTCGATTTGCAGTAGTGTTTCGGAACATATATTGTATTTGAACATTATGGAGTACCTCGAATAAAACGATTTATTGACACGTAGTCAGCACAGATTCAAAAAATATCGTACTTGTGAAACACAACTTGCTCTTTATACTCATAAAGTAATGAGTGCTATCGACGGGGGATGTCAAATTTAATCCATATTTTTAGTTTTCCAGAAGGCTTTCGACACCGTTCCTCACAAGCGTCTTCTAACTGAACTTGGTGCCTATGGAATATCGCCACAGTTGTGCTACTGGATGCATGATTTCCTGTCAGATAGGTCACAAATTGTAGTAATAGATGCAAAGTCATCAAGTAAAAGAAAAGTATCCAGCAATCCCCAAGGAAGTGTTATAGGCCCTGTATTGTTCCTGATCTAGATTAACGACATAGGAAATAATCTGAGTAGCCGTCTTAGATTGTTTGCAGATGATGCTGTCATTTACCATATTGTAAAGTCATCATATAACCAATACATATTGCAAAACGATTTAGATAAGATATCTGTATGGTGTGAAAAGTAGCAGTTGACCCTGAATAAAGAAAAGTGTGATGTTACTCACATGAGTACTAAAAGAAATCCGCTAAATTTCGTTTACGTGATAAGTCACACAAATCTGAAGACTGTAAATTCAACTAAATACTTAGGGATTTTAATTACAAATAATCTGGAATGATCACGTAGGAAACGTTGTGGGTAGAGCAAACCAAAGACTGCGATTCATTGGGAGAACACTTAGAAGGTGCAACAGGTCTACTAAAGAGACTGCTTACCTCATGCTTGTATTGCCTATTCTGGAGTATTGCTGTGCGGTGTCGGATACGCATCAGACAGGACTAACGGATGACATCGAAAAAGTACAAAGAAGGGCAGCTCGTTTTGTATGATTGTGAAGTAGGGAAGATAGAGCCACAGACATGATAGTGTCAATTATTAAAACGAAGGCGTTTTTCTTTGCGATGAGATCTTCTCATGAAATTTCAGTCACCAGTTTTCTCCTCTGATTGCGAAAGCATTCTGTTGGCACCCACCTACATAGGGCGAAATGATCATTACGATAAAATAAGAAACATCAGGGCTCGCACAGAAAAATGTAAGTGCTTGTTTTGCCTGTGCGCTGTTCGAGAATGGAACAGTAGAGAGACAGCTTGAAGGTGGTTCACTGAACCCTCTGCCAGGCACTTTATTTTGAATAGCAGAGAAATCACATAAATGTAGATGTTATAATCACTACTGCAAATAAGCATCAAATTTGAGTGCAAAGATCTCTATAGTGCACTGTCATGAAATTCAGCTAATCTGTACGCTATGAGAGTATTGTGGGCAGTTAATAAAAGTATATCTCAGTTTTAGAGAAACCTCAAATATCTGCATTGAAAGTCCCAGTAATTGTACCGTTGAGGACAATGTGGACCTCAGCAGTACCTCAACTGGCTTTAAGTGCTTTGGCGAAGATAGTACTTGTCTCCTGGTCACTAATGCCGAAGTCGAAAATTACGTTGAAGAAAAGGAGAGTGACGATTTCCTGATCACAAACGAAAATGTTACTTACTGATTACTTTATGAGGATAAATGACAGTAGCAATACAAAAATTTGTCTAAATCATGTTCTTTGCAATACTGTCAAAAAAGCCATCAAATGCATCAGATGAGCATCCACTGGGCACATTGGTATCGCGCCAAATGACTATCCACTACTGCCTAGTATGTATTTTCAATCACTCCTTAACCACATGTGTTTTCCCTGAGGCTTGGTAACATGGACTAGTAAAGCCATTATCTAAAAAGTACATTGTCACAGCACCTTCTCATTACTGACCAATTTGAATCCTTCTAACACTGCTGAAGACTTCACACCATATAGTCCGTGACCAGTTAACTCTCTAGATAATTACAGGCAACCTTCTAGTCGAATAATAATCATGTTTCCATAAATATCGCAGCATGCCAACTCACTTAATAAAGAACAGATGACATGAAACTTGCCAAAGATAGACAAGAGAAGACTCTCATGCGCTTATTAGACTTGAGCAAAGCCTTTCACGATATTGTCAACGACAATTTACTTGCCAAACTCTATGCTTAATTTTCTGGCCCAGTACAGTTCTGTGATTTCTCGCACACCCAAAGTATCATGGCCAGCAGCATAATGGAACAAAAATGGAGACAGGTAACAACAAGTATTCCCTCCAGTTCGACGTTAGGTCCTGTATTCTTTTCATTGCATGACAATGATGTATCATCACTTCTGTTGTGCTGTAAATACCACATGTGTGGTGGTTACCTCGAGTTATATCTAAGCGCAAAACTAGTAAACTAGGAAACAGTTTTGGAGAATTTAAATATCGACATGTGTGCAGTTTCAAAATGGACACATAATATGAGGTGAAACTTTAACCCCTCTGAAAACCAAGTGGTCCTGTCTGTCTTCTGGGCTCATTATCCGAGATATCGGAAATCTCTTACATCTTTAACCCCAAATGTCATAAATATCAACATCTCTCCCTCATCAAAAATTCTAGGAACAATAACAGACAAAAATATAAGGTGCAGTGTGCAAGAGGACATCACTATCTACATGTGTTCTCTCCTCCTCCTAAGACCTCAAAAAGGAGCTTGTATAAACACTTATGCTTCCCATTGATTACAGCGACGTTTTGTTGTAAGGTCATTCACAAGAGAGCTCATGACACTTGTTACTGGCTATTAACGCCTGTGAATAGATGTATATTGGGACACGAGCGCAGTTTTATAAATAGGGACATCTAACTTAAACTAACTTACGCTAAGAACAACACACACACCCATGCCCAAGGGAGGACTTGAGCCTCTGACGAGAGGAGCCATGCGAACTGCGCCAAGGTGCCTTAGACTGGATGGATACCCCATGCGACAGCAACGATAATTCTACTTGAGTTTATATTGTTGAACAGTTAGCAGAAATGAGACGTAATAAACCTGAATTAAGTGAATTACTTATTAAAGAAGATAATGATTATGAATATGGAAACTTTACAGAAAATGATAATATTGAATATTGTCAATATGGTAATGTATCTATCCTATTTTCCAGAACATGTCTTTTATCATCATAAGGACACAATGCGTTTTTGTTTACCTCAACCATGTAGGTTTCATATTTTTGGTTCCAATCAAATTCCTCATTCTGCATTATTCTCTATTGTTGAATAAACACTTTTTATAGTCTTCTAAGTTTATTTCATTTTAGCAACATATTTCTTAACTCCTTTAGGTTTTTTGCTTCTCTTTATTACCAACTTCATATGCATACAGTTTTGCTTTCAGTTGACAAAATTCTTCTATTATTTTTCAATTGCATTCATCTTCCTAAAACTCTCTTGTTTAGTTGGGGGATATTGCATATATTATCTGGTGGATAGTTAACTTGTATCAAAGCGATAAATCATTGATTTTGTGTCTTCATAGAAGTATTCAGTTTGTATAATAGATTTGGTTGATAGGTGTCCATCTTCTTTAATATACTCTCATAATTGGCATCGATAACAGCTGGAACTTTCTGTGTATTCTGATAATTTCCAAAAAGTACATATGATCTTTTCTGTGGTAATTGTACATTTAATGGTTTTTTAACTAAGTAGTTTTTTGTGAGTCTACCTAACTTTTCTTTCCTACTGAAGTGGAGTAAGCACATATCACAAATATATTTTGATCTTATGTTTTGAGATTTGGGCTGAAACGAGTTGAGATAAATTTTAACCCAACAATAATATGAGTTTCCAACGTTCTATTATTTTCAAAATATAATAAATTTACATGTTTTTCTTTTTTACTTTTTTAAATGTTTAATGGAAACACTTTATCTTTTCCATCAAATGAATAAACGTTAATAGATACATTAATTCCACTCTCAGTTTTTGGAATGTTGTCAAACACCACAGGAAATTCAAAATTTTGTAGTGTCTGATCAAGATCAAGACCAACACTTTTCTACTTTACAACCTATTGTGGAATTTATTTACAGGATATAATGCAGATTTTATAGACCACAGAAAACATTTTTGATCATTTTTTTTAAATAATACAAACTTGTATATTTTTTATTTTTTCTGGTAATTCGATGTTAGAAGAACCTCTCAGTGTGACATATCTGTAAACTCCTAATCCAAGTCCAATAATTTTATTTAATGTCTATCTTCATCCTGTTCCTTGTATATTAGATAATTTGGTTAAAAATCTCGTTTTCCATGGTCTAATTTTTTAATCATATCCTTCTTCATAATGATAGTATAGGTCTGTTTTTGTTGTCCAAATTGCTGAACTTTATCATGTCTGCAATCTCTTCTCACAAGATAAATTAAAATTTATTTTCAAACCATTAAATAGTTTGAAATTTTCTTTAACTGTTTTCAAAATTTTTTCTTTTGCTGCATTAAAGAAATGATTACGTGCCACTGAGTTTATAGTATTTTCCGAAGAAACAAACAAAAGTAGATGTAATTAAATTAATAGAAAGTGTAATTCAAAAATAAACTTTACACACTACATTACTTTTTATAGTATTCATAAACAATAGAGATTTCATTACCTTTTAGATAATACAAATAATTCACATATTCGTCAGTTAATTGATTGATAAATAAAGATATATCTTCGTTAGGATAACATCCGGTTAGAAGGAATGAAAGTGCAAGTAACCATTTATATTTATAATTTTTAATTTAATAATAGCTATTTTTAATAAATGGCAGCTATTGTAAGAACATATAACACTGAAATGAATATATTGGAATTAAATCAGAACAATAAGCTTTCATGCAACAAGAAGCAAGTGTGTGTTATGGTTGATAAATATAATGAACCCTTGTTTAAAGGTAAAGATAATGCTGAAATAATGGATTATAAAGAGACTATATGTTGATGTTTATGATGAAATAAAATATAGAGATATTTTTAACTGCAGTTATATGCTGGAGGTAAAAGGCTATCAAGTTTTCAAATTAATCTAGTTTACATTTTCATTTTATATTCTAAGAAAGAAGAGGCTAAGAAGTTTAAAAATAGGTAGCTATTGAAGCTTTACCTTCAGTTAGAAAACATGATGAATACAAATCTACAGATGACTATATGGCAAGAAGATAAAGATAAGGATAAAGGTAAAGATGAAGAATAACTAGTTACAGATTTTTAAAATCTATTAAAAGTCAAAGAAGAAGAAAAAGAAGAATTATAAAATGAAAATACAAAGCTTGAACAATTCAATATGAATATGATATTCTTTATTGACAAGTTTAAAACTAAAAATGGTTATTTTTAAGCTACCTCAAAAAGATATTCTTGAGTCATTAATTTTGAAGTAGGAGAAATAAACAATTTGTCTGTTAGAAACTCTAATTCTTCCACAATGAACAAGATAAATTTTATATATGTTACTATGTTAAGTAAGGAGCTCCATTTATGTGTAAAATTTTTATAAGGTATTATTATTTTTCTTACCCATCTGTTGTGTGAATTACCAGAACCTAACATTTAACATATACTTCCCTTCTTTTTCAATTTTTTTAAAAAAACATATGGATCTGGATATTTTGTTTTCATCAAGACTTGTTCATAAAAATTTTCTTTTGTTTCTTCACCATTTAATTCTCTAAATTCTATGTGATTGATTTAGAATGAATAACAGCTTCAATTTTAAAAAATTCTGTTGACCAAATAGCTGTAAGTTTATTGATTACAACTTCATCTTCCTTTTTCAAATTTCGACTTTTCATTAGCTACAACATTTCTTTCATTAATTTCTACAGGCTACATTTTTATTGTCAAATGTTTTGTGTTACTATATTCATGAACTAATCTGGAGACCATGTCTATACATTTACACTCCTGGAAATTGAAATAAGAACACCGTGAATTCATTGTCCCAGGAAGGGGAAACTTTATTGACACATTCCTGGGGTCAGATACATCACATGATCACACTGACAGAACCACAGGCACATAGACACAGGCAACAGAGCATGCAGAATGTCGGCACTAGTACAGTGTATATCCACCTTTCGCAGCAATGCAGGCTGCTATTCTCCCATGGAGACGATCGTAGAGATGCTGCATGTAGTCCTGTGGAACGGCTTGCCATGCCAATTCCACCTGGCGCCTCAGTTGGACCAGCGTTCGTGCTGGACGTGCAGACCGCGTGAGACGACGCTTCATCCAGTCCCAAACATGCTCAATGGGGGACAGATCCGGAGATCTTGCTGGCCAGGGTAGTTGACTTACACCTTCTAGAGCACGTTGGGTGGCACGGGATACATGCGGACATGCATTGTCCTGTTGGAACAGCAAGTTCCCTTGCCGGTCTAGGAATGGTAGAACGATGGGTTCGATGACGGTTTGGATGTACTGTGCACTATTCAGTGTCCCCTCGACGATCACCAGTGGGGTATGGCCAGTGTAGGAGATCGCTCCCCACACCATGATGCCGGGTGTTGACCCTGTGTGCCTCGGTCGTATGCAGTCCTGATTGTGGCGCTCACCTGCACGGCGCCAAACACGCATACGACCATCATTGGCGCCAAGGCAGAAGCGACTCTCATCGCTGAAGACGACACGTCTCCATTCGTCCCTCCATTCACGCCTGTCGCGACACCACTGGAGGCGGGCTGCACGATGTTGGTGCGTGAGCGGAATACGGCCTAACGGTGTGCGGGACCGTAGCCCAGCTTCATGGAGACGGTTGCGAATGGTCCTCGCCGATACCCCAGGAGCAACAGTGTCCCTAATTTGCTGGGAATTGGCGGTGCGGTCCCCTACGGCACTGCGTAGAATCCTACGGTCTTGGCGTGCATCCGTGCGTCACTGCGGTCCGGTCCCAGGTCGACGGGCACGTGCACCTTCCGCCGACCACTGGCGACAACATCGATGTACTGTGGAGACCTCACGCCCCACGTGTTGAGCAATTCTGCGGTACGTCCACCCGGCCTCCCGCATGCCCACTATACGCCCTCGCTCAAAGTCCGTCAACTGCATATATGGTTCACGTCCACGCTGTCGCGGCATGCTACCAGTGTTAAAGACTGCGACGGAGCTCCGTATGCCACGGCAAACTGGCTGACACTGACGGCGGCGGTGCACAAATGCTGCGCAGCTAGCGCCATTCGACGGCCAACACCGCGGTTCCTGGTGTGTCCGCTGTGCCGTGCGTGTGATCATTGCTTGTACAGCCCTCTCGCAGTGTCCGGAGCAAGTATGGTGGGTTTGACACACCGGTGTCAATGTGTTCTTTTTTCCATTTCCAGGAGTGTATATTTACTATTAAGAGCAAATATTTTTCACATCTTCTCTTTCAGAGTTCTGTTGAACCTTTCAACAACATTTGCATTTAATTCAGTAAAAGTTGAAGAATGATTAATATTATTTTCTTCATAACTTCTTTAAATTCTTCATTATTGAATTCATTCCCATTATCCGTTTGTAAATTTTTTGGTGATCTCCATCTACACATTTTTTCAAAAGGTTCAGTTACATTCTTATCTTTTTTATCTTTAACTGGAATAGCCCAAGCATATTCAGAAAGTAGATCAATAGCAGTTAGCAAATATTTATATCCTTTATTTATTTTTGAAATATCTTTCAAATTACCTGAATTCATTTCGTCTAAATCAGCTTGCAATAAACCACAAATACCGTGACAAATACATTTCTTCTTTTAAAATTTTTTCTCTTCAGTTTATGTAATTCACAAATAATTTCTTCATGAGTGAACATTTCATTCACCACTTCATCTAAAAATTTTTAAGGTATTTACTGTTTTTACTTTTACACAGTGTACCAACATCTCCAATCCTATGATTCTGTGATGATCTTATGTTTTAGTAAACTTTTTACACTTCAAACAGTAGATGTAATTGTTCATATATATAGAATAAAAATTTAATAAGATTTAAATTATTTCAACAAACATCTGCAGAAACAGTTATAACTATTGATTTATTACAATTATTTATTTCATATTGCCTATCATATACACTTAGAGTAATATCAAAAACATCAAATTTCAGATCTTTGTCAATATTCTTACCAACGACAATAATTCACTTAAGTGTAAAATCGTATTCGAAATTGTGCATTCTTTGCTCACCTTCAGCATACATATAAATTCAATTATTTGGTTATCATATACTTTATCTTTAAGATTATTTAACTCATTTAAGTATAGTGTTAAATCTGGTTTTGAGAAATAATCAGAAAAAGCTTTTTACTTCCTTCTTTGTAAAGTAATTTGATAGATTAGTTTTATTGAGTTGATTCATCTTCACACAAAAATCCGTTTTTCTGACATAATTACTCAGATATGTTAGAATACTCGTCTATTCTGGTTTTGCAGCAAGATTCGATAACTCATTCTGTAAATATTGTTTGTTCACAACATCTGTTACAGCAATATAACCTCTAGTTACTTTGAAAATGGTATGTAAATCTTCGTGAAATTGTTTAATCATTATCTCTTTTAGTGTCTACTTATGACCGAATATCTCTAAATTTGGTTTGTAACAACTCTAATGATAGTTGTAATTTTTTCTCATTCTGATGGTAATTGTTCCTTAATTTTTGGGTCTATATCTGTTTGAAAATGTTTGATTCCTTTAAAATTCCCGAATGTCTTTAGGATGTAACTAACTTCCAAAAACATCCACTTATTAAAGTGAAAATATCATTAAACTTATAGTGAAAATATCATTAAACTTATAATTATCAGTTAATAGTTTTATCAGAAATATATAGAAATGACCACATATTATTTCGTTAAAATTTTGTATTCTTTCAGTATTGTGTAGATCTCTATTTCGAAATAATTAAGTAATTGTTTTGCTGTATTACCACCAAATGTATCAAAACAAATTTTATATTTTATTCTTGTAATAACAAGTCAGTTGAGTACCAACATGATCAGATGTGTCTAAATTAACTATTCCACATTTGAATTCTCTAGGACGATTTGATAAGTCATTGGTCATTAATACACAACCAAAATGATTAATTTTTAACTGTTTAACTAATTCTTCTATATCGAAATAACTTACTGCACTACAATACATATAGATTATTTTTTTGCAATTTTTTTACTCCTGTTCCTTTCTCTTCCTTTGCTAAATTATGTTTTTCGTACTTCCAATTCTTTCTCGCCTCTCTTGGATTAGATTAGATTAGTACTTGTTCCATAGATCATTAATACGACACTTTGTAACGATGTGGAACGTGTCAGGTTAATAAAAGGTGTCTATACAAGATATTACATTACACAAGATATTACATGATGTAGTGCCCCCAGAATTTTACCAAAGTCTGGAGACACTTGTGTTCCAGCCATTTCGAACAAGTGTTATTTTAAAGGAGGGCGTAAGGATGAGCGTGGGATACTGCACCCATTTAGTTTGTGCAGGTGAAACTGGAAGGGAGATAATTCGTCGGCCCCGGCAAGTGTTCAGTGCGACCTGCCAAGAATAAGAAAATATGGCCCAGAAGCTCCAAGGCTGGCTGCGAAGAGTAATGTAGCATTATATTGTTAAAAAACAATTGGAGAGACTCGAAATAGTGACTGTTTATTAGACGTAGAATTGCTGTTGAGAGTACGTGGACTGGACATGGATAGTCAGCCACAATTAATTGTGTTCAAAAATGTGTAATTAACTGATTCTTGGTGCCCGGTAATGTGTGGGCTTACATCATAAAGTTTAGTTGTTTTTTGTACAAAGTGGAAATAAATATGATCTGGTGCATTGAATGATATTCCAAGAGTAGTGTATTTTTTTAAATAAGAAGAGAGAGAGCGAGAGAGTGAAAATTTCCCCTTCCTAGCAGGGAAATCTTTGGAGAAGCGTCCAGTGCTAGCAGAAGACATCAATGCTGCAAGAAATCAGAACCAGCATTCTTTAACAAGTAAGTCCACGAAAACGCTTAAGCTGTATAGAGAGAGCTTAACATTACACCAGGTCACCGCAAGAACGTGGCGACCGTAAAGAAAGGACCTGAGAAAGAAGGAGAAATATTAAAGAAGAAGCTATAAGAAAAAATGAAAAACAGTTGGGAATTGCCATAGCAACCGATAACAGCGAGGCTGGAGAGCGATTCCACGATACTTATCCAGAAATATAGTATTCATAAATGGTGAAATGATTAAGGGAATCAAGAAAATCGCACAGCGCTGCAGTTATTCTCAAATCGTCGACGTCACCGTCTACAAACGCTGACGCCGCTGCACACCAACGCCGACGCCGCCATATACCAACGCCGACGTCTCATCACCTCATGGCGACGGCGCCGTCCACAAAAGCCGACGCCGCCGTCTACCTACGCCGACACCGCCATCTACCAACGCCGACGCCGCCGTACACCAACGGCGACGGCGCATCACACCAACGCCGACGCAGCCGTCCACAAAAGCCGACGCCGTTGTCCACCTACGCCGACGCCGCCGTCCATCGACGCTGACGCCGCCGTACACCGGTGCCGACGCCGCCTTCCACCGACGCCGCGTGACTACTACTGTCCTTTGATTGTTTGTGAAGTGTGGGGGGTTGTGGAAATAAGCGAGTGTACTTTTAATGATAACTAGATTAAAGGCAAAACAAAACACAATGGAAAAAGAACGTCGATCCGTAGAGTCTGTTGGGGCTATGGGAATTGAAAAACAGGGCCAGATTTAGGCGAATTAATGAGGTTTATCAAAGCACAGTTTGAATCACAGAACACAAAACAGGACGAACTGAAGGCAGAATTAAGCTCTAGGTTAGATTTGCAAAACACAAAACTAGAGGCTCCAGTTAATATTCTGAGTAATCAGATGCAAGAATGGAAAAAGAATTGAAAAAAGAATTGTCCAATTCCTTGAGTGAACAGACAAATATTTTATTTAAGGATTTAGAACAAAGAAATGAACCTTATCTAAAAGGGTTAGTTCAAAAATTAGAAAGTGATGTAGACTGTAAATGTAGTAATTTGGCAACACAATTTAAAGAAAAATACGACTCTTTGAAAAATGTATGTAATGTTACATTTGATGTGGTCGAACGAGAATTAACTACGCTAAAAACCAATGTCCAGAAACAAGATAAGTTGCTCCCCCTCATGCAGGCGCAAATTTCAGGGGTCAAATCATGGGTGGAAACTGTAGAACAGAACTTCAAAGAAAAGTTAATGACTGGAGAGCTTATACATTTGAATGGCTTATTCTTCTAAGTACAAGAATTAATAGGACGAAAGTTTGAAGAGAAACTAAGTGTTGATATCTCTTTGCCTATAGTAACTTCCGATTTAGATAACACCACGAAAGACTTAGAAACTTTGAGGAAAGAATTCAAGCTTATGCAGGAGAAACTAGAGAAAGGCACAGTTTCCCAAAATATTATATTAAATAAGGACATGATAACTGATTTGCAATTGGGATCAAATTCAGGCTTGTCGAGACAGTTTCCTAAATTCAAACCAGATGGGGAGGTACACCCCACCCATTTCTTAAAACGGTTTAACCAAGACATACCTAAAAGTTCGGAAGATTCTAAGAAAATAGAGTTTGCGGTAGGTTATTTGGAGGGTGAAACTTCAGAATGGGGCACAATAAATATTGAAAACTTCACATCCTGGGAAGATTTTCAGAGAAAGTTTAAGGAAAAATATTGGTCTTCAAGTGCACAAGAGAAGTTGATCTCAGATTTGTGGGGTCCTAAATACTATAGTGTTGCCTGGCGTACAATGCGCAAGTATTTTGACTGGCATTTGACAAGGGCGAAATATTTAGATCGACCAATGGAAGAAGAGGGATTAGTTAGAATTTTAATAAAACGCCTACCTACTTATGCTAGAAAAGATATTCTATGCAGTGGGTGGAAAACAGTGGAGGACCTGTTATCCTTTGTAGATGCACTCGATGCAATCAATAAAGACAGGAACGAGAACTTGCATGTGCAAGAAAATCCGAATTTTAGGAGGAATAATACGAATCATAATAATCAGTCAAAGCATTATGAATCCTATCTTGCCCGAGTCCACCGTCCTAGCAGGAATGTAAATAGAGGGGGTTGGTCACGAGGACCATTAACGTCCAACCTCGGTCCGGTAACTACGCAGGAATTTGTGCCCAGCAACAGCTGTGGAACAGGGGGTAACGGAGTTCCATCGTTTGGAAATCGTCCCATGATTGCTACCCATGAGGAAAACGTGGAGAGATCTGGACCCAGGGCCAGGGACCAGGTCGTCGAAATACATTGAGAGGCCTAAATAAGAGGGTACAGGTTTCCTTTATGCATAAAGTACCTACCAAGGAGTGGCTACTGCTGGAGGAAACGAACAATATAACTACGCCACCACAACCTATTATAACAGGAGAGATAGAAAACCACAAAGTAGACATATTCATCGATTTTGGTAGTGAAGTATCACTTATTTCTAAGGAATACTTTAATACATTAAAAACTAAAAGTAATTTACCTGTTTTACCAGTAACTGGGGTATACATAGTTGATATAACTGGAAAGAAGGGTAAGGTTGTTAAATACGAAACCTTGGCACACTGCCATATAAGTAATATGACATTTCGACAATCTTTGCTAGTAGTGGAAGACATAAATAGAGACATATTGTTTGGTTTAGACTGGTTAACCGATTTTAATGTTATACTAAATTTCGACGAGAAGTGTATTTATGCGGGGGAACCCGAGAATAAACATTGCATTAAGTTTGTGACGGACAGCGATATGTATAAACGAACATCTGAACACCAAAGATTACAATTAACTGCGTCAGCTCAGTAGTCTCCAGAGATAGAGTTAACTAATACTGCATGTCCATAAGACGACTTTAACAAATAGGTAAGTGAATCTGAAGTGTTAAGTATTGAACAGCAAACGGATTTAGTGAGAATTTTGTCGAAATAGCATTCATTATTTTCAGAGAATCCAGGTACCGTTAGCGATTATGTTTGCAAATTTAAGATTAAGGACGAGACTCCGTGTTTTTGCTAACTATACCCTATACCTGTAAGTCTTAAAGAAGCGGTTAGGGAGGAGATTAATAAAACGATTGATCAAGATATAATAGAAAGGAGTATGAGTGTCTATAATAATCCTTTAGTAGCAGTGAGAAAAGCTACAGGTGAAGTGAGATTGGTGCTAGATGCACACGCTCTCAACCGTCATATTGAAACCAAAAGAGATCGCCCAGTTAATATAGATGAATTATTAACTAAATTTAAGGATGCCCAGTATTTTAGCTCTGTTGATCTGACGGCTGGGTATTGGCAAATCCGGTTACATCCCGATTCAAAAAAGTATACTGCTTTTTTGTACAACGGAATATCTTACCATTTTAATGTATTACCTTTTGGACTAAATATATCAGTATTGGTATTTATAAGAGCACTTGATAAAGCTATTGGACGAGAGTTATTGAAAGAACTAGTTATTTATGTGGATGACATCTTGATTATTTCACCTACTTGGGAAGAACATTGTATGACATTGAAAAAAACTTTAGAGCGATTCAAGGAAAAGGGTATCACCTTAAAGTTAACCAAATATCACTTTACAAGGCAGGAATTAAAGTTTTTAGGACACATCGAGGGAGTAAAAGGCATTAAATCAGACCCCGAGAGAATCGAGGCTATTAAAAACTGTCCACCTCCTCAAAACGTTAAACAACTAAAAGGGTTTCTGCGAATGGCAAGTTATTATCGACGCTATGTGCAAAGCCAAGAAATGAACCACCCTAGACTACTAAGATTATTACGTAAAGGCGTATCATGGAATTGGGACCAAGGGACCCAAGAAGCCTTTGACAAACTGAAACAAGCTTTAGTAAATGTGCCTATCTTACAACATCCTGTAATGAATGAACCTTTTAAGATAGCAACTGATGCCTAAGATTACGGTATTGCAGCAGAATTATTCCTAGGGGAATGGAGGATAGAAACCTATTATCATAGATCTATAGCGTTTATTAGTCGAAGCTTAAATAAGCATGAACGAAATTATACTGCTACCGAGAAAGAATTTCTAGCGATAGTGTGGAGTATACAAAAGTTTCAAACTTTGATATGGGGTTCGGAAATTTACATTTTTACCGAACACCAGGCTTTGTGATTCCTAAAGAGTAGTAAATTATTACACAGTAGGCTAATGAGGTGGATGTTGTTTTCACAAGAATATATTAAAATACAATATATAAAAGGATCAGAGAATATAGTACCTGATACTTTGTCGCGAATCCTTCAAAACATGAAAGATCTACAACATATAGAAGGACCTGGGGTAGTTTTCGCAATCAATTTTATAACAACAGAATATCCAACAAGGGAAGTATACGAGTTACCCCAAATAATAACGGAAAATATTAAACATGACCCTTATTTTACAGAGACCTATGCTATGTGTATAAGAGAGTCATTACCAGTAAACAAAAGGGAACAGTGGAAGGTAACAAATCACTTGTTCTGGAGAAACAGCAAAGAGTCAAGCTACTGGCGGCTGTGTATGCCACAAATAACAAATAGCAGAGTCTAAATTAACACAGTACATTCATAGTGGATATGGCCACTTCGGCGTGAAAAAGTGTATAGTTCATATGAATAAGTTTAATTATTTTAAGCGATTAGGATGTAAGGTAACTGCAACTATTAACACATGTGGCATCTGTCAGAAAGCTAAGGAAATAATACCCATGTAAAGTATAAGATGTATCCGATTATTCCTAAAGCATTACATGACCTCACAGCTGCCGATTTTTTTGGACCTATACCCAAGGGGAAGGGAGGTATGGCTTATATATTAGTACTTATAGAATATTGGTCGAAATATGTAAGACGGTATCCTATTAAGAAGGCTAAAGCACAAACCTTGATCAAGTGTTTGCAAGAATATTTTATAACTACAAGTAATCCGAGGCGTTTTCTTTCTGATAATGGACCTCAGTTTACCAGCCTGAAGGTAAGGAATTTTTAGCCTGGGAAAATATACGACACATTTTAACAGCCAACTATAATCCATCATCGAACCCTTGTGAAAGAGTAATGAAAGAGATTGGTAGCTTATGCCGCACTTATTGCTACGACACTCATACCTCATGGGCGGAAAGAATTAAAGACTTTAAGCTTATTCTAAATGAACTACCGCATTTGTCTACAGGAATGACGCCCGTAGAAACCATTGGCAAGCCATTTATAGGAAAACCTCTAATTAAGTGTTTTACGTGGCCAGAGCAAAAAGCTACTGATCAAGCAACTCAGGAAAGAGTTGGTAGAAACTTACATACGAGCGCCCAACAAAGGGCAGATAAATACAATGCAACCGCAACTGACCCAGAATACCACGTAGATGACTTAGTATTAGTAAAAAACACGTTCAAAGTTTAGCACAAATTTTTTCTGGAATATGTAGGACCTTATCGTATTCAATCAACAGTACACCAAAAAACCCTATATTTAGTAGAGCCTGTGATGGGATAGGAAAAGGGAATGTATAATGTTAAGGATATAAAACGATATGTACAAAACCCCCAGGGACGTTGGCGTTCTGTGTCAACGGGCAGAGTGACGTCCGCCAGTTCGCGAGTTGGGTTCGGTGTTACTTCCACATTAGTTTTCCTATACTGAACTCCCTTCAGATATTCGACTATCCTGTATTCTATTTATAGCCCTTAAGCCATCCTATCATATTAGTATTAAAAGAGCCCAATTATGACTACACAATTATGACTAATTTAAGGAGTCACAATAAACAGTAACCTCTAAGCATGAGATAACACTAACAGGGTAATATTCTAACAGGAGATATAATATGATGGTACTGTTTAGGAAGAATGATACTTAGATAACATAAACTGAACATGTGTATGAAATATAGAGTGAAGTGACTAACTGAATAACTATTTGATTATAGTGTATATAATTTCTATTTTTATAGAATGTTTTATATTTTTTATAAATTGTGATGTGATTGGGGAGGGTTTATGTCTAATTTTGAAAGGGGTGGGTAGCATAGGCACAGACACGACCTACACACCACGCCCTTCATACAACCCTCGCAAACAAGTTTGACTGGTTCTTCATCATTTGCTGTTCCATAGGAGTTGCTAAAATGTTTTCTTTGGGGACTTCAAAGGTGACAGTGAGAATATCCGTTCTGCAGGAGACGCCGAACATCATACCTCCTCCGGCTTCTCACTTAAGCACCGGCAAATTGGGTATCCTAGGGAAGGGGGGTCTGAAGGGTTTCCTGACTTGGGGCTGTCTTCTTTCTTTCTTCGATCTTAGCAACCAATTCTTTTATTTCCTTTCTTACTTCTCTTAAGAGTCCACACTCATATACTTCTATTGCTGAAGTCCTTCTCTTTCCAGTGATTTCTATAAATCTTCAACTAAGAACCTTAGTGGGCCGAAGAATCAGGATGCATGATCACGGTTCCACACTCAAACAATTAAATACAAAGACGCAGACAGGTAATACACAGGAAGAAGTAGCAACCGTCACAGATAAGGGGGGAAGTAGTGCTCAGGAAAGGCTCGAGCACATGTGCTAAGTAATGACGGTTGCACAGCCCAAGTGAAATGGTACAGTAAGCTTAAGCTAAAGGAACAAGGGGGGATGAAGTGTATATCCACCTGTGTTCATAGCTATAGTAGTACAAAGTAATATGAATGGTGATAAAAAGAAATAGATATTAAGCCAGAGGTATCGAGCAAACAAGCTAAAGGAATAAGGGGGGACGAAGTGTATATCCACCTGTGTTCATAGCAACAGTAGTACAAAGTAATATGAATGGAGATAAAAAGAAATAGATATTAAGCCCAAGGTATCGAGTCAAATAAGTTTCTGATGAATAATAGGATTGTGCAGACCGAATAGCCTGAAGAAACGAAATAAAGTTACAACCATGGACGAAACATATTTAGTTATTAAGGCTATGTAAGTGAGCTGTAGGCGATGAACAAGTGAAGAATTTAAGCAGGTAGGCTGAAGGACTCAGGAGGAGGAAAGGAGAGGTCGATAGAAATTTTACCAGGAAATTTTAAATAAAATAGTGTGCAGAGGAGTACGAAAGAGGCAAGACTATGAATCATTGTTAGAGAATATAGAGAGGGCGCATACGATATAGATGAAATGAGAGAAAGAGAGGCAGGTAGGCAGACCCAGAGGAGGCTGACCTATACCATGTGGGCAGGGGCACCAAAAAGGGGATTTACCTGTACCATAATTTAGTATAAATGGAAGGGGCGCACCTATCCAAGGATGAGGAAGAAGATGATTTCATAGTATCAACCCTTAGGCAGATTGGAACCCAAAGGGAAAGGGTGGTATAGTGACCTGAGATTGTAGTCGAAAGTTTCTCCTGGTACATTTGAATTCTAAAATTTTTTAAATAGAAAAGACGAGTCCTGTGCGAGGAGATAGGAAAAAGAGAAAACCCCCAGTACAACTAATTTTTTTCAGACCCAGAAAACCGGTGGTTATCAATGCAACAGCTTCTTAAAAGAAAGTAAAGACTACACTCAGAATAACGCCTGAACTTTGAAACTGGATAAGGGGAGGGATTTATTTTGGTTCAATCCTGGAAGCAAGAGTAGATAAATCTATTGGAAATAGCTAATACCTTTTGTTCTATTAGTTTATCATACTACTATGTCTATGAAAGATATTACCAACAGCTTAATGAAATACCAGAGATGGAAGAGAGTTTTTGTACCCAATGTTTTTATGTAGTACAAAGTAACAAGATAAGTGTTAAAAAAATTATTAAATTATATGTTGTGTGCAAAATAACGAGTGTTCGAGCTAAGAGAGGGATATGCAGTGCCCCCAGAATTTTACGAAAGTTTGGAGACACTTGTGTTCCAGCTATTTCGAACACATGTTATTTTAAGGCAGGGCGTAAGGATGAGCGTGGGATACTGCACCCATTTATTGTTTGTGCAGGTGAAACTGGAAGGGAGATAATTCGTCGGCGCCGGCAAGTGTTCAGTGCGCACTGCCAAGAATAAGCAAATATGGCCTGGAAGCTCCGTGGCAGGCTGCAAAGAGTAATGTAGCATTGTATTGTTAAAAAACAAATGAAGAGACTCGAAATAGTGACTGTTTATTAGACGTCAAACTGCTGTTGAGAGTACGTGGACTGGACGTGGATAGTCAGCCACGATAAAAGCTTATGTATTAACTGTGTATAAAAATATGTAATTAACTGATTCTGGGCGCGCGGTAATATGTGGGCTTACGTCATAAAGTTTAGTTGTTTTTTTGTACAAAGTGGAAATAACTATGTTCTGGTGCATTGAATGATGTTCCAAGAGTAGCGTATTTTTTAAATAAGAAGAGAGAGAGCGAGAGAGTGAAAATTTCCCCTTCCTAGCAGTGAAATCTTCGCAGAAGCGACCGGTGCTAGCAGAAGACATCGGCGCTGCAAGAAAGCAGAACCAGCATTCTTCAACAAGTAAATCTACGAAAACGCTTAAGCTGTATAGAGAGAGCTTAACATTACACTGGGCCACCTTAATGACACTTAATATTTTTAATAATTTTTTTGTGGTGGTTGGGGAAATTACCCACTTACTATATCCAAAAATTCATCTAATGAGTAGGAGTTGCCATTAAGAAATTCTTTTAATCTTCTTTTAAATGCTATATGGCTCTCTGTCAGACTTTTGATGCTATTAGGTAAGTGACCAAAGACTTTTGTGGCAGCATAATTTACCCCCTTCTGAGCCAAAGCTAGCTTTAACCTTGAGTAGTGAAGATCATCCTTTCTCCTAGTGTTGTAGCCATGTACACCGCTATTACATTTAAGTTCGTTCGGATTGTTAATAACAAATTTCATAAATAAATATATATATTGTGAGGCTACAGTGAAGATCTCTAGCTCTATAAGTAAGAGTCTGCAGGATGATCTTGGATGAGCTCCAGCAATTATTCTGATTACAGGCTTTTGTGCAATGAACACTCTTTTACTAAATGATGAGTTACCCCAGAATATGTCGTCATACGAAAGCAGAGAATGAAAATAGACTTGGTAAGCTGATTTACTGAGATGTATATTGCTAAAATTTGCAATGACCCTAACAGCATAAGTAGCTGAAATCAAACATTTCAGCAGATCTTCAGTGTGTTTTTTCCAGCTCAACCTCTCATCAATGCATACACCTAGAAATTTTGAATATTCTGCCTTAGCTACTGATTTCTGATCGAAGTCTATATTTATTAATGGCGTCATTCCATTTACTATATGGAACTGTATATACTGTGTTTTGTCAAAGTTTAATGAGAGCCCATTTGCAGAGAACCACTTAATGATTTACTGAAAAACATTGTTTACAATTTCACCAGTTAACTCTTGTCTGTTGGGTGTGATAGCTATACGTGTATCATTGGCAAAAATTATATGAATATGAATATGAATATAGAATGGCATGTCATTAATATATATTAAGAACAGCAGAGGACCTTGCGGTACCCCATTCTTGATTGTTCCCCAGTTTGAGAAATCACCAGTTTTTTTTTGTGTATTATCTGAACTGCTTGTTTCAACTTTCTTCAGTCTTCCAGTTAGATATGATTTACACCATTTGAGCCTTGTCCCATTCATACCACAGTACTTGAGCGTATCTAGAAGTATTCCATGATTTACACAATCAAAAGCCTTTGAGAGATCACAAAAAATCCTAATGGGTGACTTCCGGTTGCTCAGAGCATTTAATATTTCATTAGTGAAAGTATATATAGCATTTCACGTTGAAAAACTCTTCTGGAAACGAAATTGACATTTTGCTAAAACTTTATTTTTACAAAGGTGTGAAGCTACTCTACAACACATTACTTTCTCAAGAATTTTAGATAAGGCAGTCAGAAGAGAGATTGGCCAGTAGTTGTTGATATCAGACGTATCCCCTTTTTTATGCAGTTGTTTAACAATGACACACTTCACTCTATCTGGAAAAAAAACCTGCTTCAGAGAGGTATTACATATGTGGCTAAGAATCCCACTTCTTTCTTGGAAACAAGCTTTTATTATCCTGCTGGAAATGCCATCAATTCCATGTGAGCTTTTATTCTTGAGAGAGTTATTATCTTCCTAACTTCAGAAGGAGAGATGGGTGGAATTTCAATTGTACCAAATGGTGTGGGTAAGGCCTCTTCCATTAACTGCCTTGCTTCTTCTAATGAACATTCAGATCCTATATTCTCTACAACATTTAAAAAATGATTATTCAAAATGTTTTTGACTTCCAGGTTGTCGTTTGTCAAGTTTCCATTTGCTTTGATGGTAATGCCATCATTGTGTACTCTTAATTGCCCTGTCTTCCTTGTAATAATATTCCAAATTGTTTTGATTTTGTTATCAGAGGTATTAATCTCAGACATGATGCACATGCTTATGGACTTTTTAATAACCTTGTTAATGTAGCACAGTAGTTTTTGTAATATTTGGCTGTTTCTGGGTCATTACTCTTTCTTGTTGTTAGATACAGTTCCCTTTTGTGGTTACAAGATATTTTTATTCCTTGAGTAAGCCATGGTTTTTTACATCGTCTCTTAAAATTAGATTTAACTGCTTTCGTGGGGAAACAGTTTTCAAATTCTCTTACAAGTGTATCATGAAATAAGTTACATTTTAAATTAGCATCAGGTTCCTTGTACACCTCATCCCAGTCAAACTGCTGAAGATTTTCTTTGAAATTTCTAATTGTTGAGTCATTAATTGACCACACAACTTTGGAGGGTAGTTCTGAATTATTGAATGGAGCTATGTCATATACTGTAACTAGCTGAGCACCATGATCAGAAAGCCCATTCTCAACAGGACAAGAGTTTATGTTTTTGAACCCTGTCTCTTAGACGAAGCCTTAACTCTTTCTGAAGAGAAAATCGCTACCGGTTGTAATGTGGATACTTAAGAAGTCTAATACCTCCCATTATATCAATATTTGTCTAACATCAACTTATCAGAATATAATTAAATAGATTTATCTTACAGAACTGCCACAATGAGATACTTTCTGTACATATAATGTCTAAATCTCACAACTCTGTAATGTGCAATGAACTGTAACCAAAGATGTGAAACTACATACATGTACAACTCTCTGACTCCATTCTGTAGAAATTAACAGGGATGAATACATGTGTGAGCTACACCTGTGTCCCTGTGTGGCACCCAGGTTAACTTACCATTACTCATCATACATAATTAATAAAGGGATGAAGGATTCGTTTAATCATGTTAAATAAATGATTACTTCATAAACTTAAATCACAGGATAATTTTCATAGAACATTTACACACTGAATCCAAATGAGTAACATAAATTTGAATGAGTAAATGCTTTTTGGAGTCAAGAATAGTTATTTTCATCTTGAAATGTAACTACTCTCATCTTTCAACAAACTCCATTCATTCAAGTAATTCCAAACGAAAAGGACTGCATCTCTGCAAAGGACAATATCTAAAATTGTACTCAATTTGGACTCAATTCCCCAATAATGTTAGTCAAAATACTTTTGACTGATGTCCCATCATATGGATCATGCTGCCTTTAAACAGAACTACTTTAACCAGAAGTGCCACGTGGTGCTGAGCTAACTTATCAAACAGCAACTGGTAATGATTCTTCTTAGTAATTTTAGGTGGGCAACAAGTTTGGCTGTAGACATATGTTGTTCTTATGAAATAAACAACTATGAAATAGACCATGTTTTTCAAAAATTAGTTACTTAACATTCAGTTACAAAGTAATTCTCACACAGTGAATCTTTGTACCTCCAATGACAGATTACGCTAGTATGTCCAAGATAAGTGTTTGGTAATGGTTGTTATGGAACTAATGATATTTGACAGAAATTTCAACTGAAACATGAAAAACTGGTAAAAACACCACATGATGCTGACGATGATGATGACGACGACACTGATCAGTTATTCATAATAATTGTTTCAGCCTTATTATCTAAGTACCACTAAAAAAATAGGATTTCATTTGGAAAAAGTAATACAGTCTAACTGCAGTCCATTTTGTCATTTAAAATCCTATTTGATTATGCTACCACTGTTTACTGTATTCACTCAGTTGAGAAATTCCATATTCTCATATACAGTGATGGGACTGTTAAAATGGAAGAGTTATGTGCCAAAATTTAAGCTTCAGTATGAGTAGTATCATCATAAGTTTCTGCATTAGAGGTTCTGTTCTTACTTGAGTAACAATGATTACATCTGTCATTACTGATAAAACAACATACAATCTATTATTACTAAGATAAAAGATCCACCAATAGAAAATCATGCAGAAATGTGTAAATAAATAGCTGGGCCGAATGTTGGAACAAAATTGTTATAAGGAAAACTACACAATTTTAAATATATGCATTTTAAATCCCAGTCACAACCAAAATTTGTTATGTGTGTATGAAGAATGAGAAACCATAAATAGCAAGTAAATCAAAAATATTTAAATATTTAAAAGCCACTGTGATAGTATAGGCAGAAACACATTATTATGTTGCAAGATCTATAATGGTAGAAACGTTCTCACTTCACTAGCTGAAAGCAATGCAGAACTGAAAAATGCCTATCACTTAATGGCAAGTATCTTAAATTACAAGTATGACAAAACGTAACTAACCACATGTTTTGCACCAACAAGAAAAAGATAGTAAACCAAAAACTGACCATCAAAATAAACATTTTTTAAATACAGGGTGGTCAAAAAGTCTCTCCACGTGTCCTGTATGCCACAGTGAATATACCGAAATGAAACTCAGTAAAAATGAATATTTAATAAATTAATAACTTGTATTTCACTGAGATAAACGAAACAGTGGAATGTTGGGAGAGTCCACTTGAAGGGAAGTAACCCACGCAGACAACCAATCATACAGTATGTGCAGCTAACAATCATACGGAACTGCAGGGAGACTTTTTGAACACCCTATATAATAGAACTGTAATGAGAGATTTCTGGAAACATCACTTTTAATCACAAAAATAAAGGAAAATATACACTAAGAATTAATCTTTCATCTAAACAATAGACACAATTAAAAAGAAGACAAATAAAAACAAAGCTATTACAAAGAAAGATCACTTGATTTATTTGCTTATTACATTAGAAATTATGCATTTGATTACATTTCACACCTAGTGATAATGTCTAGAGCTGTTTCAAATATCCTTCTGTTTTATACAATCAACTGGAATTATAGTTTAACTCTAGATGAGGCAGTACTTTCAAATCTGTTTTTGTTCTGCTTGTACACGGTATACAAAACTAAAGAAATATATAAGATTTAATGCATAAAACCAATCTCCGTTACGTAATCATCATCTACAGAGCTTTGGAACACACAAAAAGCATTTCACGAGAAATACAGCTCCTAACGTGACAGTAGAGTATTAGTATAAAGTGTAAACAAACATGATAAATAAAATGAAACAAATGGCAGATTATTATAGCCAGGTACCTGAGTATCAGCATCTCACAAGCTGTGAATCTTATGACTACTCATGTGCTACTATTGTCAGCCTCTATGGAAGTTGGATGACAGATGGTGAAACCACAAGCTGACAATAAGATGTAAGACACTCACATCTCTCCAATGAACTTGAAGGTAAGAGGTCTGCCCATTCTGTACAGTGAGATAAGCAGCAATCTTTGTGAAATACCAGGATGCAGACATGGCGCAGGTTCAAGTGTTCAAAACCACACAATTCAGAGAGATTGTTGAATGAGGGTTCAATGCATATAATGCCGCATATTCATAGATTGATCCAACAACACTGTCCATTGCAATAGCAGTGGAAATGGGATCGTCAAAATTGGATTGCAAATCAATGAAAACGTGTCTCTTGTTCAGATAAGCGACACTCTTTGTTACTCTAGGTCAATAATGCAGCCAAGATACACCTTTAATGAGGTGAATGGTTGATTACAATATTCACAACACAACAGAAGCAGGAAGATGGAGACAGTTTATACTGTGGGTGACATTTACTTCGGTTACCATGGGACAGGTAGTTATAATTGAAGGCCTCAGGACGACAGTGAACTACATGAACTTAATGCTTGAAGTCCTCCATGACGGTCACGGCGTCTTCTAATTATCCAAGTGGCTAGAGCACAACTGCGCTAAAATGGTTTGAGCAATGTGATAACATCAGTCTTGGCCATCCAGTTCACCTCATGAGAGGCCTATCAGACACATCAAGGATACTAAAGGGCACCAGCTATGTATCCACAAACGACCAGCCTACAATTTATGGGAATTGTGTGTAGACACACAGACCAACATACTACTGGAAACCTATTAAAGAATCGTTGAGTCCACATCACGTCGAAGCACTGCTGTATTGCAACCTGAAGGTTGAGTGAAACACTACTATGCAGCGGATCACAATTTTTGACTTACCACTGCATATCTAACATTATAAAACAGATTGTAATGGAGGATAAGCACAAAAAATGGATAATTAATTACATACATTGTACTACTGTTAAGAAAGTGTATCTGTGTCTAATACTTGAATAATTTTCAGATTTTTCTGATCTTTCTCTTCTTCACTAGCCTGAGTGAAGAATGTGCTATAAACATTACATTTTTTTGCTGTTTCTAGGGCTACTTTCATTATCTTTCCAATAATAAACAACAAAGCAATACACTTCCTCGAAATATCTAGGGTCTTGATTACTGCATGGTATTTATTGCTAAAAGATTTCACTAAATGGACGAACTTCTGGTATCAAGTATGACTAAAGCATAGCAACATTATTCACAAAAAAGTCACAACTATGTAATTTATCTGTAGCAACTTTGTGAGCATCTTCTTCAAAATTTCAAACTGCAGAAATGTATCAGTCACATTTGCGATCTCTCGCTAGCACATATTATTACATGCCTCTTCAGAATTCTAGCACATTTTAAGGATTTATCACACAACAAACGTGCAACATCTCCCAGTACACGTACCTGTATGGATCTTGATGACATCAGCTAAGGGAAATTTATTTGCCCCGAGAACCATATTTGTGAGGTCCCTTTCTAGTGTGTATTAACACATGTTTATTGCGATTACCTGACTGAGTAAATAACTTTCCGCAAACACTACATTTGTGTGGTCTCTCACCAGTGTGGATTATTTCATGGGACTTCAGATTACGGTAATGAATAAAAGACTTTCCACAGACATCACATCTGTGAGATCTCTTTCCGATGTGTATTACTTCATGTTTCTTAAGCGTGCGCGACTCAGTAAATGATTTGCCACAAACATTACATTTGTAGGGTCTCACCCCAGTGTGTATTCGCGTGTGGGTCCTGAGGTTACTCAACATAGTGAAACATTTGCCACATGTATCACATTTGTACTGTCTATTTCCTGTGTGGAGTAATGCATGGATCTTGAGAGTACCCAACAAGGAAAACGATTTGCCACAGACATCACACTTGTGATGTCTACTGCCAGTGTGTACAAATATGTGTTTTTTTAGAGTCCCTGATTCGGTAAAAGATTTTCCACAAATATCACATTTGTGAGGTCTCTGTCCTGAATGAATTAAGGTATGTTTCTTGAGATTATTGGATTCAGCAAAAGATTTGCAACAAATAACGCATCTGTGAGGTCTCCTTCCAGTATGTATTAATGTGTGTTTTTTCAGAGAACTCAAATCATTAAAACATTTGCCACAAACATCGCATTTGTGGGGTCGCTTTCCAGTGTGTATAAAGACATGTCTCTTGAGAGCAACCAACGAAGTAAAATTTTTGCCACAAACGCTACATTTGTGTGGTCTCTCCCCAGTATGTGTTAATGAATGGGTTTTAAGATTACTCGACACAGTAAAAGCTTTGCCGCAGATATCGCATAAATGGGGTTTCTTTCCTGTGTGTATGGAGGAGTGTATCTTCAGAGAACTAAGTACAGTAAAAGATTTACCACAAGTTGCACATTTGTGAGGTTTCTTTCCAGAGTGTATTAATAAATGTCTCTTGAGATTGCCAGACTGACTAAATGACTTTCCACAAATATTGCATCTGTGTGGTCTTACACCAGTATGTATTACGGCATGGGTCTTGAGATGATCCAACCGAGTAAAACATCTGCCACATTCATCACATTTGTGCAGTCTCTTCGCAGGGAGTAAAATAGTGTCGACATTGACATTACCACTTGTAGCTAAGGTTTCACAATCACCACTCCCGTCTGACATCCCTTGTGCAAGTGTCACTGTATGGATGATAGATGTGTCATTAAAGGATTTCTTCAAAGGTTCCGAAGTTTCCTTGGATGAAGTCTGCTCCTCCATGGCAGACACTGCTCTATCATTTTCCAAGCTGATAATATTTTCATGGTCCTCACTGTAGTCATATTTCTCATTATTGTCTGCAGATAAAAGCTCATCACACTCACTCATTTTCAAATGTTTGCTCAACCTATCATTACTGGGAAATACCTCACCACAGGACTTACAAATGTATGCAGGAACCTGCACACCATCAATGTGGGTGAAGACATGCATTATAAGTCTGTATTTTGTAGGGAAGCTCTGCAGACAGAAACTACAACTGAACGTATCAAATTCCATTCCCCTTAAACTATAACTTAATCTGGTGCCGAATAAGGTGTCTTCTTGAGAAGTTAATCCTTCTGTATGAGTACCGCATGTGGCGAAATTTGATGATTTCTCTGTGTGTATCTCCATCTCATCAAGGAGCACTCCTAGACCAACTGTTTCTTGAAGTGTACTGTCACAGCTCTCAATAGTACTTTGAATTAACCTGAAGCATAAGGGGAAAGGTGTTACATGTTAATTTGTAAGATGAATAAAAACAACATTTCAGCATCCACAAAAGTAGGACTACAAGCAAAAAGTAAAATAAAAGTTATGGACAGTAGAAATTATTTAGTCGGTAAATTTTATTACAATTATCATGAGCAAAAAAGTTTTCCTAAGGTCAAACCCTTTTATAAATAAAACGACCAGAAGAATATCAAAATGACAGTCCTCATTCACTGCTTATTTCTTTTGCAAAATTTTTTTGTTGGTACTGTAGCTTACAAGTTTCTCAACATCATTAAAATACTATTCTGCAAACTAATGGAACACACCAAAATATTACAGTTGTCAAAATCATATCCTCCAACTTACTACAAATAAGTTTGCTTCTATGACAAATACCAACAGCTAAAGAAAAACACAAAAAGAAAGCAATCAAGATTTTAAAACACAAAAATTAAATAGGCTTTATTAGCGCCTATTTCTTTGTATTGGAAAACATTTTCAGGTTTGGATAGAAATGTTTTACATCCACCAACTCTAAAACTAATTTACAAAGTAAAGATGCATGTTTTGCTATTTGATTTCAAGAGAACCAACAGCTACTGTAAGCTGCAACATATTTTTTTCTAGGTAGTGGCCAACGCCTATACATAAATAGGGAATAATATCTGGTCAATAAATGCAAAAATATTTACGTAAATTCACGCGCTGATGAGTGAATATGAGTGACACATCAGCGCATTGATCCAACATTAGACGTGCAACCTATGTGAAGCCCTGTGTAAATGGATATACTGTGTGGCAGGAAGGGTAGTATTTTTAGCTTGCCAAAACATATAGAGCCACCATTGTAAATTATCTTTACAACTTCTGAACATCTGGTCAATTGAGATTCAAAAACAACATTAACTGAATCACACACTGGTACCAATGGGAACATCACCATGAATCAGTCAGAATGGAGCCTACCATACTGTCCAGTGGCGAGTAATGGCACCAGATGCATATAATATTCCTGTGGAATCTGGATCCAGTCATACCAACTTCTGTAATCCCATTTCAGCTGAATAGAAATGCGACATCTTCAAGCTTCCTAGTGAGTGCATTATGGTATGGAGGGGGTGATTAGGAAAATGCATGCGTTTATGCAGATGTGTGCTACTATTAGTCTTTTATACAAATTTTTGCTTCTAACTTTTTTTTTCTTCAGTTTGATGGATATATAATTTTTTTATGTTATCTGGGAAATGATGAGCAGCTGTCTTCGATACATTTTCAGATCTTTATATCTCATTTCAAATCTTCTTGATACTTTTTCTGTATACTTCCTTTTGGAGCTCTGTTACTGTAAGAGTAAGTTATTATATTCCTATTTTTGCATATATACATGCTGCTGTCTTGCATTTGAAGATGTGTTTATGTAAAGTTTCATTTGTTCTATAACTGATGTAAAGGTCTTTTGACTATGTTACTCAACATGTGTTAACTTGTATGCATGAAACTTTAATAACATTTTAAGTTTCGTCATTATTGATACTCTTGTGGTAGCAATTTATATATTGTTATGTGGATTTTTACTACTTGTGCCCTATTTCATTTTGTAGTTGTAATTTTATTTTAGTAGTCTCAGTACTATTAGTAGGTCTTTGCCATTGGTCCACAATAATTCATTCTGATATATTTGTTTACTAAGAGGGAGACTCTGCTTTAGCGGGATATACCTCAGCTACACCAGTGTTTGGGTAATTCAATTATATATGTTGATGTGGACCTGCTGCTGAAGCTCAAAGTGAGGATTTTTTTAATGCAAGGTGAACCTTACGTAAGTTGAACTCATTGTGAATTTCTGTCTATATTCTCTCTCAGTATAACTCACTCCTACCCCTTCCTCTACTAATTGCAACAAATTACAATACAAAGAAACTGACCCCTTCCCATGGAGTTTATTTACTGGACATTATATGTCATCCATGTACCTATACTTACACATCAGTATAGAACCAGTTAACCTGCTTCGAATAGCACTGTGATATTGGCACCATACATAACAAATTGTTCTTTAAGGAAACGCATAATAAAATGGGCTGATGTCTAAAATCCCCAGTCGCCAAGTTTATGTACATTAAATCTCATTGGTTATTGTATTCTCTATTTAAAAGAATGCACCTACCAGGTATAGTCTAGGGAGGTAAATTTCTTATACAATTGGTGTGAGATGGCCAGGTTATACAGAATAAATAGTAGTAAACCCAAGGTATACATGGCTCAAAACAGTTCCTACTTTCAGAATCCATATATGTCAGGTGCTGACTACCCACCTAAGAGTACTCTAAACATAACTGTCAAAAGAACTGCCAACACAATTACTTGCACACTGCTACAGGGTGCTATTGGCTTAGGGAAAATAGGTGTATTTTAGCTGTCATATTGTTCAGGCAAGAAATCAGTAAATAGTTTCTTGGATTCTATGGCCCAGATAAGCCACATGCTGACCAAACATTTCATGTAATATGGTTTATAGCTAGTAAGGAATACATTTTAATAACTTTTGTCCATTGTGCATTGTGAAATGTACAATCCTTCCTTCGTTTCATGAGAAAAAACAAGACTGCTTTCCTGCTTAAAGCTCAAAGGTCTCTAGTATGATTGCTGTTATTTAGAAAGAGTTACTAAGATTTACTTGGCATCTCCCAGTGTCTGCAACATGATTACTGCCTGAAGTCAATTCCAGGGACATATATGACTTAAGCATGTAGAATTCGAATCCAACACAAGGGAAGAGCAACTGCTTCTGCAACAAGCTTGTAACTTATGTCCCAATTAACAAAGCGATACTTAGGTTCTTTGCTGCACTATATTTGTGACTGTCTGACCTATTCTCCCCTAGTTTTTAGAGTTATCCCTCCCAGATACAGCATCATAACGGCAATAAATTCTACTCGTTTCTTCTCGTATCTTTGTTGAACTAGCTCACAAAAAAGAAAACACTGTAAAAATGTTCACCATATAAATGTTCATCATAAAACTGTTCTCCATTGATAATCAATGTTGGAAATGTGACCAACATGTACACAAGACTCCTACTCTGGACCAACACATTTAGTTCCATAACAGGACAAGTGCACCAGCAGTTTAGTGAATCTACCTTGCAGTATTCTCTGTCTGGGGTTCCATAATAAATTTCGAAAATTGCCGGATGATAAAACACTGTCCAATTAGCTCTGCGTGTTGTCCACTTCAGTAACTTCCTTTTGTGCATAAGTTATAAATGAACAAGGCCCTGAGTGCATACTACAAGTAAAGGAAGCACAATAAGAGATTAGATGCACAAAAGGAAGTAACTGGGCTGCAGTAAATGGTATCATTTCTATTCATGAGACATAATTCCACTTAATGTCTATGACAGACTGACATCAACGATACAGGGCTATAATTATGTGCATTTGTCTTACCACCCTTCCTGCAAATGGGAGGGAGAACTTTTTTTCCAGTTGGCAGGTACCCTTTGTTGCTAAAGCGACCCATGAAAAACTGCTTGTGAATGAGGGCAAGTTCTTTTCTATAACCTCTCTAGAAACAGGTATCTCGTCTGGTACTGACCCCTTGCCATTACAAAGTGATTGCAGCTATTATTCTATTTCAAGATAAGGAATGTCAATATCTGCCATTTCGAAATTCCAACTATGCTTGAACAGAGGAACTGTATTATGATACTCGTACGTAATACAATTTGGAAGACAGAATTCAGTATTTTGGCATTTTCTCTGTCATCTTCTGTTTCCGTTGCAGTATATTTACTGTGTGGTAGAATAAATGATTTTGGTCTGCTTACTGATTTTATGTTCAGACCAAAACAGCTTGAACAGGAAATTTATACAAAAAATTCTGTAAGTTCTCTCCAAAGTGCTCTACAGCTCCTGACACAGCTAGTCTATAAAAACATCGAGTAAAATTTTTGACCCATCTTTGATGTTTAATGTGGCTCGGACTAAGGGACAGTTGTACAATCTCCAGTTAGCAGCTGGTTAAGCTCTATCCTTGGAGTAACGTGGGAAACGCATTACACGGAACCGCAATAATGCCTAACGAGAGAACAAACTCTGAATAATTTAACCAACAATTCCAGGCTGGTTAGCAAGCTTAGTTGAGGAATAAGTTCTCAAGATGGCAGGAATAGTGACAGATGCAGACGATGCTGCCAAGATTTTGGCTGAAATTTTGATGAGAATGAGGAAGGAGAAGAAGAAGATATGATGCTGTTTCCAAACTTACATTCAAATTTCACTTATCAACGGAAGCCATAATTCATCTTCTCAGTTTTGTATGTGAGAACCTGGAGTGTATGACTAGTTCTCTGTTCTCATATATAACACTGTGTAATTGTAGTAATATACATTAGATTTCAGTACTTCATGAATTCTGTTGTGTTATTTATGTAAATCAGAAACATTAAAATGACAATTCATGCAAACATAATCTTGATTATCTGGCATGTGTTACAGATCCTGCAGTAGTGGAAAGGACTGTTTCGTTTTATTTAGAAGACAACGCTGTAATAAATTTAACCAAATCAAAACAACACACCACATATGTGTAGTCTTTGTATTAACAGCTTGTTCTGTTTCAGACAATGCACTGACTTTTCATGTTGCAAAATGTTTTGATAATAGTAGTGTCCCACCTTTATTCAGCCACATTATGTCAAAAGCAGAAATGTTGTTCCACTCTGTTTTCTATTGAGAATGCCCATTTTTGTTAACACCACAACAGTGTCAGAGAAACTCTCCAACTTTCAGCGAAAATATTAGGATCACAGTCCCATTAATGCTTCACAGCAACAACATTGTCTCCCAAATATCTTTATTCACTGAAGCTTCTGAACTATTTGTGCTTACTCAGTCTAAGCTCAACACAGTAAGATTAAGAGGAAATTTGGAATTTTTTTCCTTTTTTAAAAAAAATTGTGATGCTTCCCCAGCTACAGAGCATAGCTTTTGTGCTTCTCAGTTATTAGTATTACCCACATAAGCCCACTCATATTTGTCATAAAATAATAGTAACATGTATATGTTATAAAACAGAACAGAAATGTAGTTACTGAATCTGAATAGTTGTAGAAGGAGTGCATGGAATGTGACATTTACTTTCCTTGAATATTATGTTATTTTCGGTGTCCTCCTTTATGTCAAATGGCAACTGGTTGGAGGTAATTTAAAATTGCACTTGTGTGAAGAACCATTTTTCTGAAATTGATGGCTTATTATGATTGTTTAATGTAACAAGAAGTTTGGTAATACACTAATGTCTTGAGTTCACTCAGCTACATCTACAGCAGAAAATATTATTAGTTCTTATCTCCCACTGAGACAGCTTTCCATGTAGTGAATGCTTCACACCAACAGAACTGTCCACAATCTAGTAGTACTCTCATAAACATGTAAAATACTTGTGCTTACTCAAGCTAAGTTTAATACAGTAAAATTAACAGGAAAGTCAGTTTTAAAAAAAAGGCTGTAGCAGATAGGTGTTGTATTTCTCAGTTATCAGTTATATCCACATAACAACATCCATATGTATCATAAAGTAATTTAAATAAAAAGATGCCAACAGGAATGTTTACTTATTCAATCTACATAATCATAACAGCAGAAGGAGTGGCTGGCAATTTATGTTTTTAAATTTCTCTTGAATTGTCTCATGTCATTCTTTTCTTTCTATCAGAAATGACTCTGTTCCACCAATAGACCAGCTACTACTGACACTCAAATATATTGCCTCCAGTGATTTCCTTCTGTCCACTTGGGACTTCATTGGTATTGGCAAGGAGGCAGCCAGCAGGATTATTAAAAGGATGTGTATGACACTGATCAACAAACAACAGAGACAGTTTTTTAAGTTACTTTGTTCTCTAATGTAATTAAATAAAAACAAAGCAAACAACTGTATATGGATTGATGTATTTTTATTTTGAAACCATCCGTTTTAATTTTTATTTTCTGATCCTAATTGTTAGCTTTATGCTCTTTTTTTAACCAACACAGTTCTTCCTCTCTTCTCTGGTTCATGTCAAGCTACTGCAACTTTGCTAATTATTTCACATTTGAAAACAGGTATTTTTATTCTGAAAACAAAGCCTACAGTTCTAAGATTAGATGACTGTACAAATGAAGGAAGAACACAGTGAAGGTGTACTTAAGTTTCCTTCACCCCCCCCCCCCCCCACCCAGATTACATATAGCTCTGGAGACGACTGCACAACACAAAATTCTGTATGAAATAGTTGCTGTTTCTCAAACATTTAGGGTGAGATACAATAACAACAACCTCCAGTTTGATATGTGCCCCAGACACACTTCTACCCCAGAATTATAAAAATGGATAATGGTTGCTTATGGTAAATGTTGACATCTTATTCCTCACATATACCCTCAATATTACTAATAATAATCAGCACATCCTAAAAACAGAATTTATATATGCCCATGATCTACGAAAGTGGATGCACAAATGGTGTTCAATAATTCAGATAGGTAATTTTCTGTAGAACGTCCATTGCTGCTGCAATTAATTAAACATTCTAAGATGTAAATACAGCAGCAAGCTAGCCAGTAATGCCTATCAGAATTTTCAGTCAAATTAATATCCAAGATGTCTGTGTTGCCACAGTTTGTTGCAGAGACTGAAAACACCGACTATTTCACAAATCAGACAGGATTTTAAAGTTGCTTCACCGTTATGTACATACTTACAATTCGGCACCTATCATACAGCTACATTACTGTTGTGTGCAGAAATGTACTCTGATTGGAATGCATACCACAGAGACAGGCTGGACAGTGAAGGGGGAGGTGTGTTTATAACGATAAGAAGTGCAATAGTATCGAAGGAAATTGACGGAGATCCGAAATGTGAAATGATTTGGGTGAAGGTCATGGCAAAAGCAGGCTCAGACATGGTAATTGGATGTCTTTATAGGCCCCCTGGCTCTGCAGCTGTTGTGGCTGAGCACCTGAAGGATAATTTGGAAAATATTTCGAGTAGATTTCCCCACCATGTTATAGTTCTGGGTGGAGATTTTAATTTGCCGGATATAGACTGGGAGAGACAAACGTTCATAACGGGTGGCAGGGACAAAGAATCCAGTGAAATTTTTTTAAGTGCTTTATCTGAAAACTATCTTGAGCAGTTAAACAGAGAACCGACTTGTGGCGATAACATATTAGACCTTCTGGTGACAAACAGACCAGAGCTATTTGAAATAGTTAATGCAGAACAGGGAATCAGCGTGGTACAACAACAGAGTTAGAAAACTGCAAAGGGAACTTCACAGCAAACACAAACATAGCAAAAGCCTTGCAGACAAACAAAAATTATGCGAAGCGAAATGTAGTGTGAGGAGGGCTATGCGAGAGGTGTTCAATGAATTCGAAAGTAAAGTTCTATGTACTGACTTTGCAGAAAATCCTAAGAAATTCTGGTCTTATGTCAAAGCGGTAGGTGGATCAAAACAAAATGTCCAGACACTCTGTGACCAAAATGGTACAGAAACAGAGGATGACAGACTAAAGGCCGAAATACTAAATGTCTTTTTCCAAAGCTGTTTCACGGAGGAAGACTGCACTGTAGTTCCTTCTCTAGATTGTCACACAGATGACAATATGGTAGATATCGAAATAGACGACAGAGGGATAGAGAAACAATTAAAATCGCTCAAAAGAGGGAAGGCCGCTGGACCTGATGGGATACCAGTTCTATTTTACACAGATTACGTGAAGGAACTTGCCCCCCTTCTTGCACAGGTGTACCGTAGGTCTCTAGAAGAGCGTAACATTCCGAAGGATTGGAAAAGGATGAAGGTCATCCCCGTTTTAAAGAAGGGACGTCGAACAGATGTGCAGAACTATAGACCTATGTCTCTAACGTTGATCAGTTGTAGAATTTTGGAACACATATTAAGTTCGAGTATAATGACTTTTCTGGAGACTAGAAATCTACTCTGTAGGAATCAGCATGGGTTTCTAAAAAGACGGTCATGTGAAACCCAGCTCACGCTATTCGTCCACGAGACTCAGAGGGCCATAGACACGGGTTGCCAGATAGATGCCGTGTTTCTTGACTTCCGCAAGGCATTCGATACAATTCCCCCCAGTCGTTTAATGAACAAAGTAAGAGCATATGGACTATCAGACCAATTGTGTGATTGGATTGAGGAGTTCCTAGATAACACAATGCAGCATGTCATTCTCAATGGAGAGAAGTCTTCCGAAGTAAGTGTGATTTCAGGTGTGCCACAGGGGAGTGTCATGGGACCGTTGCTGTTTACAATATACATAAATGACCCGGTGGATGACATCGGAAGTTCACTGAGGCTTTTTGCAGATGATGCTATGGTGTATCGAGAGGTTGTAACAATGGAAAATTGTACTGAAATGCAGGAGGATCTGCAGCGAATTGACGCATGGTGCAGGGAATGGCAATTGAATCTCAATGTAGACAAGTGTAATGTGCTGCGAATACATAGAAAGATAGATCCCTTATCATTTAGCTATAAAATAGCAGGTCAGCAACTGGAAGCAGTTAATTCCATAAATTATCTGGGAGTACGCATTAGGAGTGATTTAAAATGGAATGATCATATAATGTTGATCGTCGGTAAAGCAGATGCCAGACTGAGATTCATTGGAAGAATCCTAAGGAAATGCAATCCGAAAACAAAGGAAGTAGATTACAGTACACTCGTTCGCCCACTGCTTGAATACTGCTCAGCAGTGTGGGATCCGTATCAGATAGGGTTGATAGAAGAGATAGAGAAGATCCAACGGAGAGCAGCACGCTTCGTTACAGGATCATTTAGTAATAGCGAAAGCGTTACGGAGATGATAGATAAACACCAGTGGAAGACTCTACAGGAGAGACGCTCAGTAGCTCGGTACGGGCTTTTGTTAAAGTTTCGAGAACATACCTTCACCGAAGAGTTCAGCAGTATATTGCTCCCTCCTACGTATATCTCGCGAAGAGACCATGAGGATAAAATCAGAGAGATTAGAGCCCACACAGAAGCATACAGACAATCCTTCTTTCCACGAACAATACGAGACTGGAATAGAAGGGAGAACCGATAGAGGTACTCAGGGTACCCTCCGCCACACACTGTCAGGTGGCTTGCGGAGTATGGATGTAGATGTAGATGTAGAATGTTGCAGCTGTATCAAACTGATTGGGTCCTATCGACAACTTTGTCAAGTTGTGTCTTTCATTGCACACAATTTGGAACTAACATTCCATGTAAGGGGCAACACCAATATATACCCTCTGCTATCTTTCCTGGGCATAATAGATACAGGTTACTTTCTTTTTTTCTAAAAAAAAGTTTTACCTGCGTTGTAGCTGCTCTGTTGATCCACACAAAG
The DNA here is from genome assembly GCF_021461385.2 of Schistocerca piceifrons. Lineage (NCBI taxonomy): Eukaryota > Metazoa > Arthropoda > Insecta > Orthoptera > Acrididae > Schistocerca > Schistocerca piceifrons. The sequence goes on from NC_060148.1 coordinate 49,655,186, forward strand.
TTGTCTGTGAATGGAAACTGCTGTACATTTTTTACCATAGTTTATTCAGAAATTTAGAAAGCTCTCTCAGTGCTCAAATGACAAATATCTGATCCTTCAACTAATTTCAAGATAGATCATTATATTGTTATACAAATTGATTCCCTACCAATTTAATAAGATGTTTTACATTAATAATTTCATTGAATCAGTCTGTAGCAGTTTGTGTGTTTTCTGCTACACTCTTGACCTCATTTACGGTATCTACCAGCCTCAAAGTATCCTGAAGCAAATATTTTTGCAACCTGTAATGGTTATCACTGATGTTCAACATGATATTTCTGGAAATTATTACTAAGTAAATACGAAATGACATACACAAAAATACCCAGAGTGCTCTCCAGTTGTTGCAACTTAATTGGACATGAATGCTATTCCAGGAATAACTAACTGGAGAACAAAATGGCGTCATACAACATGCACTCCAAGCTAACCACAAACTAATTGGGGAATAAAACGGCGTCATACAACATGCACTCCAAGCTAACCTGTGGTTAGCCTATTCCTCAGTTAGCTATCCCTGGGTTTAGCCCAGAATTGTACAACCAGCTCCAATTCACATTCAGAGTTCATGTTAACCTTGCTACATATTATTGAATTCTTCACTGCAATAAATACACCACCACCATTGGCAACTAACCTATCTTTACAATAAATATCCCAGTCTTTTAGTGATGCCCCTTCCAAATAGCATCTTGACATGGTAATCAAAAAAGAATAGAATATTATCATTTAGTAAATGTCATAAGTATTCAGACAACTGGTGTATGATCTCAGTTATCACATAAGGCTAACATTCACATGCAACCAGTCACAAACGTCTCTCTCAGGCACTGTCCCTAGCGCCACTGTATACAACTGGAGAGCGTACCCTGACAGCATGGGTGTATTACAAGATTTACATGGAGATCCAACCAAGACAAACAGCGATTTTCTATGAATAAAAAATTTCAGTTACCCAACATGTTTTCCCAAGTCATGGACGTTTCATTGGAATATAGAAGCCATTTAACTAATGTCCAGCTTGTGTGTCATTCCTAAAGGAAACTGGGAAGTCAGCAACTATTTCAGTTTTTTACTTGTGCTGCCATCACGAAATCAATTACACTTACAATTGGTTGGCAGAAACAAGTTTTGATAGATGGGATAACACAGTTGAATTTGATTTTCTGAAAACCTGAAATCACATTCTTTTGACAATGGTTATTTCCTGTACGTTTTTCTCCAGTGATTACAGTGGTGGTTTTAGTATTGATGTATTTTGTCTGTCTGCTGGGAAAGGGCAGAACCCCCACATCTGCTGCCTCAGATCCAAATTCTGATAGAAATGACATATGGACTGCTGGTCCACCATTAAATGTGTTCCTGAAGACATTTGCTCATTAAAGAATCCACGTTGCACTAACAAAGAGATCTCTGCAGAATGTACTGCTCCATAACAAAAGTGAATGACACAGCAAATGGCCTCCTCGATACTCATGGTTCAAGACTGCATATCTGTTTCAACAGTTTAGAAAATTTGCGGCATGTAGCACTACAGTCCAGCTTCACGTGTAGCTTTATGATGTTTTCCATAGATTTTTTGTACCATAAATCATACAGCGGAAAAACTTTTAACAACTCATGTTATATTGGGCAGATGGCATCACCTCAAGGCTGACTACATTAGCATTTACACAGTCTGTAAGAATTGTGAAACTGACTTTCATATTATTACCATTTTAGTTATTCATAATTTTACCCAATAATGTGTGGCCTCCTTTCCAACAGACATCCATCAACTGCTTTTAAAGTGTACAAAATGACTTATGAGAAACTATATCGTTACTAAAGTTAATTATGTTGTGATATTCTATGATATGAAGTGTATAATTACTGAATTTGAGGCTGTTGCAATATTAACTGTGAAATTAAAAAGTCAATGACAATATCCATGGAAAAATGTTATTTTATGCCAAATTCTGTGACTGCTTCGTAATGGCCAAATCATTCCACACATTTCAGTTGCACGACACCCCTTTATACATGAAGCATTGACTCTGCTGAAGAGGTCTGGCTTGCATTCCTTAATGAAACAGTTAACCACTCTGGTGGGGTGCTGGGGAAGGTCCACAGAAATATATGATTACTGAAGAGGGCCACCAGCCTTTGCAGTAGTTGGAGGGGCTGTGGTTTGGATGACTAAATGATCTGGCCTTGCACCATTAGACAACATGGTCCTGATACACTGGCATCCAAAGTTAAAGCAACAGAAACATTGTTTCCCCACCCCATATCTCATTCATAATATAATCACACAAACTGTCAACAGAAGTCTGTACAATCATGTTCTGAATGGAAGATGGCATTCTGGTCAATGGACAACTATGCCAATGATTACGTCAGGGTACCTATCAAATGGAATAGTGTTTGCCATGTAGTCCCACATCCACAACTGCTGCATACACAGTCACAATGGTGCAGTATGGCACAGAGAAGATGCCTACCAAACTTTCTGTGCTGGAGAGCCATAGAAAAAATGGAAGCAGGACAGCCTCAAACTGATGTGGCCGTATGGCTTAATGCAAAGGACTCTGCTGTTTCTTGAATGTGGCGACAGTTTATAGAGACTTAAACTTTATCCCAAAGAGCATGGCATGGCTGACTACATGTGAAATCAGGAAGAGAGTACCTTTATTTGACTGTAAGGGCACTATGGTACCGCCTTAGTACTGCATGGCAACTGGCGTCTGACCTCACAGCATCCACTTGATGTGCTGTATCAAGGCAAACAGTGTACAGGAGTCTTCAGAAAATGGCCTTTACTGTCAGAGACCTGCTGCATGTGTACCTCTGAAGTGTCTTCACGGAAGAGAACATCTAGAGCAGAGTCATTAACATGCCACATGGACCATCGAACAGTGACCCAAAGTTCTTTCGACAGTTGAGTCCTGATTTGGTCTGGAGAGTGATTCTCAATGGATTGACATATAGAGGGAGTGGGGAAATCAATTTCTGGGCCCAAACATTGTGGTAAGATATTTGTACTGAGGAGGATCCCCAATGGTGGTGCCAGGGATAACGTTGACCACTCAAATACCTCTTCATGAAATTCTACAGGCAAAGTTTAACTGCTGTCAGGTATCGTGACTAGATCTTGGGATCTATGTGTGGTTGTTGTGAGGTGCTGTGGGTTCAGACTTCTTATTGAGGGATGATAATGCTTGACTTCATATAACACAGGTGGTTGATGTTGTTTTCAGAAACGGAAGGCACTTCATGCATGGTGTGACCTGCTCACTCTCCTGATTTGAATCCCATAGAGCGTGCCTGGGATGCATTAGGAAGACAGGTTGCATCATGTCAGCAACCACCCACCACTCTCCAAGACCTGCAAGTCAGGCATGTATTGCTGCCAGAGGTGATGACACTGCATATTGAGCATAGTAACCGGTTGTCAGAATGTGTGTGTAAATTAGTTAAGTTGGAAAAAATGCAGGACATTTTTGTCCATTGTTATGCATGTTGCAGCTGTTTATGTTCTGTATCCTTTTTTATTTTATTTACACTCCTGGAAATGGAAAAAAGAACACATTGACACCGGTGTGTCAGACCCACCATACTTGCTCCGGACACTGCGAGAGGGCTGTACAAGCAATGATCACACGCACGGCACAGCGGACACACCAGGAACCGCGGTGTTGGCTGTCGAATGGCGCTAGCTGCGCAGCATTTGTGCACCGCCGCCGTCAGTGTCAGCCAGTTTGCCGTGGCATACGGAGCTCCATCGCAGTCTTTAACACTGGTAGCATGCCGCGACAGCGTGGACGTGAACCGTATGTGCAGTTGATGGACTTTGAGCGAGGGCGTATAATGGGCATGCGGGAGGCCGGGTGGACGTACCGCCGAATTGCTCAACACGTGGGGCGTGAGGTCTCCACAGTACATCGATGTTGTCGCGAGTGGTCGGCGGAAGGTGCACGTGCCCGTCGACCTGGGACCGGATCGCAGCGACGCACGGATGCACGCCAAGACCGTAGGATCCTACACAGTGCCGTAGGGCACCACACCGCCACTTCCCAGCAAATTAGGGACACTGTTGCTCCTGGGGTATCGGTGAGGACCATTCGCAACCGTCTCCATGAAGCTGGGCTACGGTCCCGCACACCGTTAGGCGTCTTCCGCTCACGCCCCAACATCGTGCAGCCCGCCTCCAGTGGTGTCGCGACAGGCGTGAATGGAGGGACGAATGGAGACGTGTCGTCTTCAGCGATGAGAGTCGCTTCTGCCTTGGTGCCAATGATGGTCGTATGCGTGTTTGGCGCCGTACAGGTGAGCGCCACAATCAGGACTGCATACGACCGAGGCACACAGGGCCAACACCCGGCATCATGGTGTGGGGAGCGATCTCCTACACTGGCCGTACACCACTGGTGATCGTCGAGGGGACACTGAATAGTGCACGGTACATCCAAACCGTCATCGAACCCATCGTTCTACCATTCCTAGACCGGAAAGGGAACTTGCTGTTCCAACAGGACAATGCACATCCGCATGTATCCCATGCCACCCAACGTGCTCTAGAAGGTGTAAGTCAACTACCCTGGCCAGCAAGATCTCCGGATCTGTCCCCCATTGAGCATGTTTGGGACTGGATGAAGCGTTGTCTCACATGGTCTGCACGTCCAGCACGAACGCTGGTCCAACTGACGCGCCAGGTGGAAATGGCATGGCAAGCCGTTCCACAGGACTACATCCAGCATCTCTACGATCGTCTCCATGGGAGAATAGCAGCCTGCATTGCTGCGAAAGGTGGATATACACTGTACTAGTGCCGACATTGTGCATGCTCTGTTGCCTGTGTCTATGTGCCTGTGGTTCTGTCAGTGTGATCATGTGATGTATCTGCCCCAGGAATGTGTCAATAAAGTTTCCCCTTCCTGGGACAATGAATTCACGGTGTTCTTATTTCAATTTCCAGGAGTGTATTTTTTATTTTATTTATTTATTTTTTTTTTGTGGTAAAGACAGCCCACTGGTTGCAATGGATTTTATAGTCGAATTTACCATGGTTTCGACTCCTAAACTAAGGGAGTCTTCATCAGAATTTATACTACATATGTAAAAAGTTGAGCATTACAGCTCTCGTCATACAATTTTAGCATGATAAAGGCTCTTGTACGATGAGAGCTGTAATGCTCAACTCTTTACGCATGTTATATAAATTCTGATGAAAACTCCATTAGTTTAGGAGTCGAAACCATGGTCAATTAGACTACAAAATCCATTACAACCAGTGGACTGTCTTTACTACAAAAATATTTTCACATTTGCTGCACACAGCTATGTTTAAAGTTCTGTATTCTTTACACTGTTTCTACTTTACTATAACTTGTTTATAATGTTTTGTGACAAACTAAACTCAACCTTGTAAAATTTCCATTTGTTGCTTTAATTTTTGACATCCGTGTATGTTGGTTCTGTGAACTACTGAAAGCAAGCAGAAAACTACACCTGTTATAATTCCTGAGGGCATCCACCTCTCCGATATGGTTCCATGATGGTAATGTCCTCTCAGATCAAATACAACAACAGACAAGTAGTCTGCTACTTAGATCTCTGTGCAGGAGCTACTCTAGAGGACATCTTTTCAGGAAAAACAACTAATATGTTTCCATGTCAGAGCATGGAATGTTAAATCCCTTAATCAGGTAGGTGGGTTATAGAACATGAGAAAAGGAATGGATAGGCTGAAGTTAGATATGGTAGAAATTAGTATTGTGCAGCAAGAGGGAGACAAGATTCCAGGTCAGATTAGCACAGAGTTATCACTACAAAATGAAATAGTGGTTATGCAGGAGCAGGTCAAATATTAGGTAAATCAAAGTGTATAAATGTGGGTAAACTATTATAAAAAGTATATTGAACTCAGTATAATAACCAAGGAAGACAAAAAGCAAGGACTGTCCAAAATAGTATAATAGTATATATATCTATAAGCTTTGCCAGTGACAAAGAAACTGAAAAAAATGTATGAACTCAGTGAAGCAGTGATTGACAAATAGTTTCAGAAGTTCAGATGAAGAACAGTGTAAGGGCAAGGGACAAATAATTCCTTGGCTTTAATTATCTTGTGCAAGGAAGATCAAGCAGTGCCTAATTCAGGGGACAATTTTCTGTGTATACTTAAGTATTTTACTGTAGTGCCCACAGTGTGCCATCATATCTTACTTAGAATTAATCATCTGTATTAACTAAAGCTCCTTTTTCCTGGTTCACAATGTTCAGATCTCAGATTTTAGCCACACTTTCTCACAGCTTAAACTGAAGTTGCTCCTTGTCCAGTTCTAAAGGAAGACTGGATTTGCAATGTTGCAAAACTATTGATAGGACATAATTAATTTCCTTATTTACTGAGTGTATCCTTCACAAACATTCATCTGGTAAAAGCTCATGTAACTGCTGTGTGTGTGGACCTACGTATGTTCCTTATGGACCACTGTGAAGTGCCATTTCAATGAACTTATTTGATATGCATCACACACATTTGAGCAATATTCTAAGGTGCATCACACATTTGTTTTATGTCATCTTTGTGACCTGAATGCATTTGCCTGGTATTCTAGCAATGGACCGTAGTCTGCTACCTCTTCAGTGAGGTCTGAGTCAATGTGAGTGTGGTGTCACTGCCAGACACCACACTTGCTAGGTGGTAGCCTTTAAATCGGCCGCGGTCCATTAGTATAAGTCGGACCCGCGTGTCGCCACTGTCAGTGATTGCAGACCGAGCGCCGCCACACGGCAGGTCTAGAGAGACGTCCTAGCACTCGCCCCAGTTGTACAGCCAACGTTGCTAGGAATGCTTCACTGACAAATACGCTCTCATTTGCCGAGACGATAGTTAGCATAGCCTTCAGCTACGTCATTTGCTACGACCTAGCAAGGCGCCATTAACAGTTAATATTGAGATTGTAAAACATGTAACGTCAAGAGCAATGTACACCAATTATGGATTAAAGTTAAGTATTCCAGCAGCAACATATCTTATTGGCTATATTAATTACATTCTCCTGTTACAGACTTCACGCCAGTTTGCGTGAGCTTAAACGCGTGCCTTTCGGCATCCTCGCATAGTGACTTGGCTGTCTTGCCAAGTCACAACAGTGAGAATTCTGTTTTATGTCTTCACATACTGTTATCCTCAAGAATTTATGTGAGTTGACTCATTGATTTAGAAATAATTATAACAGTCTTGATCACAAAGCACATTTATTGAAAGATGATCAGCTTGGATCATCACAATATCATCTTCAGGATCATAATATAGGATATAAATTAGAGGAATACATGAAAAGAATTTAAAATTAGCTATACAACTACAAAATGTAGATATACCCATTCTGATGGACAGGGTATGTATGGAGCAGGAACTGCTGAATGATAATAGTCATCTGCTGGAGAGAGCAGTACAGCTATTTCTTAAATACTGAAGGCTCTGCCTACAGCTGACAGCATGAGGTCAACATTGGCTAATTATGCACAAGTCGAGAGCATTGCGTACAAAAATATGTACTTATTTCTAAGTAAAATGCCAGAGCTAAATAAATTAATTTTACAATAAAAAAGAAACAGCTTGTTAACAAAACTATTGTCAAACAAACATAAATTCTCTGTGTATAGGTTGCTGTCTAGGGACATGTTGAAAAATTATTATAGTGGTTTCTATGAAGATGATGGAGGTCATACCGAAGATGTAGCATCAGGGCAATTTCCAAAGAGATGGCTGTGAATATCATACGAGAAGTCCACCATATTACCTCCCACAGATGTACAAGGCAGTTGTTTACTATGGAGATGGAAGATACTGATCATTGGGTGGTTTCCATTGTAGCAGCAACAAACATCAGTAAATGTAGTAGATAGTGTTTCATAGATGCAGTCCCAGAATATGACTAAGTAGTATCCACATCATTATATTCCAGCAAATAGTAACAAATATGATATGAAAAGCTAGCAACAATGAAGAAAAAACCCATGCCTATATTTCTAAAATAATCTGGTGAAATTGGGTAATGTTTAAAAGAAATAAATTAAAATGATTTCTTGGAGAATAAATGCAAGTTAAAAATGTAGTGCTATGGGTAACCTAACACACCAATTATATGTCATTGCAGTAACAGTGTATGAAGATGTAAGGGAAAAAATTGAATTTAAAGAAGAATTGTCATGAGCCAGTATACATAAGTAAAATAATGAAGAAGTACAATAAAAAGAGTGTGGAGAAGTGTGTAAAAAATGTTTGTACAGTTATAAAATCAGTACATCAGAGTAAGCATTCTATAGTAGATCATCAAAAAGTTCAAAGAGATGTTTGTCTTTGAAGTCCAACTGCTTATTTATAACAGACGAGGGTTTGTTTTCATAATGTGAATTTCTTCTAACATATTAAGAAGTAGCCCTTTAGATGCATTTATAAAATGCACCGTGTTTTGTAGATACCAGAATTTTGATATTTATTAGATTCACCAAATGTTTTCATTTCCTCTGTAGCAGATTCTTAATTGTGAAGGCTATTGGAAGATTAGATTTTTTTTTAAACTTTGTTTATTTTGTCTGAAATAAGTCCCATACAAATAATTTTAGTATAGTTCTTTTTGGACTTTGTAACAAAGTTATTTGTTTGTCGTAATTTTTGAAACAAAAAATGTCCACTTGACTAGGAGAAAAGTTATTCAGTTGATGATACTTTTTTAAGCATTTCCTTCAAAAGTGAGGGGAAAGCATCTATCGATATTGGCCCATGGGAGCTTTTCTTCCATTGCGTAAGCACTGCCTGCCAAGCATCTTTTAAAGGTCTGAAGAAACCTATGTCTAATGACTGTAAAATATGAGTACTGTTTGGTGGCAACAAAATAAGAGATTTTATTCTTGTCACATTCATGAATTACTCGCAATGAAATGTGACTTGAAAGGTTGTCTCCTATCATAACTTTCTCCCTCTCCATTGACTTCAGGCAAGGCAGCACGATAGTAATACACCAGTCTTCAAATGTAGACAGACCAAACCACCCACTTTTATTGCGGTTATAGCAGGTTCATTTGGGACCTCCTCCTTGCCAGCTGTCCCATAAATGCTCCAATTTGTAGACCACATAAGGAGGTAATAGTTTTCTGTCCTCAGTGGCAGCCATCATTACTGAAATACTACTCTTAGAAGAATCTAAGATCCTTTCAGGATTTTTTCCCCCTTCTACCACGTTTCCTCCCAGGGTCTTCACACAGATTGGTCTTGTCTGAACTGAACACATTTTTAGGATCAATATTTTCCATTTTTTCACGAACATTCTGGGAATATGATTTCACTGTCTCATAACTCACTTCAGCATGTAGCCTTCTAATGTTCCCAGATAACAGGACACTTAATATGGCTGGGTGATGCTGTAAGAATGAACACAACCACTCCATCCCTGGCATGTTACAAGGAAAGCATTGTTCCCTTCATCCACATTTATCAAGACATCCTTTCACTATGTACCTAACATCATCAGAGGTAAAAGGAAAACCCCAATGTGCAGCCCCTAAAATACCATGGACAAGTGTGTTCTCTTCAGTCGTACTTAAGACAGAAGGCCTTCCAATCATTAGAACTTTATTCTGTAACATTGAACATGGTATATCAAACTTCCTTGACATCTTTCTGTACGATAGTTTTTCTAGTCTTACAGCAGCAACCACTTTTTTAAGATTTCCAGGATCATAATTGTAACTCAGAAGAGCATCATGCTTCGCACCATGCTTCCTTTTGTACGTACGTGGCATTATCCAATATTACCCCTACGTGTGTAGTTATCTGTAAATAATTCACTAGACATTAGTGAAAGTGAGATGTGGAGACAAACTTTATTCTTAACGTTTAAGTAAGTAAACTATAAGCAAATTAATTTTACCAATTCTTTCTCTTCTTCTACAATGACAAAAAAATTCACATAAAGATAACTAACAACAACTGCACACTGCACTGCAACCCGCTACACACCACGCTTTCAACTTCAAACTACAACAATGTGTGTTTGTATGTGCTTGACAATATGTAAGGTGTAAACAGCAAAACACACGTATGAAATAAAAGCTTGCATTCAGTGATACCAACATAAGAGCAGAAATACTCTGTTCCCGTCTGAAATTACCCTTGTGTCTGATATTTCCCCATCTTACAGTATGAATTCCTTTATGGACTGCATTAGGTTGAAAAGGTAATTTTAATAGTCCATGTACCATTGTGCTAAATAATGCTTTTTTATATTTAGTAGGATGACATGAAGTGGCATTAATTACCATATATGTTGATTTTCATTTCCTGTAAGCAGGAAAACGTAATTTCTGTTCTGATCTGAAATTCTAAGTTCTAGAAAAGTAATACTCTCTATGTTTTTATACTATACTGTGAAAGAATGTTGAGGATAAACATTATTTAAGCTAGTGGTGAGTAGTTCAATTTAGTGTTAGAGGACCATTGCATCTGTATTAAATTTTGTGGGAAACTCAAGAAAACCTTTACGGAGATACACCAAATGATGAAGGATGCCTATGGTGATGAACCTTAAGCCATACTTGGTGTTATGAATGGTTCACCGAGACCAAAAACTTCTTGTCAGTTCAGGTCAAATGTCAAAGCTATGCTGACAGTTTTTTTTTCTTTGAATAATTAGATCGTGATTAATTCATGCCACAGGGAAAAACTATTAATTGATAGTACTATCGGGGTATGTTAAAATGCCTGCAATAAAATGTGAGAAGAAAGTGGCCTGAAATGTGGCGAGACAATTCATGGCTCTTGCATTACGGTAACATACCTGCACATTCATCCCTGTCGGTTCGCCTGACTACTGCCTCATCATCTGTACTCTCCAGACCTGGCCCCTGTGGACTTTTCTCTATTTCCAGAGTTGAAAACCCCATTGAAAGGACAAATATAACCAAGGATAGACGAGATAAAAGAAAATTTGCAGATAGCACTTCACACGATCAAGTAAGAGGAGTACCAAGACAGCTTCTGCAACTGGAAACGACATTGGAAGCAGTGTATCACTTGTGGAGGTGAATATTTCATAGGAGACCATGCACAATAAGTAAAACATAAAAACAGAAAAGATTTATGAACAAAGTTCCTGAATTTTTTTAACAGACCTTACATAATAACAATGTGTCATTGACATATCTTTTCTAATAAATAATTTTACTAGTTATTTCAAGATTATTTTTGAGAAATTGCTCTTCAATATGATTGACAAAGTTATCCGCTAAAGTGCCAGCAAGTAAATTTCCCATAACATGACTCTCCTACTGAATATAGATTCTGCTGTTAAATGAGAAATAATTAAAAAAAGTAGTTTCTAGTAGTTCAATGAATACAACTATCTCTTTGATGTTTATAACTTTATGAGGTGTTAAGTTGTCTCTAATGATGGCCTATAGTCTCTGGAATTGGTATGAAGACTGATGACATCTAAAGATGCAAACCTGGCATTGTCTGGAATTACTACACCTAAAATTGTTTTGGTCAATGCATAACTGGTTTTAATACTGAAATTTTCTTCGTAACTGTAATATTTTTTTTAAGATTTCACCAAGTTTCTTATTTATATCATAAGTGGGACAGCTAGTACTGTTTAAAATTTAGTATTTTTTTTAACTTGTGATCTCAGCCTAAGTAACATAGGATTTGAATTTTAATAATGAACAGCTTCAGTTGGACCATTTACCTCAAAATTTACCTAAGTTTCAGTCAGGATAATCCAACCTTCTTCAGAATAACAGTATCTCTTGTTTGTCCATAGTGGACATCGTCAAGCTAAAACTATAAATCCCTAAATTATCATCAGAATATAAAACTTATCTGGCACTGCCTCAGCCCCACTTCGCGACCGCAATGCGGCAGCCACGAGTGCTGTACTGGAACTGACTGTAGCGTCATGAGGCCCGCTTAGGCAAACACAGTACCTTGTGCCTGTGCACAAACTGTATGATAGTTACTTGTTGGGACAAGATGTGAACTTAACTCCTGACCTCGAATTTATTAGTAAAGTGAAATAAAAGTTATAGCTGAGGAAAAGGGCATATGTGTTAACCTGTACAAAATGTACTTAGATCGACTGTCTAAACATTTATGAAGTATTCATTGGTCACGATATGAGGAAGACATCATGTGCTTATAAGGTACGGCCTATCTAGGAAAATTTTCGGAATAAGTATGAAATTTAATCACCTAAAAAGAATTTGGGGTGGGAAGGTTAATATAAAGCCACCATCGTCATTATTACAACTAGGTCTAGAAATTTTTTTTAAGACATAATTGTTAAGCACTTGCTTAGCTATGGTTACAACGCATGAACATCCCATTGACTTAGCATGAAAATGGTCATGATTGAACTTATGAACAAGTCTGTATCTAATCTGTCACATCAGGCAATATGGCTCATATAAATTAGATGGTCATTATTCAAGATTAGTATATTTCATCTGAAATGGTCTAGAATCAAGTCAAAAACTAATGCACATGCCTGATTGAGCTTCTTGGCAAAGTTATGGTTATGAGTTGCAGAAAACACTCTAGTACACACACATACTGTAAAAACTGTGTGTGGACCACTGCCATCACAATTCGGGCCTGGAGACCACTGCCATTGAACTTAGGGAATGACAGTGGAGTTATGCTTAAAGCTAAAGTGTGACTTGGTGAACATCACTCTGGTCAACACACTTAATATCATTGACCGACATAGGTCAATATGTACTTAAAGAACTAGTCTAAATTATGGGAGGATGACGGGAAATGGTTACATTATTATGTGATTTGGCGAGCAACACTCCAAGGACACCTTTAAACATCATTGAGTATGATCAATTCAAACTGATCGAGCTAGTCTGAACCAAAACTTCGTATCCAGAAGATTGTGGCAAGGTGACGTTACCCTCTCATGATACTTATATGGATATGACTGCCATTAATTAAGTTAATAAAAAGTTCTGTATGACTAGGTGATAGCACCTTTGCTGTCATATATTGACCACAATCGGTCATATTGAAGGATTATGTGGTAACACCTATGTTCTGTAAAGGGGTAGTGACTTGGTGATCATCATTCCGGTTACTACATGTATATGCTATTGACCGACGAAGTTATTATCCACTAATTAAATCAAGTGTTGAAACCATTCTTAACTCTAGAATGTGCAAACCGAATATCGGTTGACCATCTGTGGCCTGTTGAAGGTGTTCAATATGCCAAGTATTAACCATTCACACTGTTACCCTATATAATAATGAACTATTAACTAGGTAACTGAATATTCCTATATAACTAATAGACAACTTCATAGATGGGTCCAAAAATTTTTGCGGTGTCAAAGTGATATACCTATCTATTCAACCTATGAGAGTACAGGCATATGTTGGCACCTGTAAAGCATATCCCACATTAACATTACAGCGGATGAAATAATGATTGTAAACCTTCAAAGAAGCTTCTATTTCACAGCTGCAGCTGGTTGGTAAGAAGGTTGTTTTTGTCATGTAGTAAATGTTTATAAAATTTGCATTCCCTCTAACATGTCTAACCTTGCACCTTTTACATCACTATGCAAGAGATGAGTATCGTGGGAGAGGGGGGTTGGGTACATGAGCCCATCGCACTAAATGTTTGGCAAATGTCGAACCACATGTGCAGTCTCTAGTTTTAGTCGAAATATGCTCCTTGTACCTTATTAATAAGACTCTACCTGTTTAGCCAATATAAAATTTCGGACATTCGCCACAAGTGATCTTGTATACTCTGGATAATGAACATTTAACTTCAGGCTTTTTTTAAACTATGAATCAGATTCTTCTGAAGACCATTATTAGTAGAAAAAACTGTCTTAAATCCCTGGTTTTTCAAAAGACACCTGATTTTATACAAAACCTTGCCTATATAGGTATTATGGCAGATGGAGTAACATCTGGCACAGTGCCTAACATAGAAGCTGTCTTTGTTCTGTTATTGTTTACTTTCTTGTTGAAGATATTTAATGTAGGATTCATAATTTTTTAAGTCTGAAACAAAAAATTTTGGTTTGAAAATTCATCTTTGTTACATTTAGTAATTACATTGGCAGTAAAAAAATGTAATGTTTGAGAGTTATAATCATTTTCACTAACAATGATAAGAGTATTACCTTTATCTGCCTTAACTATGATTGCTTTGTTAGGTATCAGTATTAGTCAGCAAACTATGTTTTCACAAATTGCTTCACCATATATACATAACGTCATCCCTAGATTAGTTAATTAACTAATATTATTTTCCCTCCTGCAGAAACAGCTCTTTTAACCAAAGGCCTAAAATACAATTTAACTCTAGAACTGAATAGTGCAAACATTAAATGTGTAACTGCCAATGTGAAAGTTGCTGCAAAATATTCACAGCTTAACAATACTGAAATTTGTGATATTGCACTTAAAATAAAAAAAATATTATTGCAAAAGTTACAGAGAAAAATAAAAGTAACAGTGAATGAAAAGTTATTAAGGAGATCAAGCAAAAACTAATAACAAACAAAACGGTCGTAATTAAGGTAGGTGAAGGTGAAAATGATTACATCTCTAAAATATTTAAATTTTTTACCACCAAAGTAATTACTTAAGTTAAAAAGGATTCAACTACAAAATTTCAAATCAAAATTAAAAAATTAATTCAAGAGACTAATTTTTGGTTTTGGCCTAGACCGAAAGCAACATTTAAAGTTATTAATCCCACATTACTTAGGCTGAGCAAATTTACCAATTTGCAAAAATGTAAACCATACTAACTGTCCCATTTATAATTTAAATAAGAAAGTCAATGACTTCTTAGAAGATTTTTACATTTATGAAGGAAATTACAGTATTAAAAACAGTTATGAATGAACTAAATAAATTTTTGGCATAGTAATTTCAGATAATGGCAAATTTGCATCTCTAGATGTCACCAATCTTTATACCAACATACCTATTCAAGAGACTATCGCCATCATTAAAGATAGCTTACCAATCATAAAACTATGAGCACTGAAAAGATAGCTGATTTCATTTAACTACTATGAGGGCAAGTCAAATGGAAACCTTAAATTTGTAATAACAAATCGAAATTTCGTGCTGTTATCATGTAAGTTGGTAAGCATGCTACAAACAGCATGCAGAACGGACTGTAGGTGGCATCATAGTGCAGATGCACACATACCGTTGCAGTATCAGTATGAAGATGGCTGCCCCACTTGCGACTTGCACCAGGAAAGAACAGTACTCTGTTATTCAGTTTTTGTGTAGTGAAGGTGTGAAACCTATTTAAATTCATCAACAAATGTAGGTTCAGTACGGTGATGCATGTTTGTCATAGCAGCAAGTCTATGAATGGAGTAGAAAATTTGCAAATGGTGTGACTTCAGTGGATGACGCTCCTTGTCTAGGTCAGGCACAACGAGTTGTGACTCTACAGAACATTGCAGCAGTTGAAGCCATAGTGAAGGAGAACAGCCGAGTGACACTGAATGATTGCAGCATGTTTACAGATTAGTCATGAGTCAGCACACCACAATGTGCATGATGTGCTCCAGTTTCACAAAGTGTCTGCAAGAAGTGTGCCATGGCAGCTGACTCCTGAAATGAGAGAATGACGTGTTGATGCTTGTAAAGAACTTCTTTGGCACTTTGAATGAGAAGGTGATGGCTTCCTTGCAAGAATCATTACTGGGGACGAAATCTGGGTTCACTTCCAACAACTGGAAATGAAGAGAGTGAGCAAGGAATGGCGCCATTCCTAATCACCAAAACCAAAGTAGTTTTGAACAGAACCATCAGCAGGGAAGGTTATGCTGACTCTCTTTTGGGACAAAAAAGTTGTCAGTTTGGAGAATTACATGCATAGAGGGATCACTGTTACCAATGCATCACACACAGTTCTCCTAAAAAACATCTGTGGCCTGCAATGAAATTAAAGCAACATGGATTGCTGTCAGCAGGTATCCTTTTGCAACATTACAATACAAGGCCCCACACTGCCCTTACAACAGTTACAACAATCACAGACCTGCATTTTGAGTGTCTTCCTCATCCACCATACTCAGCAAACCTTGCCCCAAGTGATTTCCATATGTTTGTATCACTCAAAGATGCAGTGGGAGGAAAGAAGTTCCGTTCTGATGAAGAGGTATGCCATGCAGTGCATGAGTGGTTGCGCGGACTACCAAAAGATTTTTTTTTTCTGAAGGTATTTATGCACTTTGTAAGCAATGGAGGACTTGCATTGAGTGTGGGGGAGATTATGTTGAAAAGTGATACAGCTTTGTACCACTTCTGCACAATAAATAATATTTAAAAAATATTTAATGTTTTCATTTGACTCACCCTTGCAGAAACTACTCTTGCTTTTAATTATTTTTCATTTAATAATAGAATCTCTATTCAGAAGGATGGTCTTACTATAGGGAATTCACTTGGCAGTCCTTTAGCAGATATCCCCCTAAATTAAGTTGAACTGAAATCTTTCAGAAACAATCCTGAAATAACCAATAAACTTATTTATTATAAAAGATATATCAATGACATTGTGTTATTACATAAAGACTCAAAGGAAGAAATTGATCTTCTCACTGCCAGCTTAAATAATGTACATCCTAAACTGTCTTTCACATTATAGCATGAAGACAGAAGTCCAACATCCACAGATATAATAATTAATGCTGCTTCATGTCATCCTACTAAACAGAAAAAATATGCTACTTCATCTCATCCTACTAAATATAAAAAATGAGGTCTTCAAAACAATCATACAAAGGTTATTAGAATTACCTCTTCAAACTAATGCAGCCCAAAGAGAAATTTCTACTCTGAAAAAATTTAAGTTACCAATAACTTCAGTGTTAGTCAAGTGGACTTTTTACATCTAAAATTATGAACAAATTGCATTGTTACAAATTCCAATAGGAGCTATACTAAAATTATTTTCATGGGTCTTATTTCAGGCAAACTAAAAAAATTATTAAAAAAAAACTTATCTAACAATAGCCTTCATAACTAAGAACCTACTACAAAGAAAATGAAAAAACATACATTTGGTGACTCTAATAAATATCAAAATTCTGGCATCAACAAAATACAGTGCAACAACTCCAATAAATAATATTAGACAAACTGGCCATACCACTTAAATACATTTTGAAGAGCATATTACTGGTATTGCATATACCAAATCCTTGTTTGGATGACATCTTGATGAACATAATTGCTCTGAAGGTTGGATTTGCTGCAACATGTAAATTTTACAGAATGCATCTAAAGGGCTACTTCTTAATATGTTAGAAGAAATTCATGTTATGAAAACAAACCCTTGTCTGGTATAAATAAGCAGTTGGACTTCAAAGACAAACATTTCTTTGAACTTTTTGGTGATCTGCTGTAGAATGCTTAATCTGACATCCTGATTTTATAACTGTACAAACCTGTTTTACATCCTTCTCCACATTCTTTTTATTGTGAAATATATTACTGTGCTTTTTCATTATTTTACTTATGTATACTGGCTCATGACAGTTCTTCTTTAAATTCAATTATTTCCTTTACATCTTCATACACTGTTACTCCAATGGCAAATAATTGGTGTTTTAGGCTACTCATAGCACATTTTTAACTTGCAATTATTCTCCAAGAAATCATTTTAATTTATTTCTTTTTGACATTACTGAATGTCACTAGTTTATTTTGCATGGATTTTTCCTATAATACTGCTAGCCTCTCATATCATATTTGTTACTATTTGCTGTAATATTATAATGTGGGCATTACTTACTTATATCTAGGACAGCATTTATTGAACATGATCTACTTCATTTACCAGTATTTGTGGTTGCTTCAATACAAACTGCCCAAGATCAGTGTCTTCCATCTCCATGGTAAACAACTGCCCAGTACATCTATGGTACGTCATCTGCTAGACATCACATATTGATAATCATAGCCACCTCTTTGAAAATCATCCTGATGCTATATCTTTGGTTCAGCCTTCATCATCTTCAAAGAAACCAACAGTATTGAAATTATTTTCCAGGTTGCCTATGGTAGACACGCTACACACTAAGAATGTAGTGTTTATTTTTTAAAATGAACACACCACCATTTGACTGTATTGTCATTTATTTAATTGTAACTCAGATGTAAACCTTTTATGCCATTTTCATGTGATTAGGTTTATGTCATTAATATATATTGCAGGATATCAAGCTCAAAATTGGCCACAAATTAAGAAAAATATTTTCTTCCCACAAAACGCCAGATGTAAAATCATTATCATGTAAAAACATCAGAAAATAATAGTAGGAGCATGCCACACTTAATAAAAACAAAGTCAACCTGTTTTTATTAAATATTATTAATTGGGTCATAACTAAATAAAATAACAACAGTCAAAAGGTGGTGCATTCATTCAAAAATTATTATATGACTGCTTTCCAGCACAATCAAAAACTGTCTGATGTTTATTTGTTTGCTTCTAAAGCTTTTAGTATATTTATTTGACAATAGTTGTGTTAACAAACTGTTTCATTTTTCATGGAAGTGTGTTGTTCCATCTATGCTACTAAATGAAAGGCAATATGTTTATTGATATATGTGATTTGCTTCTTTGACTTGTAATACATGTATCGTTTTATACATATAATAAATGTATTACAAAGTAGTTACAGTATGTTACTGTGTTACATTTTGTCATGTTTTTCTCTCGTTTTTCCAATTAGAATCAACTTCTGTAACGTAAATTTTATGAGGTGAACTAATAGTTCAGAGCTAGTATGATTTCCAGCGATGTTAGTCCTTATCTGTGGTCCTGGATATGTGTTATTTAGTCCCCATCCTTCAGCTTGCCGATTTCCGGAGTTATTTTCACACACTTTTGTTATAACACAACAGTTACATCACTTGTAGTTCTTATTTTTATAAATCTATATATGTGTTTTTACAAGTACAGTGTTGCCAACTGTGGCTCTGTGTTAACCTTTAGTCTTTCGTATCTGTTGTTTGTATGGTTTGACGTTTTTCATTTCTTATGTGAGTGTGCGCGTTTGCATGTGCATTTTGTATGTGTACAGAAGTCGTCATGTGTGTGTGTGTGTGTGTGTGTGTGTGTGTGTGTGTGTGTGTGTGTGTGTGTGTGTGTGTGCGTGTGCGTGAGAGAGAGAGAGAGAGAGAGAGAGAGAGAGAGTCATCAATTATTTATTTTTATTGTTTCAGATTTCTGTTTGTATGTGAAAGTTCTCTTGTAATGTAAGTAGTAGTTTGTTGTCATTATTTACTCTAATAAATCTCATGTCTAGTTCCATATTGAATGGTTTATGTCCATGTTTAATCAGGCATTCAGCAGAGGTAGAAAGACTGTTTTCATACTCCCAGCTTCTTGTATGTTCTTTATACCCATTTTTAAAATTTATCCCTGTCATCCCCAGATATACTGAGTCACATTCATGGCACTCTTAACTGGTGCATACCTACTCGTTGATATCAAATGCGTGCTTATTGTTGTCTCTCTTTATTGTGGTATCCAAGAAATGTATTTGCTTTTGTGTTTCTTTTTCCATGGTGAACTGAATATTTTTATGCATACTGTTTATGCTTGCATAAATTTTATTAATTTTCTTTGTTCATCTGCTATTCAAATTATTTCATCCACATATCTGTACCAGTAAACAATTGTGTATCGTTTCTTTGTGATGAGTGTATGGAAGATTGAATTTTCTATGTGGTTGATGAATGTGTTTGCCAATTTTCCTGATGTTGGGGATCCCAATGGAAAGCTATCTTTTTGTAAGTAAAATTTCTTTTGTAATTGAAAGTAATTTTTGGATGTGATTGCTTTGAGGGGTTTAGCTATTAATATTGTCTGCAGGTAGTCTGTTGTATGTCAGTAACTTTTCTTCAATTAGTTTTATTGTGTATGCAGTGGGTACTGAGGTGTACATGTTCTCTGCGCTGAAAGGGATGAGTGAAGCTGTTTGTGGAATGCATTAGGTCTTTTATTTGTGTTACTAGTTCATCTGTGTTTTTTACTGTTCTCCTGTTCTTCATTCCATAATGTTGCTGTATGATTTTGTTCATGTATTTTGCCACATGGAATGATGGTGTGTTCATGAAATTAATAACAGACCTCAGTGGAATAAGGGGTTTGCAACTCTTGGGTTTGCTTCTGACTGTTAGTGCTTTTGCGTTCTTCTGACTAATGTGTTGTTTTTGTTTATCTGTGAGTATGTGTTTTGTTTTTTATATATGACTAGAAACATGCTGCTGGATCAGATTTCAGATTTTGTGATATTGTTAGAAGAGATGAAATCTTCAGTTTTTTCTATATACTGTTCTGGACTTGTCAGTACTGTGCTGTCCTCTTTACAAGCCCGTGTGACTATGATATTATATTGTAGTTTTTGTTTTAATTTCTTGGTGGTGGTGTTTTCTGTCTCAAGTATCCTGTTTTCCTCTTTCTTTGAAATGGTTATTATGCTTTTCATTTCTTTCTTCACTAGTTCTCATTATTTTTTTCTTTCTCTTCCTCTGTCCTCTCTTTCTGTTTCTACAATCAGATTTTTTATGTAGTGGTTATCTACTTTTGTAGTGATGTTGAGTTTGAGCCCTTGCTCTAATAGGTGTGACACTTTCTCTGTTATTTCTGTATCTATGTGGTTCATTAGTTTTGGGTGTTATTTGTTATGGTGGGTGTGTTGTACTTTCTCATGCTTTTCATTCTTGTTATTTTTGTTACCGAGTGTTATGACAGTTCATTTGTGTTTGTTCTGTGTACATTGCAGCATTCTTGATGTCATGTGTTCAGTGTTTTATATTATATAGGTCATCACTGCTGAGCTGTTAATAAATGCACACGACTCAAGATGTACGTTAAACAACTTTCTATCAAGCAAGAATTTCTTGGTATAAAGCAATTTGATTTCATTTTTTAACCAGGTTTTTTTTTTCAAATGATTTTGTTCTTTGAGGTACCAAAGAGGTGTTTCTGACCTTCACATTAACATAACTTGGAATTAAAATCTAATGGGTTCAATGATCTGGAGTCTGAGATGGCTATTCTTGAAACTGTTGTATAACTCGACAGGAAATGCCTGACATGGCTCTGTCATTGGCATTCCTTCAGTTTTCTGTTATTTCCTAGTTTCTTCAAATTACATGGAGGTATGTTCCATCTATGTAAAAAAAGGAAAGGCAGTTTGTTTACTGCCATAAGCATTTTGTGTCTTTCATTTGTGGAGCATTTTCAGTGGCCTGTAATATATATTTCTTTTTATACATCATGGCCTCTAAAACAATAATGAACAGAAATTTGAAACATAACCAGAATAAATAATTAATGAATCATTTTCTCAACCATTCTCTCTCTATCTCTCTCTCTCTGTCTCTGTCACACACACACACAAAAGATTAAAGATAAACAAACAGTGACAGTTGGGAACACTACACACTTTGAACACACACATGTTAATCACAAAATGAAAAGTGCAGGTGATGTAAGTAATGTGTTGTACCAAATATGGTTAAAAAAACGACAGAAATCGACCAGCTGGGGCATGGGGACTAAATACACATTTCCAGGACCAGACGTAAGGACTAACAGCACTGGCAATCGTAAGAACAGAATGATTATTTTGTCTCATGAAATTTGTGCTACAAAAGTGGATTGTAATCTAAAAAAAGATAAAAAATGAAAAAGTGTAACATAGTAGCTCATTATAACCACTGCATAATACATTTATTATATGTATAAAAAGAAACATGTATTATAGGCTACTGAAGATGCTACCTGTATGGCAATAAACGAACTGTATTTCATTTAGTTACAGAAATGGAACATGCTTCCATTAATTTTGAAGCAATTAAGGAATGACAAAAAACAGAAAAAAATTATGATGTTTATTTTTATTGTAAAATGATTTATTGTGACTCTGACATTTTATTTACTAATAAGTACATTTTTTGGTACATAATTCTCTCATTTGATACCTGATTGGCTAATGCAGACCTCTTGCTCTCAGCTATAGGGAGAGCCTCCAATATTTACGATATAGCTATACTGCTCTCTCCTGCAGTTGACTGTCATCATTCAGCAGATCCTGCTCCATACACACACAGTCCACGAAAATGGGTATATCTACATTTTGAAATTTTATGCTTGAAATTAAGTTCTTTTTATGGATACTTCTGATTTATATCTTTGTACTGTATTACAGCTGCAGTTTTGATGACGATCATGTGATGATCAAAGCCACTTGCCTTTCAATGACTGTGCCTTGCAGTTTAGACTGTCATTATTACTTTCAAATACTACATTTGGATCACCAATATCTTTGGTAATGTTTTCAAATATAATTGACTCACTGTTTTGTAGTTGTAGGCTATTATGTTCCAATTTTATGCTTTTTAGGGGATGAAAAGACTAGGAAAATGGTTAACACAAAGTTTGATTTTCTATCCACACTGTCTGCCTTATAGTCTACTCATAGCATTCATCCTGTAATATCACTCTAATTACTGGCATTCAATCATTGGTTATGATTGTGTGATGACAATCCTTTCATTTGATCTGAGCCCAACTGATAAGTACTCATTTGACTGTAATGGCCAGATAAACTACTGATGATTTGTTTTGCCAATAAGTCACCTAAGTTTGTGGGCTCGAAAACAAACTGTCAACAGCTCTAGCATGGTGCCCAAGAGTACCTGTCGGGAATTTTACTGCAGCAGATTTCCAAAGTTGATCATCAATGATTTTCAAGTGTCCTCAGTTAGTACTATCTGAAAGATAATTGACATTAAAGTCTCTACAAACAATTCACCAGTTGACATGTGGAATAACTGGGTCTACTGCCAGATGTTTGTGTCGCTCTAGCACAATATTTCGGCCATGTAACTCGTTGCCTTCTTCAGGTGCTGCCTGAGACTGCCGTATTGGAGGATCTTGTCCAGTATTTATGTCCAGAGGGCGCTGGGCACTCTGTTTACCGTTTGCGCCCACCTGGCGCTGCTTGTAAGGGGTTTTTTTTTGTGGTTTTAGGGCGCACAACTTCTATAGTCATTAGCGCCCAGACTACGTTAGGAATGCACCGCGAGGCACAAGTTTAAAACAGCAACTAAAAGGGAAAACACGATAAAAGACAGACCGACAGGCATAGGATTAAAAAAAAATAGCATAATCAAATGTCCTTAGAGAGGTTTGTCAAGTTGATAAAATGAAGAACGCGAGCAGCTGCTCATGGGTCATCCGCTAAAATGGCGTTGTCTCTTCCCCGGTGCTCCCTCTGATGCCCTGCCCGACTGGATCGCCATCTGTGGCAGCTCTCTGAGGCACGTCCTGTGTCGGGCATTCCGTTCGCAGTCCACACCTGCCTGGTGCTGCTCCTGAGGTTTCTGCCCTTTCTGGTGCTCCCACAGACATCCACACCTCGATCGTCCACCATCTGTGGTCGTGGCAGCTGTCTGGGGCTGGACCCGCGTTTGGCATTCTGTTCGCAGTCCGCGCCCACCTGGTGCTGCTTGTAAGGTGTTCTCTCTTCTCTGGTGCTCCATCAGACGTCCACGCTCGATTTGGTCATCATTTGTGGTCGTGGCAGCTCTCTGAGGCCCATACCACGTCGGGAGTTAGGTTCGCGGTCCGCGCCCGCCTGTCGCTGCTCCTGCGGTGTTACTGCTTCTTGAGGAGTTTCTTAGTTCCTTTCGTTGGACCCTGAAAAGCTCCAGAGATGGACTCCATGCTGAGCTGAGCTGGTAACCGCTGTCTCGATTTATTAGGTTATCTGTGACCTTGATCTCGATGGCCTCCTTTATGACACTGTCCCAAAATCTTGGTGTCTGTGTCACAATTTTGTTGTTCTTCTAGTCCATTGAGTGATCGAGCTCCAGACAGTGCTCCACTATGGCAGATTTGGTTGCCTGTCCGAGTCTGGTGTGCCTCTGGTGTTCTTGGCACCTGACTTCCACCGTCCTGGTTGTCTGGCCAATGTATGACTTTACATGAAAGGAACCAAGAAACTCCTCAAGAAGTAGAAACACCGCAGGAGCAGTGCCAGGCGGGCGCAGACCGTGAACGCAACTCCTGACGTGGGACAGGCCTCTGACAGTTACCACAACTGCAGGTGGTGGACGAGGCA
This sequence comes from Schistocerca piceifrons, assembly GCF_021461385.2. Taxonomy (NCBI): domain Eukaryota; kingdom Metazoa; phylum Arthropoda; class Insecta; order Orthoptera; family Acrididae; genus Schistocerca; species Schistocerca piceifrons. Next base: position 49,679,414 of record NC_060148.1, read on the forward strand.
GGCGCGGACGTCCATCGGAGCACCAGGAAAGTGCCAACACCTCAGGAGCAGTGCCAAGCGGGTGCGGACCATGAATGGAATGCCAAACGTGGGTCCGGCTGCAGACACCTGCCACAACCACAGAAGGTGAACGAGCCGGGCACGGACGTCTGTGGGAGCACCAGGGAAGGACCAAAACCTCTGGAACAGCACCAGGAGGGTGCGAACTGTGAACGGAGTGCCTGACACAGGATGGGCCTCAGAGAGCTGCCACAGATGGCGACCAATTTGGGTGCAGATGTAAGAGGGAGCACCGGGGAAGAGACAACACCTTACAAGCGCTAGGCAGGCACGGACGGCAAACAGAGTGCCCAGCGCCCTCTGGGCATAAATACTGGACAAGATCCTCCAATACGGCTGTCTCAGGTACCACCTGAAGAAGGCAACAAGTTACGTGGTCAAAATATTGTTCCAGAGAGACACAAACATCCAGCAGTAGACCCGATTATTCCACATGTCAAGATCTCACCAGGAAAGCCTGAAGAGTTCATTCATGAGTTAATTCTGTATAACCTTACTAAAGTTGTCTCCAGCTGCTTTATGTAAGTCAACATACTTCTTGAAGATATCCTGTAAACTGCCACCATTAATGTCTGTGAGTTTCCTTTCATTATTGTGGCACAATATCCCAAGAGCTGATCAACACTATGCTCATTATTCCGATGGGGCAGGGACTTAACTCCTATGTTTGAATATATAGCCGCTCACCATTTCATCTTATGGGTTCTACAGTAGTATGACAATAGCTTGTAACCATCAAATTCAATCTGCTGAATATCAGTGACTTCCATAAGATAATCAGTTAGCACTACTCAACTGCTGACATTTCAGCTGCAGTTTCATTTTCGAATAAGGATATTAGAAGTTCACTCCCTTTATTAAGGAAAAGAGCCACAAATTAGCTGTTGTTTATAATGCATTACAGACTAAGCTGCCTTGTAATATTGTTGCATATTCATAATAATGAAAAATTCTGAAAGTACAATTTATATTTCAAATATAGTACACATTCTTTTAAGGTGAACTCACTTAAGCCAAATTCTCACATAACACCTGCAGAATTTCTGTTCTGGCAGTGATATACAGGATCTTATAGAAAGTTTCATTGGTTAACACAAATTTCAGTTAGCATGAATTATGAACTTGTTTTTAGTTGCATCATTAAATTTTTTTCATTTAACCTGAACTGACGAAGGTTTCTCTCTTTTTTTCTATTGTTTCTCTGCCATAGTTGTGTGAGTAACACTGCTCAACAATCACCATCAACAATGACAACAATTATGACACAAACGGTGTGGAAAAACTAAACCCCATTAATAAGTGCAATTCTGAGTTGATATGTGCTTTTATAGTCTTTAAAGAGGGCTAGTATTAGTAATATTAAGTTACAAGCAGTAAAAGGGTAGTCTTGGCCATGAGGAAGCAGAAAGCATAGATCTCCTTACAAAATTTTAAATTCTGTGGGAAGTGGCTCATGGTGTATTGAAGAACAGCACAATCGCCAAACATTTAGACTTAGCAAATATACATTATCTATTCTACTTAAAGGTCAGGAAAAAGTTCTTAATGCTGCTATACTGGGTTACAGGTGCAAATGTAAGTGACTTCACACTGTTATGTATGAAGATGCTGAAACTTTACTTTTAGAATGATTCAACTATATGTGCACTTCCAATCTACATTTAAGTGGAATTATAATTCAGTCAAAAGAAATGAGGCTGCAAAAAATTTAGATGTTGAAGATTTCAATTGTTTTGCCAGTTGGCTATACTGGTTGCAAAAGGTAAACCCAATTTCATCATTAGGATTTATGGTGAAGTTAACAAAGTTGATGAAGGGGGCAAACAACAAGTTTTATGAATCTGACCAAGTGAGTGAAAAGTATGCTTCATCTTATATCTGTGACATAGGGAAAAACTTGGCTTTTTTGGTTATTTTTTCCCAAGTCATCCCCTGGAAATAAAACATGACTTGTAAAATAGTGGAGCATGCAGTTAACAATATTTAACTATTGTACTTGTATGTAATCCATGGGACAGAGACAAATAATATACTTTTCTGATCTGTAACTTTGAGAAACCACTTTGTTTGAAGAACATAAACATTGATGCTTTACCTTACATCTACTCTCACTATAAGAAGACTTGGACTGACATATCATTGGGTGCCTTCCTTGTTTTCACTTTAACAAACATAAAGGTTCACATTTTACCTCCAAGTACACCAAGTCACCTTCAACCTTTGAATGAAGCAGTTATTGTTCTCAATGTGGGAGAATGCAATTTGTGTTGCTGTAAAATGGAAGTGCCAATCAAGATTTCACTGTATGCTATAAAAGCTAGCTCAACATCCTGGGAATCAGAGTCATCATAACACATACAGAACTGTTTTTGCAATGCCTGGAAACATAAAGATCCTAAAACTGTTGACGAGTTAGATGGTGACAATGTTATCATTTCAGCACACAATGGAATATTCTGTAAAACACTGCAAATCCTGGCATCAATTTTGAGGACTTTGTTAATGCAGACGGTGATGTGTGCTCAGGTAGAACCTGAAGAATAAACAGTTGTGACACATGCACAAGAATGTGAGGAGGACAATATGATTTTGTCTACCCACTAAGAAATGTTACACACTTTGGGCGTTTTATAACGTTTTGTTTCAACATCTGAAACATTTACAGCTGGTCAGTGTGACGTATAAATTTTTGGTGCCTACAGTGTCAAGCCTTTTAGTGTCACACAAATTTTTATTTTTAAAGGGGATCACTTAAGACTATTTCCACGGGTTCACCCCTCTCATTTCTCCCTCATACCACAAAATTATCATCTGATCTAGTACAAACTGAAAAAATAAATTTCTTTTAAAGCACAGTTTCGTATATAATTTATATTCAAAACCTTACACCTGTGTCATAGAACAAATTCTACATCTAGAATACTTTACATAAGTTTAAGGGAAAAAATGCTTCCAATAATTATTACAGTATTTAAAGAACATCAAAGTATGAACAGGCTGAAATGAACAAACAGTACATGATACTATGTTAATCAATTCCACTGTAAAAAGCTAAGGAGTATATTATTAGCAAAATGAGAACTACGCAAAAGTGAAATGGCAAAATGAGCACTTCTCAATTGGGAGTAAATCAAAACAATCAGAATGGCTGAAAGAGAGCACAATAACATGAACCATAAATGAATAAGAGCTAAGCAACTAAGCAAATAAGAGAATAGGCAAAAGTGAGATGCTAACAAAATGAGATGCCAACAAAATGAGAACTGGCCGAACTCCGTCGGCACTTATATATGGTTGGGCTCATGGCGGCACCTTGCGGCCCATATGCAACACGCACGCCTGTGACCGCAATGCACTCTTAGCGCTCGCGGCAGCATCTAGCAGCCCGTACGCAAGTTGTGCGATTGCTGTCGCAGGTCGACCCTTAATCTATGATGTTACATTGGGAACTTAGCTGGAATTTTCATTCCTGTTTATGACAGTTTAATATACAGGATATTTGTCACTAGGAAATGATCTGGGAGTACTTTTTTTTTCAAGTAAAATACATAAACCTTTTCAGTTCTCACATTTGTAATATGTGTTACGATTGCAAACTAATGTTATAAACAGGCTTGATGTACCTGGTAACACCATAAACCTTCACTTTAATCTTCTGAGATAACAGAGGTACTGCAGTGTTTGCTATGACAATGTGCATAGTTTTGCTGAAGCACTTATGTATGTATATTATGTGAATGGTTAATGCATAGAAAAATCTATACTCCAAAAAAAATTTTTATACTTCAACTCCCGGTTTTTAGTCCCTTGGGATTACTGTTTACTTTACTTTCACACAGAGTAAACAAAATTTTATATTGCTCAAAAAATTCTGTGGAGAATAATAGAAATTTACCTTGTAGTAGTAGATACATTCCTTGCTGAGACTGACACCTGAAATTTTTTTTTTTAAATAAACTTTGATTTGAAAGTGATAAAACAGTAAATAAATAAAATGCTATAAACATCCATTAACATTTGATTATTTGAAATAGTGCTTGAAAACAGTGTTAATGCAGACATGTTGTAGTAAACGTAGCAGTTATTGAAGAAAATGTTAATGCAGTAAAAATTAACACTTTATTTCAACAATTTATGTTTAGAAAAGTAAATAACTATCAAAACCAGTGGTTAAATCATAACCAGACTTCCTATTTATACTTGAAAAACAAAAGTGGTCTAAAACATCCATCTCTCATCGGTAATGTGCATTGAGTTAGGTGAAGAGAAAAATGTAAAATCGGTAAAATGAAAAAGTTTTCTAGCTTAACTGTTATTAAATGTATTATCACACAACAGCGATTTTGAAAATTATGCTGCTCTAATCTGACAGCTCACTTAAAGGAACATCATAGTTAAACGTCTGGTCAGTTGCACGCACAGAGGAAATTTAAAGGTACAATATGAAGTGAATCTGATAGGCGACAGACACACATGTCTTATACATATGACATAAATATCACTGTTAACATGAGGACAGTGTCCTCTTAAAACAAACAGTTGTGAATTCATACAACTTACAGTGTGCTGTGTCTTGAGAATGACAGAAGAGTAGAAATTACAATAGTGAATAAATACGTTTAATAACAGTTCAAAGTTAAAACATTTTCATTTTTCATAGCTGTGAGCATACAAAAAAGGAGGAAAAATAGTAAGGAAAAGACACTCACACAGGATAATACTGTTACAGCTATGTGGAAAATATTAAACAAAAATAAAGTAAAAAAAAATTACCCTAAACTAAAATGGAGGCAACATAGTAATACGAATGGAGAATTTAAGAAACATTATGTTACAATAACAGGGAGAAATCCAAAAAGATTGAAAATTAGAATCAGAAATGGATCACCTTACAATAATAAAAGTAAGATTTCTGTCCAAGAATAATAGAAAAATGTATTTCTAAAAATTAAACGATTTGACACATTAAAATTTAAAGAAAGTAATGCACTATTCATCAAGAGCCTGACAAAAATGAATTCAGGAAAACGAAAGACATGCAAGAGGAATTAATCAGTGCAGCAGAAGATTTCAAAGTGAACATATTAAGAAAACACCAATGGTGGACAATGAAGCATGACATTACTCGAAGAAAGACTACAGACCTGCAAAAATGTTACACTAAAAACAAGGAAGAACAATTTGAAGAATATAGCCACATCATATATGAAATAAAACAAAATCACCAGAAATGCTAAGAGAAAGTTGGAGAAAGAACAATTACATTTGACTGAGAGTATCATTGTTTTAGGAATGAAGGTGGTGACCCGGCATCAACAACAGAGACAACTGCAAAATTTTAGCCAAATTTTCTTGATAAATTACTTAATTTTGGGGAATTACAAGACATACTGGAATTTAGCATAGCTAAGGTAGTCCAAGAAACAACCCAACATAAAATGATTAAAAAAATAAACAGTTCTGAATCCCACAGATTTTAAAGCACCTGCAGAAAATAATAGAATAGCATAAATTCTAAAATACAGGAGGATATCAAGCAGTGCTTAGAAGAGGTAAGTCATGTGATTAAAGTATCAATAAACAGAAGCTAATATGCAAGCAAGGCCTAAAGACCTGAAGAACCCTGGTGTAATCTGTAAATTTTAAAATGGCTCAAGACTCTACAGAGAGATCAACCTAATTCATAGTTCTTCCAAAATCTTAAATAGATAAGAAAATAAAGGAGCCCGTAAAAGAACACTAATAAATACAATATGCAAAGTAAAATTCACAGCTAAAATGTCAGATTCCTTTGAGATTAGGGTAGACGTTAGACAAAATGATGGACTATTTCCACTGTTGTTTAAATGTGTACTTTGAAAAGTGTTCAGAGAATAAAAGAGGTAATTGTCAGACTCTAATAGCAAAAGCAAAAACTAAATGGTTGGAAGATTGATAATCTCAAAACTGACTGCTGATCGTCTGCAGATGATTTAGAAATTTCAGAGGCACAAAGGAGGCACAAAAACAGATATAATTACAGATGAGTAAGAAAATAACAACTACAAATCACCTTTGAAAAGCAGACAACACGACTGCAACATCCAAATCAAGCAGAAAATTTGGGAAAATCAGAAAAATACAAAATATCTAGGAGAAGTTATTCAGCCAAATAGAGGAAAAAAAGAAAAAGCAGTTGCGAGTATGAGCGAACATCAGCTGTATGAAAATTTCTGCCAGACTGAGACTTGAACCCAGATTTCCCACTTATTGTGAGTGCTCACCTTACCGTTAGGCTAGTCGAGCATCTTCCACAGCCAGACCCAAATTTCCCTGTGCCATGAAACATGTCTACAACCTGAATTTCTATGTTTATTATGTATAATCCCATACAGGGGAGACATTTTAATTGAAAGTCTCTTGCCTGGTGTTGGCAAATAAATATAATATTGCACTGCCTGTGTTGTTCAGAATTATTATGCAATGTATCTCTGTACAAGCATGTATGTATGTCTGAAGGAACATTGCATTATATTTCTCAACAACACAGGTACTGCAATATTGCAAGGTTATAAGAGATGGACTTTGCATTTCACTTAACAAACTACGTTTTTAATAAACAAACTTCTCTGAAACTGCAGAAATTCATAACAACAAGGCTGTCATTTAGCCAGATTGAAGGTATGCAACAGAAAACCTAAATTTAGGGTCAATAAAAGAAAATGAATAAATTAGAGAAAAGAAAGAAAATATTATGTAACAGAACAACAGCATAAAAATTAAAATTAAGAAGTAACACAGAAGTATACAATCATGTGCAAAGAGACAATTATGGAAAGAGGAATAATTTCTTACAGGCACACTGAATGAATGTATTCTAGTTTACTGACAAAAAAACTGTACAGCATTTTAAAAATTAAAAGAAAAAGCCAGCTGGCTTAGGAAAGTGCATGAAGGCTCAGAAGAGACTGGCATAAACAATCAAAAAATTAACAGCAGAACTGAAAATAGAAACAAAATTTTGAGGTGAGTACATCTCGAAGATCAAACAGTATCAAAAAACAAGCAATAAATTGGACAGCAAAACTGAGAACACAGAAAAGTTAATGGATGAAAGAGTAACATAAAACTAACAAAGGCTTAGCTGAAGAAAAAAACAGTGGTTCCATGTTTGTAATAGCTCTGCAACATAGCACAATGATACTATATGTACTTCAAGCAAATTACAGCAAGCTACTCACAGTCTCTCTCGTTTATGTAGATGCAAATATAAAGGACAGTGAGGCGAGAGTGTATTAATAAGTTATCAGAACTGTACTTAGGCTCACAGTAAGGTGAAAATATAGTTACCAAACAACACAATATCAGACTACAATTACTGTCTCATTACGGTCATCACTTTACTCAATCTGATGGCCACCCTGGAGAGCACCAACAACAGTTAAGTGCACTGTTTTATGCAGTCTGAACAGAACAAATAAAATTTCATTCAAAGAACAGATCAGTCAAGTCTTTGTCAGTAGGGCTGAAAATTAATTTGGACAAATGAGAATTCATCATGCATTCAGACTTAAAGACACTTTAGTAAGCCAGCCATGTGCATATGACATCAAATGCAAGGTACTGTTCCACATCTACAGCTGTACACCTGTGGTATCTGTGCCACAGAAATGCATGAACAGACCAGAGCTGCTCATAGATGGCATAAGCTAGCTACATCTGGTATTCCTTGGCACACATACTTACTAATAGGCAAAAATTTCCCCCTGCGGTGACACACATTTCCTGCGACCACCACAATGGACACTGACCTGCACCAACTAGTCCACAATCTGGCCATCTACATGACAGCACACAACTCAAAGGTCAACTTGTTGATGCACTCATGGCTAGCGAGCAGCAAACACTGCAGCACCAGCTGAGCCAGCTACCGGTGTCCAGTTCGCGCAATTGTCATTGCAGGATCAGCACTCTGGCAGTACCCCGACAAATATCAAAGCAGCAACTTAGCAGAATTTGGTGATATCATGGCAAGCGACAAATTGTCAGCCTCCCTGTTCATACCCAAGTGCCAGTTGCAACTGGCCTAGGCACATCCAGCTGCAGTAGAAAATCAAGGGGTTCCTTCATAATGGAACAGGCTGGCAGTGTGAAGTACCTAGTTGATAAGGGTCCCAATCTATCCACTGGCCCCCCCTCCCCACCTTCACAAATCTACACTAAGAGACTGCCAAAAGGCCAAGGTGCTGTCTCTTAAGATGGTAAACAGTTCAATGATACAAACATATATCATATAACAAAAATTTGGACCTCGGACTGTGCTGCACATTTACATGGACTTTCACTGTGATTGATGTGAAGGAGCCAATCATGGGAGTGGATTTCCTCAAGTTTTATAACTTAGTAGTTGACACTGTGACCGCCAAGCTGACGGATTCAACAAGAACTTTGAAGATAGCAGGACAGTGCCAGCCAGCCACATTCTTCAGCCTGTGCATGTGAAACCTAAACATCTGTCACACTAGCCAGCCGAAGGCTAGACACTGATGCTTTCTCACAGCTCCTGTGCTCCACTCTCCAGGAGGGGATGTGTGTGGCAGCTGTACTGCAGAAATGTGTGCATGGAACAGAGCTGCTCACACCTGGCACAAGCTTGCTGTGTCTGCTGTCCTTTGGTGTACGTACATACTTATTGATAGGCAAAATCCTGGCAATGTGAGAGGTGCACGGGTGGAAGGCAGCAAAAAGCAAGAGCAGTGCAAGCTAAGACACTATACAGTACAGGTGCATTTCCTAGATTCTGTCTCTGTGAGCTGGGGACAATGTGCTTTGGTCCCAATGTAAGCTCCCCACTGATGGGTGTGGAAGTTTGTTTGGCTCTCCCCATTTGTTTTCACTTTTGTTTCATCATGTCTGCAAAATACGTGGCCCCCATGATTGCAAAGAACATTCACTTCATTCTGGACATGTATCCATTGTTCTTCCATGGTCATAATTCCTGTCAACCTACCATCGCCATAGCCAACATCCTGTACATATTGAGTGGATATGACAGTGAAGTCAGCTCACTGCATAACTGACATGTAAGTGGAGAAACCACAAATTCCCGCTTCACATCCTGTGCTGTGTGGCTGGTAAGCTTTTGTGTGGGCTAGAATCTCTCAAATTTTATTTCCTTGCTATATTCTTGAGATATGCACAGGAGGAAGCAATATATTGGTTGATTCTTCACGAAAAGTATGCTCCTGAAACTTTTATCAGTAAAGCACCCCATGACACAGAAAGCCTCTGTTGCAGTGTCTGCCAAAGGAGTTGGCTTAGCATTTCCATACTACTTCTGTGCTTACTAAATGAACTTCGGACAATGGCCTTGCAGGAATGGTAACACCGGTTACCATCACATCACCGAAGTTAAGCTCTGTCAGGCTGGGCTAGCACTTGAATGGGTTTCCATTTGGTCTGCCAAGCACTGTTGACAAGTGGGGTGTACTCAGCCCTTGTGAGGTAAACTGAAGGGCTACTTGATTGAGAAGTAGCAGCAGTGGTCTCGTAAACTGACATACAGCTGGGGAAGCAGTGTGTTGATCATTTGCCCCTCCATATCCGCATCTAGTGTCGCCTGTGGGTTAAGGATGACATGTCGGCCAGTCAGTACTGTTGGCCCTTCCTGGCCTGTTCCATCAGAGTTTTAGTTTTTAAATGAACTTGGAATGAAATGTATTGCTCTTCTTTGGATATTCTCTATTTCCTCAATCAATTATATCTGATATGCATTCCAGACTGGCAATCAATATTCAAGTACTGGTAGAATGAATGTCTTGTTAGCTACCTCCTTTGTTGATGGGGATACATTTCCTGAGGATTCTTTTAATTCATCTCAGTCTGGCATCTAACTTGCCCACAATTAATTTTCCACATTGAATATTATACATTTACACACCAAAAGACAAAAACAAACCAGAATCAAAATATTGTTCTGATGGCTCTGTCCCTCATAAGAAGAAGAATAATAATAATAAGAAGAAGGGGAAAAAACCACACATCACCAGCTGTCCATTAGAAATGTTTTCCAGTAAGGATAGACCCATCATAACTTGAAGCAGCATGAAGAAACAGACCAATATGGCTTTCTCACTACTACATGCAAGGAGAATTGTAGAACTTTTCCAAGGACACTTTCTCACAATGTGTTTCTTGTAAAATAAGTTTCTTTTGTACTGATACATCTCGCTGGTGCAAATTATCAAATAATTATCAAGTGAATCCAGGATGGAACCTACTGCTGCACTAACAGGTTCTACAACATGGGATTTAGCACATGGGAGAGTGCATTCTTGAGACTGTATTACCTCTTGCTCAGCTCTTGTGGTACTTCTTCATTAGACTAAATAGAATATTGTCAATTTTCCAGAAAAAAATGTTTTCCAAATGTGGGATCAATTTATATTAGAAAACAATGTACACTCATAACATTTAGTTTTATTTACATATTTTTTATTATTTATTTTGCCCTGTGATAAATGTCTTAAATGCAGAAGAAAACGTTGATTGTTTCAGTATTATCAGCTTCTACTGTAGACATTGTGTACTGAATATTTCATGTTTTACATGCACCTTTGTTTTAATCGTTTTCACTGTATCTTTGTCTGTGCTTTACTCTTACTTTACTGCAGAGAAGCTGGAATTTGAAACTCCTTTATGGAGCACCCACGAGATTAGTGATACTGGTTCTATTCACTGGTGCAATACATCAAGAGGATAACCTTCCCTGCATACATGGCTCTATAAGAATGTTTCAGGGCACAAGCACTAGCAAATATATCACATGACTATATCACAGTTAAATCTGATTATAATACTGTAGCAAGGGGAAACTTAATTTTATACCTAAAAATGGGGCAGTGAAGCAACTGAAAATGTTCCATGACAGGCACATTTGCATAGTGTAAGGCAGAAAATTCCATCTAGTGGTAATGTCTTACACCACATTTTAGTTAACAGAACTGAACTCTTCAATCCACTTACTGCAGAGGAGGGAATCAGTGAGCATAAAGCTCTAATGGCATTAATGGCTACAGATACTGACAAGAATGTAAGAAACATAGGAAAACTGCTTAGCAAGTGACTGGTAACAAATTGCAGGTTATCTGAAAAGCCACTATAAAACGTGTGTCTCTGGTGCTGAAACATGTGGAACAACTATGGATAAAATACAAAAATATTTTACAATTTTTTCTGAACATATGTAAGTCTAACAATGATTTGAAGGACAGTAAAGACCCATTGTCACTCATAACACTTTTGGAAACTGCTATGAAAGCTAAGAGAACATTTATCACAGTTTTAAACATACTCATAAATTGCTGACAAATAACAACACAATGCAGCCAAAGACAGTGAAGGACAGCAATAAGAGAAGGATTCAAAGAATCAAAAGTTAAATTTCATTGAATGATTAACAAAAAGTCTAACGAAAATCAGATGCATGGCTAACTGTCAATTTGTCACTTTCCAGCTAAGAAATACTATCTTTAAGTATCACACAGGAAACACTTAAACTGTATCTGACACACCTGCATCAAATTGAGCATCTCTACATTGTGAGTTCCAATGCAGCACTGCATAGTTCTAATTGATTTCGATTTTTTTTTAAAGAAATGTTTTCAAAAGCATTTAAATTATACTACTGATAAAGCAAAACAGTGGAAAACATAAAATCATATGTCAAACTATTCAGTGAACACACAATGATACGATTTACCTGGGACATAATCTGATCCAGCCTATTGACAACATCGTTAAAACCATTCAACTGGCTGGAATTACATGGACTTCACAATTATGTATGCCAACATGTCAGCATGTGTTATGCTATAGCTTCACCCTTTCATTAAGTGTATTTGAGTTAAGCTGTCTCTATACCAAGTTAGGGACTATGCAGTGTGATTGGGCCAGGCATCCAGTTAAATAGGCTGTAATTCGAATTTGGTATGTGCCACATAATGATCATGAGTATCATGTAGATGAGCACAAGACTGTACTCTTTTTTGATGTCCGACATATGAGTACACAGAAAGACTCAGTTGTATTTTCTGATTTTAACGTGGTGAACGACTTCATTATATCATGTTTTTATTCATATCTAGCATAACATCTACGTTAAAATTTTTTCTAAGGCTGGAAAGTGATAGCATGGGGAGGCATTTGTTTTGAGATGTTATTTTTAAGAAAAACAATTTACTTTCAATGACAGTAATTTTAATGTAATTTCATAAGAAGTTGTGAACTATACTAGTTTGGTTTGGTTCTCAATGTTTTAAATACACAATGGATCTGTGCCTTTCTGTCTTCACCAGTCTGTTTTTATCACACTGTCTGGGCTTGTGGACAGGTAGTAGTGAGTATGGGTAGATTTCAGTACGAGATGAACTTCGTCTCTGGGCATACACACAATTGCACCATTTCAACCCTACAATTTTACAGGTGACATAATTTTGAGCAGCATGTGGGGATCTAGAAATTTTGACACTGCTTTCAAGTTGTTCTTGTTGTTGTGGTCTTCAGTCCTGAGACTGGTTTGATGCAGCTCTCCATGCTACTCTATCCTGTGCAAGCTCCTTCATCTCCCAGTACCTACTGCAACCTACATCCTTCTGAATCTGCTTAGTGTATTCATCTCTTGGTCTCCCTCTACGATTTTTACCCTCCACGCTGCCCTCCAATATTAAATTTGTGATCCCTTGATGCCTCAGGACATATCCTACCAACCGATCCCTTCTTCTAGTCAAGTTGTGCCACAAACTTCTCTTCTCCCCAATCCTATTCAATACCTCCTCATTAGTTACGTGATCTACCCACCTAATCTTCAACATTCTTCTGTAGCACCACATTTCGAAAGCTTCTATTCTCTTCTTGTCCAAACTACTTATTCTCCATGTTTCACTTCCATACATGGCTACACTCCATACAAATACTTTCAGAAACGACTTCCTGACACTTAAATCTATACTCGATGTTAACAAATTTTCTCTTCTTCAGAAACGTTTTCCTTGCCACTTCCAGTCTACATTTTATATCCTCTCTACTTCGACCATCATTAGTTATTTTGCTCCCCAAATAGCAAAACTCCTTTACTACTTTAAGTGTGTCATTTCCTAATCTAATTCCCTCAGCATCACCCGACTCAATTCGACTACATTCCATTATCCTCGTTTTGCTTTTGTTAATGTTCATCTATATCCTCCTTTCAAGACACTGTCCATTCCGTTCAACTGCTCTTCCAAGTCCTTTGCTGTCTCTGACAGAATTACAATGCCATCGGCGAACCTCAAAGTTTTTATTTCTTCTCCTTGGATTTTAATACCTACTCCAAATTTTTCTTTTACTGCCATCTGGTCTCTGTACAAATTGTAAACAGCCCTTCGCTCCCTGTATTTTACCCCTGCCACCTTTAGAATTTGAAAGAGAGTATTCCAGTCAACATTGTCAAAAGCTTTCTCTAAGTCTACAAATGCTAGTAACGTAGACTTGCCTTTCCTTATTCTTTCAAGTATTATGTGTTTTTATGAATGGAAGACTAACTTTCTACTTTGTGCTGATTTTTTATGGTCAATGCGGCAGTTTACTGATGACTTTAATAGTGACATAATTGGGATTTGGATTATAGTTCTTTCAAACTAGCTGATCTAACTGGGAAATTTGTCAAATATTATTCGTTCTTCATGCAATGTTAATTGTATTTAGCTTTGATTTCAAGTCTTAAACCTTGCAGAAGAAACTTATACACATTTAATAATTACACATATGGCCATCATGTTTTGTGTTTTGTGTGAACTGCATACAGAATTCAACTAAATTTCACCACTGTGTGGAGTATATTTCTTATTATTTTGCTTCCACTGAATTTTTGTTAATTTTATTGAAATTATTGAATTACACAATAACTGAAGCAATATATGCCAACATTCATGTATGTACATGCCAGGGTAGCTGAGAGTGCTAACGCGCTGCTTCCTGGACTCGAGTAGGCATGCCAGCCCCGGATCAAGTCCACCTGGTGGATTAACGATGAGGGCCAGTGTGCCGGCCAGCCTGGATGTAGCTTTTAGGCAGTTTTCCACATCCAACTAGGTGAATACTGAGCTGGTCCTCACAGTCCGCTTCATTTACATGGTGCACTGACATCTGAACACATTCACACTATTCCACAGATTACACTAGATGTGGACAGAGGGGGTACACTATTTCCTTCCCGGAGGGGGGTGGAAATGCCTTTAGGAGTGGTGACCCCATCGTAATAATAGCCTATATATATGAAATGGTACTTCAGGTGAAGTACCATTGCTCCTCAATCCAACCAGATGTTGGATAGCAGGGAGACTGAGATGATGACAATTCATGTATGTAATTAATAATGGCTTGACAAGCTGTTGTTGACAGCTAGTTCCATTATTAGGCCAGATGCCCTGTGATAGATGGCTCTGACCCATCCTTAAGATTGACAATTCACACTTTGTCATCTGGGTCTCTCTTGTATCAATTCAAGAATACTGATGATACACATCATGAGTAAATTTTCTCAGTAGGGCAGTTACCTTGCAAAATCAATAAGTGGGTTGAAATAACCAGCAGAGACACTATGGTCACTGAAACTGAAGCTAATACACAGATCCAAAATACTGAATTTGGTCTTCTGAAACTCTTTCATTATGAAACTGTGGTGCACTGTAGCAACTAGATTTCTTCAGGAGGTTGAGCAGATACAACAATACACAAACAATGCTGATGATGATGACCCTTCTAAGCGCTTCAGTCTGGAACCGCGCGACTGCTGCGGCCGCAGGTTCAAATCCTGCCTCGGGCATGGATGTGTGTGATGTCCTTAGGTTAGTTAGGTTTAAGTAGTTCTAAGTTCTAGGGGACTGATGACCTCATATGTTAAGTCCCATAGTGCTCAGAGCCATTGGAACCATTTTTTTGATGATGGCCCTTCAGAGTTTTTTGTCTGCCAAATGGTGATGCTTAGGGCGCACTTTTCTTCAGTGCATAACACTTGGCATGATTACCTTGTGGCTCATCATGAACTGCTAATTGTGTTGGCACTCATATATGCATATTTGTCTCTTTCTGTTTAACATATGATGTTTAACCACATGTGAGCCATCACAATAAATGTCTCTGGATGCAGTTGTTCAGTTTAAGGCACAGCAGATTTAACAACTGCAGCTCAGTGTCCAACAACTAACTACTTTAGTGCCGAACCATGAGCCCTTTAACACTCAGGTTCACGTAGCAACAGAGAGATTTAAATTCTTCCATCTTAAGAAGCACCCTGAACATTCTTTAAAATAGTGAATTGTTGAACTTAAAGGGCTAACATAACTAATAATGAGGAAGTATTGAATAGGATTGGGGAGAAGAGAAGTTTGTGGCACAACTTGACCAGAAGAAGGGATCGGTTGGTAGGACATGTTCTGAGGCATCAAGGGATCACCAATTTAGTATTGGAGGGCAGCGTGGAGGGTAAAAATCGTAGAGGGAGACCAAGAGATGAATACACTAAGCAAATTCTGAAGGATGTAGGTTGCAGTAGGTACTGGGAGATGAAGAAGCTTGCACAGGATAGAGTAGCATGGAGAGCTGCATCAAACCAGTCTCAGGGCTGAAGATCACAACAACAAAGGGCTAACATGACATTACAGGTTCAAGTAATTTTCTAGACTAAGCTATTCTTATCTTACATGTTGCAATAAGCTAAAATGCGTCAGATGCACACATTTGCGCTGCTCTTCTAAAACTACCAGATTCTGATCTGAAAACAGTTTCGTCTATTATTGAATCTCAAAGTATTATGGACGCAACTGAAGCTGATTTTGAGTCTCCATTTACTTCTCTTGTTCATGGTGCAGAAGGCAATCAATCTAAATTGAATGTAAAAGCGAATAAAAACAGCATTAAGATTAACCATAAAGGTAAAAATAAATTTTTTCAGTCTCATAGTGTATGTGGTGTACTGCAGAATAAAGTGAAGAACCTTGACCTCAGTGTTTTTATAGACATAGTAGACAAGCTCGTCCTTGTAATTGAAAGTGTTCATGAGAAGCAAGGTCCATATAGGGACAATATGTTTACGGACATGCAGTTCACAGTGTCATTGTAACTCGAGGTTACAGCATGGCTCTCAGCAGGTACACATTATTGCATCCAGGAAAATACAGCCAGTGCCTACTTTAGCAGGCTTTTCTGCTTCACACAAGACATCTATTGTAGCTTACATACTGGAAAACAAACTTTTGGCCAGTTATGAGTGGCTCAAAATACAATAGTTTCAATTAGACACAGGTGCATCTGTTTCCCTGATCAAGAAAGAAACCTATGAAATGATAAGTAGCCCTGGGCTCTAGGAGCCTACTTCTGTTTTGTCTGCATATAACAGACATGAAATACCAGTACCAAGAGTGTACAGTTTGCCAGGAACTTTTCATGAAATTACAAATTATGCAATTACAATGAAATGAACATCTGTAGCTCCTTACAGGCATTTACATACATCAACGGGGACAGATTAAAATGTGTGCCCCAACCGGGACTCGAACCCGGGATCTCCTGCTAACATGGCAGACGCTCTATCCATCTGAGCCACAGAGGACACAGAGGATAGCGCGACTGGCACGCCTCCCGCAAAACCCACACTCTCATCGTATTGTCCCGCACTATATTCGTAGTGCCCCTGCCCATTATACTCATTACTTGCGGCGCGTTGCCAATTCCCGCAAGAGTTCGGGCACTGTTTGTACATTCGCACAGAAGAAGAAGATGGTGAAGTGGCCAGTGAGCCTTGACTATATATTTACTAAGATGGTATCTGTTCTTTCGGACATGTTGGAAAGAACAGATACCATCGGTGACCATGCAGCTCGTTAGAATGAAATTACAAGCAGAGGGTGGCGGGGGGGGGGGGGGGGGGGGGGGGTGGCTGACTGATGGACTGAAAGAGAAAAAATTTATTTTCACTCCCATTTTAATTTTTCTGTGTTTCGTTTGTTGTATTGTGGAACTGCATTTCACTGCAAAGCTGTGACAAGCCTTGGGCCAGCGTGAAATGTCTACTGCTGGATAATGCCACCAACACATGCCCAGTTCACATGCAAATCACTCCCACAGGCAATGGTGCTGACAAGGTAACACAATGCCAGAGCGTCACTGACAGAAGTATGCTTATAGAAGTCCTTCCAACAACCAGTCAGAGAGCTGTGAGTGATCACTTGGGGACTGCAGAGCAGACTGGCAAGAATGAGCAGGGACCAACTGTTCTCGCACTTGGCAGACAGCTTCCAGTCCAAACACCAAACAAGCAGACATGTTTCCTGCATCCTTTTGGGCTATAGGCACTCAGTCTATTAGTAGCATTCTAGGTACAGCTTGTATCCCCTTAGCAGTGTTTTTTCTGGAATGAACACCCATCAGTCTTTTACATCATTCTCATTTTATTGATCTCCAAGCACTCTCAGATGCCTCCACCCTGAAAGTACCTTGCCCCTGATCAGTTACTGCAAAGGTGTTACCAAATTCCACCAATATTTGAAGTGTCAGAAGTTCTTTTTGATTACAGATCACTGACATTTGATGGCTTTGTTCAATCCTTCCAAGCTTGTCCCATCACAGTAGGCACAAAAACTGCAATGTTGGGCTGTTATTTTCTAGTTATCAATACAAGTTGTTACACAGGCCACTACACAACATTATAACACTGACTTGTTGTCTTGGTTTCAGGCAGGTACTGAACAGCATTTGATTCACCTGAGAAATCATGTCATCAAACTGTTACTCACGATTTTGAAATTCTTCAAAATTCTCCTACTGACTTTCAGCATACTGGTGTAGCAAATGCTTCTTACCCAGCTCTTCAAGTACTTCACTAGATTTCCACCATGAGTGGTCCTGTAGTTTGAAAGAAATTCCCCACCTAGTGGCATGTTGCTTCTATTTGCATCATCATGTGCTATCTGTGTAGTCAGGTGTTCTGCTTCTACATACAGAGAAGGATAATGCAAGGGTTACAGTTACTCATTCCCTCTGGCAAAAAGTTTTGTCTTTATTGTGTCAAGGACAGTGGGACATAGTTGACACAAAGCAACTTGGCTGACACCACTGTACTGGGGGGATGCCCAGATTCAGCTCATTGCAATGTTTGTGCAGAGCATCAATGTACTATGCCGCAACACTTTTTTTTTTAACAGTGAAGAACAGTGGACATGCCGCCAGTGCGTCATACAAGCAACTGAATCCAAAGTAAACAATACTCTAAAAATGCAGGATCACATAATTACGTCATTGAAACAAGAAATAATGGACCTCAACCTGAAGCTTGAAAGCCTACTGGTGAAGTATCATGAGCTATTAGTGAAGTGTAATGAACTTGAAGTGGCAGTAACCAATAAAACCACAAACAATGAACTCGTTAGCCGCACACCAAACGTAAATATCGGTAACAAAAACTGGCGTTTGACGGGACAACGTACTACGAAAAATAGTCAAGCCGTAAATCGTGCTCAGAATGCAATGCTCAGAAATCGTGTGTTGTCTAGCGCCACGTGTGATCGTAGCCCTGTGAAATCTGAATGTAAACAAACTGCAACTGAAAACAAAGCTAATGTGGGGGTACGCCTATGTGATATGGATCCAGAAAGTGATTTTAAAAGTGTAACTACTGATAACCGCCGGGTGCAAGATGCTAGCAAGGTCAATTTGCAGTCTAACTTTGCTCAATATCTTACGCAAAAATTAATCCAAAGTGAACAATCCACCACAAAGTGTATGACTAATCCGCTGACGAACATAATCTCTCAAGAACCAATATATGTGCAGGACAAAAACGAAAGAAATTCCAGAACGTTACATAGCAAGAAAATCTTGGAAAAAATGAAAGTACTAATATTAAGTGACAGTCATGGAAGAGACTGTGCTCAAATACTGCAAGACAAACTAGGGCCCTCATACCAGGTAAAAAGCATAGTGAAACCTGGTGCCCCACTAAAAGAAGTGATAAAAAACGCAGAATATTTGACAAGAAGCTTCGGTACACGTGATACTTTGATTGTAATAGGGGGTTCTAACGACATAGACAAACCTCTCGATCTAATGTTGAAGCATGTGATAGAACCATTGGAACCAATACTTGCTCTAAGTCACAAAATGAATATCATTATCCATCCTGTACCCAGGAGATGTGATGTTCAAAATTTAAATAGTAAAATTAATACTGCAAACCTCCACCTGATACAGGCTCTGAATTTAGCTAAACACACGTACAAAAAAAGAATTGCTGTGAACTTTGAAATAGAGAGACTAGCCAGAAACCACTTCACAACACATGGCTTACACCTAAACAAATGTGGCAAGGAGACTATCTGCAATAGACTGGCCTTCCTGACAACTATGGGTGACAATAAGAAACCAATAGTCAGAAACCATAAACAGACGCTAATAAGCAATTGGATGAAGACAAACAAGATGGGAAATAAAAAGAGTAATAGTGGCCATACTGTGCAAACTACACTAGAAAAATGGGTCACGAAGTCACAGAGACGAAACACAAACCCCCTGACCCCTCAAAAAGGCCAGGAACATGAAAGGATCAATAATGTGAGGGTGAACATTATCGAGACATCCCTCCAAAACGTCAATGTGATGCCTCAACAGTGTGAAGTGCATGTGGATACTTTCCAGGCCCACCTGGAATATGAGATGGCTGCCAAGGACGACCAACAGAACCAGCACAACTGCTCAGAAGTCAACATACCTGGAATACAGCACAATTTAAACTAAAGGTCAGTGACACCGTAAGTATGACTTCGAGCCCCCAGAGTAAACCCCACTCACACCTGAAAATCTATTATCACAATGTCCAATCATTGAGCAACAAAACTGATGACTTAAGCATTTTGCTGACCAGTGAACTCAGTGATATCTCAGTAGTATGCCTAGCAGAGCACTGGCTCTGCACTGATGTGGTTAAGCTAATCTCCCTACCCAACTTCAAATTGTGTGAACACTACTCCAGATCAAATGATGGACATGATGGAGTTGCCATCTTCATTAAACAACACATTGAATATAGCCCACTTCCTACCCTAAAGGAAATAGGAATAGATAAGATCTTTGAATGTGCAGCCATAAAGCTTACAGATCTAAATGTAATTGTAGCTACAATCTACCGTCCCCCCTCCAGTAGTATTAATGATTTTCTGTTACAAATGGACTTGTTTCTATCCAAAATAAGTCAGTGGAAACAGGAGGTGATTATATGTGGTGACTTTAATATAGACTTTCTCACCCACAACAGAAACAGGGAAACATTGATTAACATTGCAAAAACTTATAATCTGCATGGCCTCATAAACGAGCCCACTAGAATAACACCCACATCCAAGACAGCTCTAGATCAAATTTTTGCAAATATAAATAAACTTAACCAAACTCTAGAAGTATACAATGCAGGATTCAGTGACCACCAAGCTGTCATTTTAAAGGGCGATGTTAGCAAAGATACCTCAAACCCAGTCCCACCTAAAACTTTACGAAGGTTTTTCACCCAAGAGAACTTGAACAAGCTAAATGCCCAACTTAGTAAAGAAAAGTGGACAGAGATGTACACAGCCAATGATGTCAACATGAAATTCAACATATTTCTTGACAAAATGATTTACAACTTTGAAGAGGCCTTTCCGCAAAAACCAGTAAGAATAAATAATAATAGAAACAAGAGTTGGATTACACCAGCTATAAAAATCTCTTGCAAACATAAAAGAATACTCCACATGTTATGTAAACAAAGTAGTGACTCTCCCCAATTAACAGAATACTATAAAAACTACACATGTATCCTAAGAAGAGTGATAAGACAAGCAAAAAGGATGCAGAATGATGAGTACATTGACAAATCCAGCAATAAAGTAAAAGCAATGTGGAATATCATAAAAAGGGAAAGAGGGGAAATGAAAGCTTCACATACGAACATAGAAATCAAACTCCACAATGAATCTATATCTAATCCCGAAGTTGTGGTGAACTCATTCAACAATTTCTTTACAAGTATAGCTGAAAAACTGGTCCAAAATAATCCTAACACAAATTACCAACCAGCAAACCAAAAATATCACACATGTGCAGAGTCAATTTTCATTACCAAAGTCACTGAAAATGATGTTGCAAAAGCCCTCAGAGAGCTAAAAAATTCATATTCAGCTGGAATTGATGGTATCCCAGCAGCTGTAATCAAAAATTGTGAACACACAATTGCTGAACCATTAACTCACCTCTGTGACTGTTCTCTCCAGGCAGGTATCTTCCCTGAAGCTCTGAAACTTTCTAAAGTAATTCCTGTCTTCAAAAAAGGTGATAATAAAGATATGAATAACTACAGGCCTATCTCAATCTCATCCTACTTTTCTAAAGTTTTTGAAAAAATAATGTCCAAAAAAATGATGGACTTCATCGAAAAAAAAGATTTATAAAGTTTAACTCAACATGGGTTCAGAAGCAACAAATCTACTGAAACTGCAGTATATGACTGCATAAATACGCTTTTAGAACTGTTAGAAAGCAACCCATAACAGGCATATTTCTGGATCTGTCAAAGGCTTTTGACACTGTTGACCACAAAATATTACTGGAAAAATTAGAACACTACGGTATCAGAGGAATTGCAAACAACTGGATTGCTACATTCCTAACCAATCGGATGCAGAGAGTCAGCATGAAATATTCTAATAGACAAAGCAACTCAATAACTGAAATACTATCAAGTAATAAAACTGTAAAGCAAGGTGTTCCACAGGGCTCAGTATTGGGACCCCTACTTTTCCTCCTGTATATTAACGACTTGAGCCTGAATGTTGATGCACACAAAACAATAATATTTGCTGATGACACAACTGTACTCCTCAAAGGGGAGAACACAGAGGCTGTGCAAAAAGCTGTGAACTTGGCTACTGATCAACTCAGCAACTGGGCAAAAATCAACAGATTAACTATCAACACCAAAAAGACAGCTTCCATGAACTTCCACACAACACAAAATTCAAATTCCTCTCAGCCATCTGTCACTATAAATAACCAGTCAATAGATACCGACGCTGTTTTCAAATTCCTAGGTCTGTGGATTCAAGATAACCTGAAATGGAATACACATACAGGAAAGGTAAATGCCAGGATCTGTACTGGCTGTTATGCATTGAGTGTACTGAAAACATGTGCTAGCCTGAAAACATTAACCAGTGCATACTACGCTTATATACAAGCCCACCTAAATTATGGTGTAATATTCTGGGGAAATGCTCCAACTGCTCTGAGCACATTCAGAATCCAGAAGAGAGCAATGAGGATTATTACTGGGAGAAAACCCAGAGACTCCTGCAAACCCATCTTCAGAAAATTGGAAATCCTTACACTGCCTTGCCTCTACATTCTGGAGACTCTAAAATTCTTCAGAAAACACATAGTGCCAACTGACCCCAGAGTCGTAAAAAATAGTGAAATACATGAACACAACACCAGGAAAAACGCAAACCTGCATGTTATACATACAAACACTCAACTGTGTAAGAAGGGAGTTTTCCACATGGACCTCCAGCTGTTCGACAATCTTCCCACTAGTATTAAGTCCATCGAAGACAACATAAAATTTAGCAAAGCCGTGAAGTCATATTTGTTGTGTCACTGTTTTTACTCTGTAAATGAATACTTAGAACAATAATCTTGCTGTTTGTGTTAAATTGAAAACATTGAGCAATATAATACATTAGGATACTATAGGCTTATGTTAATACATGTTAACAATGATAAATGATATTTTCCGACATCTGTAACACAGTGTGTACCATCAGATCACATGGAATAAATAAATATAATATAACATGTCCATCCAGACCACACCAGCACATCAATACTGATTTTCTGGGTTGGTTCTGGAACACAATATGGTCACTGGTGGTAGATGTATACAGCAAATGTCTGTTTGTAGTACCCCTAACATCCACTACTACTCCTACTACTGTGACTCTCTCTCTCTCTCTCTCTCTCTCTCTCTCTCTCTCTCTCTAAGGTTTTTACCAAGGTCCTTGTCTTTGCCAACACATCACAATTCCTACCAGCCAAATTCTAACACTTCTCTGTGGACAACAGCATACTCCACACACTACCACTCCTTTTCACTCTTAGATTAATGGCAAAGCTGAATAGTTTGTTCCAATGCACAAAACTCACATGGACAAACTTCGTTCCTGCCACACACAGAAGCAAGTATTAAACATTTTTCTTTCCTCCTGCTGATCCTTGCTATGCCATGGGAAGTCACCAGCAGAATTAATACATGGTCATTGTACCCTGTTGCATCATCTGTGGCTCCCAAAGGAACAGTTCATTCTACCAGGTCAGACAAAATTTCAGCTGCTGTACGAAGTTATGACAAGAAACAGCATTGGAAGCATGGTGTCGTCACACAACTATTGGGTCATTGATCTTGTATCATTCATGGTTCCTCTGAGCTGCACCAGCATCACCAGAATCAGCTGTCATGCTCTTATATCATTGATCCTGCCACAGAAGATTCGCCCATAAGCCCAATACATCTATATCTACATCTACATGATTACTCTGCAATTCACATTTAAGTGCTTGGCAGAGGGTTCATCGAACCACAATCATACTATCTCTCTACCATTCCACTCCCGAACAGCGCGCGGGAAAAACGAACACCTTAACCTTTTTGTTCGAGCTCTGATTTCTCTTATTTTATTTTGATGATCATTCCTACCTATGTAGGTTGGGCTCAACAAAATATTTTCGCATTCAGAAGAGGAAGTTGGTGACTTAAATTTTGTAAATAGATCTCGCCGCGACGAAAAACGTCTTTGCTTTAATGACTTCCATCCCAACTTGCGTATCATATCTGCCACATTCTCTCCCCTATTACGTGATAATACAAAACGAGCTGCCCTATTTTGCACCCTTTCGATGTCATCTGTCAATCCCACCTGGTAAGGATCCCACACCGCGCAGCAATATTCTAACAGAGGACGAACGAGTGTAGTGTAAGCTGTCTCTTTGGTGGACTTGTTGCATCTTCTAAGTGTCCTGCCAATGAAACGCAACCTTTGGCTCGCCTTCCCCACAATATTATCTATGTGGTCTTTCCAACTGAAGTTGTTCGTAATTTTAACACCGAGGTACTTAGTTGAATTGTCAGCCTCGAGAATTGTACTATTTATCGAGTAATCGAATTCCAACGGATTTCTTTTGGAACTCGTGTGGATCACCTCACACTTTTCATTATTTAGCGTCAACTGCCACCTGCCACACCATACAGCAATCTTTTCTAAATCACTTTGCAACTGATACTGGTCTTCAGATGACCGTACTAGACCATAAATTACAGCATCATCTGCAAACAACCTAAGAGAACTGCTCAGATTGTCACCCAGGTCATTTATATAGATCAGGAACAGCAGATGTCCCAGGACGCTTCCTTGGGGAACACCTGATATCACTTTAGTTTTACTCGATGATTTGCCATCTATTACTACGAACTGCGACCTTCCTGACAGGAAATCACGAATCCAGTCGCACAACTGAGACGATAGACCATAGGCCTGCAGCTCGATTAGAAGTCGCTTGTGAGGAACGGTGTCCAAAGCTTTCTGGAAATCTAGAAATACGGAATCAACTTGAGATCCCCTGTCGATAGCACCACAGGGTACACATAACAGTCACCTCTGCCCCTCTGCCTGTCATGGTAGACACCTTACCGAGCTGTGGTGATGGAGATCAACACTCCAGCATTGTCACTGTTACCTTTGGCGCCAACACAGTCATTGCTACTAGTGCTGCAGCCAGAGTCAATGTCTGTGGAGCACTGCCTCAGGTCAGCCATCACAGAGCCCCTAGAGTTCCCCCTACTGTCCTCCCAATCACAGTCCCCATGTTTCTGGATGCATGTGTGCACACTGTGTCCAGTTATTTGATTGGTATTCCCGGTCATTCACTAGGTGGATACCAGGCTGCAGATAGGTAGCTGCCATTGGTCACATTTATTATACTTCTTGTCTCCTTATCTGCATACAGCATTTATCCCTCCCTGTCCACCCTGCTATCATATGACACAGCATGCCACAATAACAGTGCAGAAGTTTGGGGAAGGGGGAGGGGAGAATGTAGTTGTCTCTCATGCAAAAGTTACTAACTCATGGCAGCACAAGTAAATCCAGATGGTACCAAACACAGCAACAAATCAGACATACTGGCATAGACTGTCTCAGTAAAGTGCTGCTCAGCCCAGTTTCCATGTAATCACCCAGCCTTAATGTAATCAGTGGCCACTTGTAATCATAGCTTACAACAACAGTATCACCTTACCACAGCTCCAGCTGTGTGTTAATAGAACAGCTATTCAGAGCTTTATATCAAGTTAAAGACAATTATACTCTGATGTGAAACTATCATCCTGAAGTGCACAAAGTGATAAACCCTTTGACCATCTCCTGAAATAATCTAGTTGGTACAGTACACCACAGGAACACTGTAACATAGTTCCTTCTTTCAGTAACTCCACCAATTACAAAATGACAAATATTGATGTGAGTGAGTTCTTCATTTTTTGTTCTGTGATCATGTAATGGAGGAAAGAAAGATGGGTTGGATGGAACATCTGTACTATACATCACAGATTGTGTGAAAGAACTTGCTCCCATCTACCAGTGACTTATCACAGGTTTCTGAAGCCATAAACGCCTTCAAGTGATTGAAAAAACACACAAATCCATTGTATTTACCAGGAGTATCATCAGACATGCACATAATTATAGGCAAATAGTGCTCACACCAATCGCCTGCAGAATTATGGAATGTGTTTCATGTCCTTGTGTTATGACCATTTTAGAGAACACACCTTGCTCTATCCTTATTCTAGAAGTGCTCTCAACATACAACTTTGAGCAATTGGTTAGAAAACCAACTCGAGATGGGAACATATTAGACATCTTGGTGACAAACAGACCTGATCTTTTTGAGGAAGTTAATCTATAAGAAGGTATTACTGACCATAATGTTGTTGTCGCTTCTATGTCAGTGGAAGTTGGGAAAAAAACACCAGCATAGAGTTCTTGTTTGGGAAAGGAAATAAAAATGTCATTAATGAATATCTTCATAGCCAGCTCCAAGCATTCACTACGGGACACAAAGATATTGAGCATCTTTGGACGGAATTTAAAGGTATTGTCCACCATGTGCCAGAGAAGTATGTGCCTAGCAAAAATATAGGATAGGGGAGGGAAAGGATCCACCTTGGTACAACAAACATATTAGGAAGTTGCTGAGAAAGCAGAGAATTTTGCAGTCATTTTAAACATAGTCACTACACCACTGACAAACAGAAATTATATGAAATGAAAGCAGCTGACAAAAGGTCAATGAGAGATTCTTTTAACGAATTTGAAAGCAATATTTTATCTGCAGATTCTAAAAATAACCTCAAAAACTTTTGGTCATACATAAAATCTATGAACGCTACAAATAATTCAATACCTTCTCTTGCTGACAGTATGGGTAATGTAACAGATGATGATGAACAGAAGGCCAAAATTCTAAACCTAGCTTTCAAAAACTTGTTTACAGTAGAGGACTGCAGAACCATTCCGCCTTTCAGTTATTGAACAAACGCTAGGATGGCTGACATAGTGTTTAGTGTACCTGGGACTGTAAAACAGTTAAGATCCTTAGACGCCAGGAAGGCATCTGGCCCAGACAGTATCCCCATAAGATTTTATGTTGACTATGCTACAAATATAGCACCATTCTTATCCATCATCTATCAGAGATCATTGGAACAGTGGAAAGTTTCACGGGACTGGAAGAAGGCCCAGGTCATGGCAATGTATAAAAAGGGTAGAAAATCAGATGCACGTAATTACCAGCCAATTGCACTGACGACTATTTGTTGTAGAATCATGAAACATATTTTGTGTTCAGACATGAAATTTATAGACTCTGAGAAGCTCATCTGCAGAAACCAGCACAGTTTTGGGAAACAGCGGTTATGCGAAACACAGCTGGCCCTCTTTGTGCATGATACACAACAGGCTCTAGATACTGGCTCCCAGGTTGATGCCATAGTTCTCAACTTTCGAAAGGCGTTTGACTCAGTTCCACACTGTCGCTTGCTCCAAAAAGTGCGCACTTATGACCCATCTGATGACATATGAGGTTGGATCAGGGCCAGTGGAAGGCATGTGCGAAACGTGCGGCTGCATGGGGCAGATCTTTCTGAGGGGCGGCAAATCTGCCACCCCCCCTCCCCTTTTTTTTAAGGACAAACTCAACATTCATGTCCAAGAGGGTATTCGAAACTAAACCTTGGAGGGAGCAGCTTCGGGTGAAATTTGGCCTGAAATTCAATTTCAGGTGGCTCAATTCTTATGACTTAATCTCCTGAACAGTGTAGCCTACAGTAATATAATTTTTTCTTTACGTGCAGGGGAATATCAGGAAACTGTCAGCAAAGTGTGTTGCAAATAAAGTTAGTACACTGACATCAACAGTTAGTTTCATGTAATCGTTCTTTACAGGCTGGATTGAAACATGTCTAACGGTAGAAAAAGACTGCCTGGCAGTGAATACAGGAAAAGACGGGCACTGAAGGAAGATGATGATAAGAAGCAAAAGGATGCACTACAATGATATTTCAAGCCAAAGAGAGAACAACCTAGCAGCAGCGAGCTATTGCAGATACATCTTTATCTTCAGAACATGACCAGAAAGTTGACGAACACAGTACAGCAACCACCGCATACAGTAGCAATGCTGATGGTGAGCCATCCACAACATGTTCAACAGACCTCGTCTGGACTCAAGACCTGCTTTGTGATGAAAGCTCCAAGACTGAAACATCAGGCAGAACTGAAATTATGTGACTCAGTTCGGAAAATATTGGAGGAACATCAGCCGAGGTACTCACCGCCACAGAAGGGATTGAAGGCGAGCCTAAACTGGAAGACACAATTGACTCAGATCCCAGAAGAGGGCTGGAAATTATTACTGACTGCATTCGAACGACTTTGGTCATGCGAGGTCCTCCTGAGCGCATTAAGGAAGCTGAAGATTGTCCTAAAAACGCAAACAACCAGCGTTTCAGTCCTGTGCACTACAGATATTCTTTGAAGAATTTAGAAGACGCAGATAGACATTAGTTGGTGTACTCAAAGAGCAAGGATGCTGTATTCTGCTTTTGTTGCAAACTTTTTTTGTCATCTACAGTAAAAATTGCAAAGAATGGTATAAGCAACTGGCGGCACCTTGCTTCATATCTCGAACGTCATGGGAAGTCTACCGAGCATTTGAATTCACATAAAAAGTGTATCGTGTTTTCCAAGGCACTGAAAAAGTCATGAACTGTCGATGCCCATCACCAAAGGCTTCTGAATACTGAAAGCTAACATTGGAAAAATGTTCTTGAGTGCTTAAAAGCACTAATTCATTTCCTGAGTCGGCAATATCTGCCTCTGAGAAGAAGTACGTATACACTCTTTCAGCCTGACAATGGAAACTTCTTGAAATTCATTGAATTATTCGGAAAGTTCGACACTGTGATGATGATGGAGCACCGGCACAGAACAAAGCAACGTGAGAACAAGGGTTGTCATTGTCTTGGAAAAGAAACACAAAATGAAATAATTCATCTTATTGGATCATCTATAACCAACAACATTCTATTAATGATGAATTACTTTTGAATGCATTATGGGAACAGCAGTGATCAATGTCTTGTAAATAATTACTATTAAAAACAGTCTTGATCACGATTTATTTAACAAGGTGACCGGTTTCGACCACTACTGTGGTCATCTTCAGACCATTGAGTAGGAACCCCTTTCTGTTGGAGAATCACAGAAAGGGGTTCCTACTCAATGGTCTGAAGATGACCACAGTAGTGGTCGAAACCGGTCACCTTGTTAAATAAATCGTGATCAAGACTGTTTTTAATAGTAATTATTAATGATGAAGTCTGCAAAGTATTACAGTATAATTCTATAATTCTGGACTCCACACCAGATGTATCAAAAGTTGAGCAGATGACAGTTGTGGTTCAATTTGTCCAGGACACAAGACTCGACAGGGTGTATGATGTCCGAATTTGGGAGCATTTCCTGGGATTTCTTCCAGTGCCTGATTCTTTAAGCTCCATTTTGACACAGATCATACTCAAGTTCTTGGAAGATAAAAAAATCCTATTGTGTAATATGAGAGGGCAAGGATATGACAGTGGAATAAACATGAAAAGAAAGAAGTCTGGTCTCCAGAAGAGAATTTCAGATATGAACAAGATAGCATTTTATGTACCGTGTAGCAGTCACTCATTGAATCTTATTGTAAACGATGCCGCTATGTCTTCTAAATATGCTGTTTCCATGTTTTCGACAGTGAAAAGCTTGTATGACTTCTTCTCGTCCTGTGTTCGACATTGGGATGTCTTGAATAACTATCTGCCTAACCTGTCACTGAAGCCACTGAGCGATACTAGATGGGAAAGTCTCATTGATGCACTTACTCCCCTGAGGTTTCAAATTGGAGCGTTTATGATGCACTGGTTCAGATATCAGAAGAATTCAATGGGATGACCACTCACGAAGCAACGTCACTTGCGAATCAAATAAAAAATTACACCTTCCTCACTTTTCTGGT